>NW_015159717.1:1077822-1104091 GCF_001447785.1 Gekko japonicus
ACCAATTTCATTAAAACAACATGTTTATGGGAAAGTATTAACACATTTGAGGCCCCCATTAATTCCTCATCCATGCAACAGTAACAACAGCATGCTCTACATGGAGCTGTTCCTCAAGATACAATCCAGAAACTTCATCTGGCAGAAATATGTAGCAGCCCAATAACTAGCTAAAGCTGGCCACTTGGCACATATTATATTATACCTAGTTTAAGATCTCTGCACTAGGTGTGTACAACTGGATATTGCCAATCTGATAAAGTGCCGGATATTTCCAGTGACAGATATATCCAGTTTTGTGAAAGGCCTTATTGACACATACCAGTAGGGAGGCAAAAGGAAGAGGGAGAGGAAATGCACCCCAGCACCCAGCTGTCCCTAGCATAACAGCCCCTAACACTTTAAAGGGACATTCTTTCCTATGGACAGTTGACTTCTGGATTTTCAGCACACACCTCTTATTTTCAGCACACCCAGCTTGTTCATAACATCTCAGCCCTTTTATGAGCAGTAGGAGGCCAAGTCTTCCACTCCCAGAAAATAATGGCCCTTTAAAGCTTAAAGAGCTGATATGCTGCAGGCCAGCTAGAGGCCAGGGTGCGTACCTTCTCTCATTCCCTGCTCCTGATGTCTCTAGGAGACAATGCAAAAATTGTTTGAATTTCCTTCAGAAAGGCATGACTGTTGGTCTCACTATATTGGCAGAATTGTTCTAATATTTACTAAAATGGCAAATATTTTATAGTCTACATTCAATAGCGATATAGGTCTATAATTTTTTACTTGCAGAAAAGGCATTTGATAATATATCATGGGCATTTCTTCTACAAAAACTGGAAATATCAGACTGTGGTATGAAGTTTGGGACAATGATTAACGCAATATATAAAGAACAACATGCCCAGATAACAATTAATGGTGATTTAACACATGAAATTGAGATCCAAAAAGGGACAAGACAGGGATGTCCCCTGTCACCATTATTGTTTATTTTTGCCCTAGAGACACTTTAACGATTTAGTAAAACAGAATGAATATATTCAAGGCTTGAAAATAACCTAGGTAAAATCTGGCTCTCATCAAATGATAAAATGATTCAGAAACTATATAAAATTTTACTTGAGGAAGACATGGCAGATGAAGTAGTGAAGCACAATATGTTGGTGTGGATGAGAGACATAGGACATATTGTTCCACATGAGAATTGGTCAAAAATTTGGAAAACCACAAAATATATGAAAGCCGTAGGCTTTAAAGAAAATGTCTTTAAAATCTTTCATAGATGGTATTGGCCACCAGAAAGGATAGCAAAATGTTATTCAAATTGTTCTAATATTTGTTGGAAGTGTAAGTCAAACGTGGGAACATTTTATCCTATGTGGTGGCGTTGTATAAAAATACAGAAATACTGGAAATCTATACAGAGAATAATATATGAAGTGGTAAATGTCAAGCTTGATTTGATGCCTGAAATATATTTACTAAATATAATGCCGGAAGTTCTTACTTATAATGAAAAGTATGTAATACCATATATAATTACATCTGCAAGAATATTATGGGCCAAATATTGGAAGTTAGATAATACACCCCGAATGGAAGAAGTAACAGACAAACTGATGGAAGTAGCTGAAATTGATAAACTAAATTTGTTATTACAGGGGGGAAATGAGGCGATTTTTTTTTTTTAAGATGGTTAGGATTGTAAAAATGGTTAGAAACCGATAAAAGACTCTAAAATGTATGTATTTATATGAAGTACTAACAACTTGTCTATGAAAACTAATAAATATAATTAAAAAATATTTACTAAAATGGAAATTTCCAAATACGTAATAACATGCCCAATCTTTAATGAAAGCAATAATCATGCCTTTCACACATGGAGTTAAGACGATTCTTGACATGCCCATCCCTACTCCACAATGGTTGCCAGTCTATTTCCAAGTTCAGTTCAAGGTGCTGGTTGTTACCTGCGAAGTCCTTCATGCCTTGGAACCTGTATGCCTGCAGGCCCACCTCTCCCTCTATCAACGTATGCAACAAACTGCTGCCACATCCCATGGTCCTGATGCATATTCAGTCCTCATCAGACTGTTTTTTTGGGTGAGGCAGGATGAGATCTCTTTTTCTTTTGGTTGATTTACCTAAGTAGGCACTTAGCTTGTCTGCTGGTGGCCCACTTTTCTGCTTTCCACCATCTGCACGAGGGTCAGCTAGTTTACTATCGTAATAGTCCCTCTCCCCTCATTATTTTATAGATAATTATTTTATAGATAAACATATTCTAAGGAGTTTGAAGTTTTCTGTCACAGTATTTTAGCACATTTTAGCCCTTCACTTCATAGAAAATAGTTCATCCCCATAGCCCTCTCCTCACCCCACTTAATGTCTTCAACCAAGTTGTTGTATTGTGACATAGAGAGTTGCTTTAAAAAGGGATGAATTAAAGGATACATCCAAAACTACTATTTACCATGATGGATATATAGAACCTCCATGATCAGAGGCAGTATGTTCATTAATACTAGTTGATGAGGAGCAACCGTGGGGGAGGGATATTGCTCTGCTCATATGGCCTACCAGAAATATCTGACTGCTCACTCTGGAAATAATGCTGGACTAGATTGATCTTTGGTCTAATTCATTAGGACTCTTATATCAGTTAGCAGTTTGGCTGAACAGCTAAAGGTGTGGAGACGGGGATGTGATTCTCCAGACCATCAGGCTCTTCAAGGCAGTGGTGGTGAGTCACCAGGGGTCTGCTTCTCACAAGAGCGGCAATCCCAGGCAGTCATGTGGAAATGGCACTGTACCCCCCCACACCCGGTTCCTGCCATATGAAATGCTCTACTGTGCATATACACTGGAAGTTTACATGACCAACACTGAAATGCTTAACCCACCTTTTTAATATATACAGTAAATCTCAGTGCTTATATTTTTAAGCTCTCCCAGTTCTGCAGTGATGATGAGAATGTAGTATTCCTTTAGCCTTCCAAACAAAACAACTAATACAAAAGGCCTGAAATTGCTAGATACTTACTGATGAAGGAATGAGAGGAAGCTCAAGTTCAGCAATTTCTACTTTGGAGATGCTGTTTAGAAGGGCACCATTTTTTACCATGCAAATTCTCTCTTCAAACTGACTCTGTGGAAGGGGGAAGGAGGAGAGAAAACATATTTAAAGTGATGACTGACTTACAGCCAATTCAGCTCAAGCAATAAGACCTATATAGCCCAAACTGTTGACATCTGAGGCAAATGCTCCCTGTAGAAGTGTGCGAGATTCATACCGATTTTCAATAGCTTCCAACGGAAGTACTGATCTGACTAATGAATATATGACTGCAAGATTCAGATACCTGTATTCTTTAAATATTCCACCAAAAAACCCTTGTAAAACGCTATTAATATTTTATTTAAATTCCAATACACCTACAGCTCTTTAATTCTTTATTTGAAAAAGACTTTCCAAACATAAACTTCAAGCTGTGAGGATAGCTAGACAAAATATAAACAAAGCACAAAAGTACCAATATTGGTTACATATGTTTCAGCATTATATGACAAGTTTGTAAACATAACACAGGTAATGGTAAGGAACATATGATTAATAATATTAAAATCTGGAATACCTACTGGATTCAAAAGGCCAATTAGGTTATAGGAACTAATATATTTATGTGTTTTTTTTTCTTAAAAAATTATAAATTTCTTTATTCATTTATACCCCACCTATGATCTCTTTTTATTGCAAAGTCTCTCAGGACTCCTGCCTTCCGTTATTTGGTGTATCTGGAAGATCATGGCTTTTTCATAGCTCCTTCATCCCATACCCTTACATTCAAGTTCCCTATTGATGCTTTGTCAGTTCTATTCAAGCTGCAATTAGATGTACTATTGGGTTTCTTTCGAACAAATTAACATCACTCCTTGGTAAAGATGTAAAAGAATGCCAGGTTGAAGTCTCGATTGATACGTGTTCTGTGGCTTATTTTATTCCAAATTGTGGATGCAGTCAGAGCAATGCCACCACTGTCGGTATGAAAGTGCCAAGAGCATTGCAGATGCTCCAACACTGGCTTGTGCCACTCTCCTAAAGAACTTTGCCTTTCCTTCTTCAAAATGTACACAAATTAGACAAAACGTCCCATCCATTTCCAAACTACCTTAAAAGTCTGGAAAGCCTGGATTTTTAAAAAATCCCTAATCCCATTTTTTATATGATCCCCTTTTCAGCCATAAGGACAAGTACAGTAGGCTGGATCCAGTGATACCCTTCTGTGGAGAGAAGACAATTTTGCTCACAAAAGGTGATATCTGCAATTTTCACAAATGTTCCACTCAAGCTACAACTGGAACACTTTCACTGGGGTGTGAAGAAGGATGCAGAAAATAGGAGGAGGAAGGTTCTATTTTGGCACTGAACCCTTGCTTACAGTTTTCTGGGTTGTAATAATAAATTTTTAAAATTGGAAAAAAGGAATACAATAGACTCAAGCATCTTTACAGTGCACTTTGCACACAAAGGCTTATACTTTGAATAAAACTTTGTTGGTCTTAAAGGTGCCACTGGACTCAAACTTTTATCACCCTCATATTCAACGCAACAAGTGAAATAGTAGTGCACTTACCTGTAACTGTTGTTCATCAAGGATCTTCTGTGCAGCCACACATGGGCACTGCGTATGTGCAGGCCTGCTGCAGAGAGGTTTTATAGCTAAAAGCTTGGGGGGGGGGGCTGTGCACTAGAGCCAGAAGAGATTTTCCCGCCCAAATGGTCATGTGTTCTGGCACTCCAGTATCCCCACCCTCAGTAACTCAAGCACCAACGCAGTCGAAAGAGAGCATGCAGCAGTGCCAGAGGCATGGTATATGTGCCTGCACAGAAGATCCACTATGAGCATCAGTTAACAGGTAAGTGCAACACTGTTTTCATCATTGATCTTCTGTGCAGTGTCACATGGATATTCTAACAAGCTACTCACCAGGAGGCAGGAAATGCTCTCATCACTTGAATAAAGACTGAAGAGCCACCTTGCCCACTTGCACCTCTCTTCTCGCATGCAGATTCAGGGCATAGTGACACACGAACTTGCCAGCTGAAGACCATGTTGCGGCTTGGCAAATCTCCAGCAAAGGAACTCCATCCGAAAAGACAGATGAAGATGCCATCGCTCTAGGGGAATGGGCCCACACTCCCAAGGGACAAGAGAGTTTGGCCTGATTGTAACATGTCGTGATCATAGCCACGATCCATCTAGACAGGGTCTGTGATGAAGCCTTCTTACCCCTATTAGGGCCCACAAAACAAACAAAAAATGACATGTTTTCTGAAACTCAAGGTTCTCTTTAAATAAAACAATAAAGCTCTTCTCAGATCCAAAGTATGCAGAGACCTCTCATTCTCTGATTCTGGTGAGCGGGAAAACACTGATAGTATGATCTCTTGAGAGAGACGAACCCTAGAGACCACCTTGGGTAAAACTGAATGCTGGGCCTAAGAACTATCCTCTGAGGGAACACCTTAAGGAATGGTGGGTCCACCCGCAAAGCAGCCAACTCACTGACCCCCCTGGAGGAAGTAATAGCCACTAAAAAGCCAACTTTCATTGACAAATTAGTCACTGGGCAAGTAGTCAGGGGCTCAAAGGGTTTTTAACATCAGCTATGACAACACCACAGAAAGGGACCATTGGGGGACCAGCGGGTCCCATGGCAGATACGGATTAAATAAACCTTTTAGACATTCAGTGAGAGAAGGCCAACTTATCATCTAAACCCAGGTGATAATATGATAAAGCCACTAGATGTAAAGATCACTATGCCTTATAGAAAATATTTTAAATTGTGATGAAGGGGATGTTGGGAAGACATATTTTCAATTTCTTGTTTGATATACCATGCAATGTATAATAATTTTTGATATATACAACTTGTTATATAATCCCTTTTTCCCTTTTGTATCCCTTTTATCATCCTGTTTTTAAAATTAAAAAATAGGCATCTTTTAAGTCAATAATAAGTGTCAGCAGCATGATGACCAGCATTAATCTGTTGTTTGGATAACTTTACTTCAGTTTGGAACAATTTAGCAAGAGGTTGTTTATTCTCTGGGTAACAGCTCCAAGTAAGGGAGGATTCTTTCTCAAAAAAAAAGCTGATATCCCACCATAATAATTTGGCAGATGGCAATCCTGAGTTCCAGGGCAGATGAAGAGTAAATCTTATGTCCTATGAGATCCAGTTTTCTGCCTTCCGTGTCAGTTGGCACAGCAGGATATGAATGGCGCCCTCTGGGCTGCATCTCCTCGATGACAAGTGAGAAAGGAGGCAGATAAGTAGTCGAATAATTGACAGAGTCCTAATTTACCCTATAAATATTCTCAACACTCCACGATGTGTCTTGGAGGGATACTCTTTTTTGGCATAACTCTTGTGTCACATCAAACAGAACTTCCAGCAAGGGGAAAACAATGCCAGGTGATTCAGCATAAAAATGTCCTAGGATCTTGTCTTTGGGTTTGTGGTCAGATGCAGACACCTCAATTTCAAGAGACTGAGCCATTCTCAACATCTGCTCACTGTATGTGCGAAAATCCTCTGTGGGTGATGCGGGGGCAGGATCTTCCACTTGTTCATCCAGACTAGGGTCTGAAGGTGTATCTGAACAAACATCGGATGTGAGTACTCTATCTTCACCTTCCTCAGTATCCGACACCAGAATGGTGGAAAGACGACTCCCGGAAATCGTAGCCAGTGGAGGACATGAAGATACTATGTACTGAGAGGGTCAGAACAAACTAGGATCTGCTCTGGATCAGGGACATAACTGTCACCCCACTAAGTTAAAAATCCGGCTGTCATCAGATGATAAGGATGTCGAGGCCAGGGCACGGACATTAAGAGGCTGGGACCACGGAACTGGTTGGCTGGGCTGGGATTCAGGCACTTTCAGACCTGACAGGGTCCTTGGTTTCACTTTGATTTCTCCATCTGAGATAGATGCTGGGGGTGATTCAGGTCTGGGAAACGGTTATTTTAGGCAGGGTGGATCAGGCGTTGGATTAGAGACTGGAACAGGAGTTTGATGTGCAGACTCCAATATGTGCCTCTCCGTATGTTTGGATTTAGATATAGGTTTCTTGGCTGGTGGCTCCAAAGAACATCTCTGAGCCGATGGGGACCTCAATCTCAAATTGATCCTTTGAGATTCAGATCAGGGCACTGATGGAACCAACATGGCAGACTCAGAACAGAAAGGCTTGGGTACAATGGTGGATATACTTTCAAATTGCTTCCAGATTAAAAAATGATATCTGTACCAAGAGAGGAGTTATTAATGAACTGACTTATTTTGAACTAGAAATAAGGCCCGTTGTGGAAATAAATACAACGGGATCTAGAAAGAGGCTCTGGGAGAGTGCTCTGGCTTTGGGCAAACAGTGTCAGTCTGCTTTTAAAACATGAATCTGGGACCTGCACACCACCAGAATACAGCAGATTCCATATGCAACTGACATTCCAACTGCCTTGCGGGGGGGGGGGGGGGGGGGGGGGGTGAGGTGTGGAATGGAGTGAAGTCCAATCAGCTTCCATATGCAAAAGACCAGGTTGTCGCAGCAGTTGTGGTGTGGGCGGGACCCGGGCTTTGCCTTCTGATTGGTGGTGATATATGCTGAGGAGCAGTGCCATCAGCCATACACTAAGGGAGTGCATTTTAGAATTAGAACTTTGGCACCCACTATTCAATTATATATAAGGAGAGATACATTGTCTCACAATTTAAAGATAATTTATTAGGATGAATTTACAAGTTACTGCTTCAATATGATTCTGAAGGAGAACAGGTCAAACCCTGCAAGATTTAATGGATGCAAAATTTCAGTGAGGAAATACAGTTTCAATGTTGGGAAAACCTATGGACTAAAGGTATTAGATTCACTGCTAGCCAAGCATTAAGAGAAAATTGGTACAAGATGTTTTACAGATGGTACGTCACCACAAAAGATATTGCAAAGATGGACAAGAATTACAAAGGGGCTTGCTGGAAATGTAAAAAAGAAGATGACACCTTTTACCATATGTGGTGGACTTGCATCAAGACAAAAACATACTGGGAAAATATACATGAAGAAATTAAAAATATTTTAAAAAACAAATTTCCAATGAAACCAGAGACTATGTTGCTGGGAATCCTATCAGATAATATAGACAGAACCTCACAAGACCTACTGAGATTTATGCTGACAGGTACCAGAGAAATATTTGCAATGAAATGGAAAACAGTAGACTGTCCTACAATAGAGATCTGGAAAGAAAAACAACTGAGTATGCAACATTGGCAAAACTAACCAATTATATAAACAAAACATTGAAAGAATTTCAGCAGAAATGGCAACCTTATTACTCATACTATGGGAATAATTAACTTTGTTTTAGTTTTGAAATTATCTGAATATCATATTAAAGGTGATAAAGGTATTGATTATAGTTTCAATATTTTATTCTGTATTCCACTAGTATTTAAATAATTAGTAAGAATAAAATGTAGATTCAGCTAAACAAGACAATATTAAGGCTTTTACAACGATTTAATTTTAGCATAGAAGTTTGTTCAACTGTTAAAGATGTAATCTCTTTTATCGTTAATAGATTATTGTTAACTTTAGGAAAGTTCTTGTTTATTCTTTAAAGAGAGAATCTATCCCAAAATTCTGTAATATTGATGCTTTATTGTCTGCTTCTATATTTGAAATATGTTATACATTTGGTAATACATCTGATTTAACTGATGAATTTATATTTCCCCCCTACCCCTTCTTCCCTTCTGTATCCCACCTTTTTTTGTGGAGAAAATAATAAAAAAATTAAATAGAAAGGCTTGGGCAGTTCCTCCGGAGCCAAGGATGGATCCAACGGGGGATTGGCGGTTTTGAGGGCCTTCTCCCAAAGGGCCTGCCTTGAATTTGGAAGCTCAATCTCCTCTGGCTTTAGGCATGAAATGCTGACAAGCCTTGCAACTAGACATGCCGTGCCCTTCACACAAGCAGAAAAAGCGGAGATTGTGCTCATCCGTCTGCGTCATCTTGGCACCACAATGGGTGCATTTCTTAAGCAAAGCCCTCTGCGCCATGACTGACAAAGGGGAAAATAGCCACTTGCCACCAGAGAATGGGGGGGTAAGGCTAATGACCATAGAGCCCAACACACACTCAAAGAACTGGAGGAATTAAAGCTCGAACCTTCTCTTTCAGCAGGGAAAAAGGAATTGAGGGTTGGGGCCCTGGAGTGCCAAAGCACATGGCCGTTTGGGTGGGAATAATCTCTTCTGGCTCTGGCGCACAAGGCCCCCTGGATGCATTTGGATACAAAATGTGAGACTGCACAGAAGACTGATGATGAATTCCAGCATTACCAACAACAGGACTGACTTAGTTTCAACTACACTAAATTATTCACTTCCTAATCTGCTCAGGAAGCAAGAACAATTAATAACCTCTGATACAACGAATACAAAAGGCTTAGTCTTGTGCATTACCAATAGTATCCCAATAAACCTGTCCCACAGAAACAAAGGGTCTAGCAATGTCATGAGAAGGAAAGGAAATTCAATTCTATCAAGAAGAGATATCTACAGAATCTGTATGCTACAAATAGTGTTAACAGTATACATACCTCTACTCTTCCCATTTCTTCTTCAATATTAGATATAAAGGACTCCAAAGAATCAACTTGAGGCTTCATGTCAGGTGATGCCGAGCAACTGAAAAATTGCAGTTTAAAGAATTTCCTACCATTGTGATAATGTGATTTAGTAACTTTTAAAAAACAATTTGAATTTACAATCTAAAGCCAGAAGCAGACTGATAGTTGAGCAAGGTCAAATATGGTATAGTATACAAGTTGAGCAGTCAATAGTTCAATACACATGTATTACTTCTTCATTGACAATAGCTTGCTAAAGAGCAAAGACAAAGTAAATATAGATGGCTCTTTTGCAGAACCTTTCAACCAACAGTTTACTACAGTATTTATACCCACATCCTGTCTTTCAGGGGCAGCCCAATATATAGTGCATGACTGCATTCTGAAGACAAAGTTACAAAAGCATAGAGTTTAGTAGAGTCGTATTCGTAACCATACCTGTTCACGACCTTTAGGTATTTAAGAGTGGCTTTTATGTGTGCTGCTCTTACATGCAACTTGAATAATTCAGTATCCTTCCAGTTTTCAAGGACCAACACCTGAATTAAAATTGAATATAAAATAAAATTGTAATAAAATTAAATATAACATGACTATATCAGAAAAAATGACTATATCAGAATTTTAAAAGCATTGGGTTGTACACTAGTTTCTTCTTTCTACTCAGATTCAATTATTACTCTGTGAGGAGGAAGCCTTTTTGGATTTGAAGGTAGTTTAGTAGAAATGAATAAAGGTTGCTTACCTGTAACTGATGATCTTCGAGTGGTCATCTGTACATTCACAGTTAGAGGATAAGGTACCTACGCGAACCCCAATCGGTAACTTACAAGCTCCATGGAAAAGGAATTTTTGTGCCCTTTCCCCAGGGCATGCACAGGAACTCCACTGCTCATGTCCACAGGAACGGAATGCAGACATCTTGCCAGTTCCTTCTGACCGCTGTGTAACCCCCCAAATTTATGACTGGAGGCTGACAGCGGAGGGAAAGGTCAGACGGGCAGTGTGAATGCAAAGATGACTGCTCGGAGATCATTAGTTAGAGGTAAGCAACCTGTTTATCTTCTTCACAGTCTGTGCATCACACCGATGGGAGAGTAACAAGCTAGCAGCTACTCAGTTGCACACTGCTTGGAGAATGGATCATCCCACTGTCATCTGCTGTCTCGCTCAAACACTCAAGCACTCACTTGTACTGCTTGTGTCGCCCATGTGGCTGCCTTGTAAATGTCATGCCAGAGGGATTCTTCTAAGGAAGGTGGTGGGTGTGGCTAATACTCTCGTTGAGTGCACCCTGATGTTTCCTCGTAGAAAGCATTTGGCTAAGAGATAGCATAACTTGATCATCTCAATTATCCATTTTGCCAGTGTCTGGGCTGATATCTTATGGCCTTTCTTTTATCCCACATAGGAGATGAAGAGTTGTAGGGTTTTGTGAAAAACTCTCGTCCTATCTAGCCTTCTGGACATCTAAAGAGTATAAACGTCTCCCAGTACCATCTTTGGGGTCCAGGAAGAAGATGGGTAGTGTGATGTCATCATGTAGATGGAATGCCGCCAGTACCTTTTTTTGCAATGCAGGGAGGAAGAAATGAAGTCCAATTTTGATGGCTAGTAGCTCCAGATAGTTTATGTGGTGAATGCACTGATGCGAGTCCTGTTCTGCTCCCACACACTTGCCCATTAGGTGCACTCTCCATCCCCAGAGAGAGGTATCCATGGTTAAGGTCTCCATTGGGATGGAGGTTGAAATGGGGCACCCTCTATTAGGTTGCATTCGCATTCCCACCAAAATAAGGAGTGGAGCACATATGGTGGTAGACGAGGTTTCCTGTTCTGATGGTGTCTGGAGGATCTGAGGAACCAGAATTGGAGGGTCCTCATCCTCAGCTTGGAAAAAACTAGGAAAACTGTCGTAGCCACCATAAGGCCCAGCAGGAGCTGGATGGAGATCACTGTCCTGAATTGTTACCATTTGATCTGTCGAGTCAGGGTTACTATTGCAGATACCCTCTGAGGTGGTAAGAACACGCTGCAGGCCCTGGAGTCAAGGAGGGCTCCGATAAATTGGACCCATCTGGATGGAGTGAGATTGGAATTTTTTGAGATTAACCTTCTGTCCCAGGCCATGTAGTAATGCTAGGATGCTTGTGATATTTTCCATGAGACATTCCTCCAAGTCGGCCACCAGGGGCCAGTCATCTATGTAGGGGAAGACTATGATGCTTTGGAAACTAAAGTAAGCTGCGATGACCAGCATTGTTTTTCTGAACATTTGTGGAGTAGTGGAGATCCCTGTACTGGTAATGATCTTGTCCCACTGCGAATCTCAGGTATCATCGGTGACATGGTCTGATGCTGAGGTGGAAGTATGCATCCTGTAGGTTTATTGTGGCCATCCAGGTCCCTTCCTTGAGTAACAGTAGGATGTGATGAAGGGTCATCATGCAGAATTTGCAGTAGGTGATGAATCTGTTCAGTGCCCACAAGTCTGTGATGGGTTGGATGCCACCATTTTTCTTGGGAAAAGTGAAATATCAGAAATAGAAGCCATGTCCCCTTGATTCTGAGGGTACTGGCTCTATGGCCTGTTTCTCTAGAAGAGTTTTATCTCCTCCTGATTGGGGAGGGTGGCGACAAGCCATGGAGTGGGGGACAACTGAGCAACTGAGAGGACCCAACTGTCTGATGTAATCTGTTCCCAGGATGACAGGAAGGGGTATAAGCAGGTGGGTAACACACAGGGTTGGTAAGTGGTTGGTAGTGGCTTTGGTGGACCAAGGGTGAGAGAGTGAAAGGCCGTTTGGAGGTTCTGGGGGCCTTTGGTCTGGATCATTGCTGTGTTCCAGAGAATTTGGTCTTGGCATTGTAGGGTGGACTGTGGCCATTTTGTGGTTGTTGAATTCTCCACGGTTGATCTAGAGAGGATCTGATGAAAGCTGAGACCATGACCTGGACCTGGGCTTGTAGGCACGGGTGGGAGTTGTGACATTCAGGTTACAAGAGGCCTTTATGCTTTTGTCCATGTCCTGTAGCATGGTATCAGTCTAGAGCATACTTGGAGGAGCTGATCTGTTGTTTTGCCAACAATATGACCTCTTTCTGTGGTTTCCTGGCCACCGTCCTCTTGTCTTCTGGAAAGGCAGTGAAGACTTCAGAGGATTGCTCCCATTGGGCATACTGGTAATGGCTCATACATGCCAGTTAGTATTCTTGACTCCTAGGGCTGCCGCCAAGTAGAACTTCTTACCGAAGGAATCCAATTTCTTCCCCTTGTCAGCTGGCATTGAATGAGTATGTTTGCTCTTGAAGGAGGTGGTTACCACTAAGGAGTTGGGCTTAGAATGATAAAATATGAATTCAGCCCCAGTTTCTTGCACTTTATACATGTGGTCTAGACGTCTTGGAGAGACAGATGTTGCCTGGAGCATGACTGATGTCATGGGGGGGGGGGCTATGGCAGTAGAGGTGTCCAACTGCAGAAAAACACCAGGTCTGTCACCTCTTGGTTGAGGTTCGAAGACAGAGAGGCCCAGCATGTGGGCCGTCCTCTTGACCAGATCTCTGTATGATTTGGGCATGCCCTTGTTCATTTGTACAGGTGGCAATGGAATTGAATGTGGAGTTTTTTGTTTCGAGTCATTGTCATCCAAGTTAACACCGGAGGCACAATGTAGGTCTTCAAAACTGGATTGTTCTGAGACCAATGGTAGTGTGTGCCCGGGGCAATTGTGGTCTCTGTGCTGTCAACATGGGTCTTCTGGCTGGTGCTGCAGCTGTCTCATCGTGGAAGGACTGGCTTGGAGGTGCAAAATGACAAGGTCAATTCACCTGTTTCTCCCATGTCAGAAGTTTCCCTGGAATTTTGGAAGGAGCCAAGGCGGATTCCAGTAACACTGCCTGGAGCCTTGTTGCTCAATTTTTTCTGGTTTGTTTCAAAATTTTTGAGAAATGGACAGAGGAACCTGTCCAGTGCGCTTTCCCCAGGCACAGGAGGCACAAAGAATGGCTGTCCAACAGGGTGAGCTTTCTCCCACACCGAAAACACCTCTTGAAAAATCCCTATATAGACCGAGATGGGGGAAGGGGGGAGGATGAAATACTTTTTTTTTTTTTTGGATTAGTGGAGTTGGAGAAGACAATAGGTTCAATTATGGAGAAGTCTATGGAAGAGGAGAGGACAACTCAACTACAAGAAACATCAGGTTTCCAACTACAGAAGAAAATATCTAGGAATTGTAATGACAAGCAAATGCAGCTCACTACAAGAGAATAATTATAAAGAATTGCTGAGGAAAACAAAACAGGATCTAGAGAAATGGAAAGACTTACAGATATCTTTGATGGGCTGCATCGCAACAGTTAAAATGAATATACTTCCTAAATGGCTATTTTTATTCCAAACAATCCCCATTCTTCAAAACCAATTTTTTTTTTTAAGGAATTGGAGCAAGCGTTATCAAAATTCATTTGGCAAGACAAGAGAACCAGAATAGGACTGAAAGCTCTCCAAGATACTAAAGAAAGGGGGGGCTTTGGCCTTCCTAAGTGGAACCTTTATTATAAAGCAGCTGCATTGACGTGGATTAAAGATTGGGTCACATTGGAAGATAAGAGAACACTAAAACTGGAATGCCACGACCTTCAATTAGGGTGGCATGCATTATGGTATGGAAAAGCAAGTGTCCATAAATATTTCAAGCAGCACTGGATACGGGCATCTTGGACCAGATCTAAACCTACTCAGTTCTGGTAGAATCTGGTCCAAAAGTAAAACAGAAGTAACATACTGTTTTGTAATTTAGGGCTAATGATGTTACTTTACAACACTGAAACTCCTAATGTAGTGTAGGGATGTTCCCAGACCACATTGAGGGATGCCCCCAAATAATCTTGTATGACACGCTTTATCTAGATCCTTTTCAATTTTATTTCAGACCTGGTTTTGGAACTGAAAAGTGTCTGGTTATTTTTGTGGGCCACCTCTGCTGGAAGATGGACGGAAGCAGAGGTCATTTCAGGGGAGAACGCGGGGGAACGCAGTTCCCCCGGGTGAGGTGCAGGGGGGCGGGGCATATGACGAAGCCCTGCCCCCTGCTTCCGGCCTCCCCGCTTCCAGCCCTCATTCAGCCAGGAGGAGGCAGGAGAAGAGGGAGGGTAAGTTGCTTCCTCCCCGCCTCTCCCCACCGCTGCCTGCCTGGGGCCAGGGAGGGCCTTGGCGGGGCTTCCTCGCACTCCCGCTGGCCTTGCAGGTCCACCGCCGGGCCCCTGATGTCAGGGGGTGTGGCATGTGCTAATAAGTTATTCTAATGAGTTCCCCTAGCTCTTTTTCTATGAAATAACCCCTGGCTAAAATTGACCCAAAATGTTCTCATAAAAGTGTTGGAAATGTGAAAATAAGGTTGGTTCATTTTACCACATGTGGTGGCATTATGAAAGACCTAAGAAATACTGGGTAATGGTACACGAAATCTTGCAAAAGGTATTAGGGACTGTGTTACCATTTACACCAGAGGCTTTGTTGTTGAATATTCTACCTGATAATTCTAACAAAGATAATAGCTATTTGATTGTTTTTTTAATTCCGGCTGCAAGAATTCTCTATGCAAAATATTGTAAATTACTGGAGATACCAACAAAACGAGAACTTGTAAACAAAATCTTGGAGGCTGCGGAATTGGACAAATTTACTTTTTTGATAAAAGGCGCAACAGATTCGACATTTGAGAATACTTGGTCACAGTTTTATAACTGGTATGACAAACATATGTAGGCAAGCTTACCTGTTAGGATGATAGAGATAGAAAAGTTGCTTACAGAGTTCATGAGAAATTGTTATTAAGGCGGAATAGGTATTAGTATAAATATTGGTAGAATTAAGAATAACCTCCATGTATTTGTTTGTATGTTAGTATGTATGTATATGTATGTATATGTTATGATTGTTTGTGTATGTTATGTGGAAAATGCAATAAAATCCTGCCCCTTTGGGGGGCAGTTAAAAAAAAATTATGAAGAAGTCGAAGAAAGGAGCTAAAGAAGAAAGGGAAGTTCACTGACCAGAGTGCAGTGGCCAGAAGAGAACTGGCAGGGTGTCTACGCCCACCCCTGTGGGCATGCATGGTGGAGCTGCTGTGCATAGCCTGGGGAAAGGTTGCAAAAACCCCTTTTCTATGGAGCTTGTAAGTTACCAATCAGGGTCAGCACAGGCTCCTTATCCCATCAGTGTGACCCACAGACACAAAAAAGATCTATATATATGTAACCCATTATAACAAAATAAAAAACATTTTACAACAGCATATAACCTTCCACAAAGAACAGAAACAGGTGAGGCCAAAGAAAGTAGCATTATGGAACATGATCCACAAGCTCAAAGAACCTTTTGACTAGTTTCCTGAACTTGCTAGAGATCTTTGGTATATTTATTTATTTGGGAGTGCTCAAACGTTATTTAGGGAAAAGTAAAGAGAACCACTGGATACAAAGTACATTAAGATTCAAAATCATACAAGATACGTAAAAGCAATTTTGTATTTTATTAACATCTTACAAACGCTATCAGTTTCAGGTATAAAGAAGATAGCAGATTTCATATGCAGTGTTCTAAAGCTCAGAACACATTCGTAAACAAAACAAAAAAACCCTTTATATGCTAAGGCACCACATGATAGGGTTCCCCCCCCCCTTCTGGAACAGTATTATTTTTGACTGTCATAGTTCTAGGCAAGTATTTCAAGAAAGGTTGTGAAGGTAATTTTTGTAACTTCAATGAACCATGGGCACGAATGGTGAGAAATGAAGGTAAGCAAAATTTTACCTCTGCTGCAACAGCCTGCTTCACATTCTCCAGGTACTCATTGTGACTTTTTTTAATAAGTCCTTCCATTTTTACTTTCTCATTTTCAAATTTATTGCTGTGAAACAAATTCAAAAAGTAGTTAGGTTATGTTTGAAATACAACCTGGTTCTTTGAAATACAACCTGGTTCTTCAAAGAAAGCAATATATATTTTTAAGAGTACTGTTACTTTGGACAAACACAATTACCTGCTTACCTGTAACTGATGATCTTCAAGTGGTCATCTGTGCATTCAAACCTCTGGGATATAGTGCGCCTGCGCCAAACTTGATCGGTTCCTCTTGAAAGTGAAAGAGATCTTCACGCTCGCTCCCCAGTCACGTGCTGGCCCCACTGCCCATGACCAAGGGAGGGGCACAACACCCCCGCCAGTTCCTTCTGACCACTGCCATCAGTCTCAGAGTAATAAAAAAGGAGAGGACCGAAAGCAGAGGGGAAGGAGAGCGGTGTGAATGCACAGATGACCACTCGAAGATAATCAGTTACAGGTAAGCAACCTGTTTATCTTCTTCATGTTCTCTGTGCATCACACCTCTGGGAGATTAGCAAGCAAAAACAGGCCTACCTGGAGGAGGGAGCTGAAGGTCCTAGACTTACGCCGCCTACAACACTGCCCGTCCCACCACAGAACGTTGATGAAGACGCACATCCAGGGAATAATGCTTCACGAACGTGTGGGGGGTAGCCCAGGTTGCTGCTTAACAGATATCAGTGAGCAACAACCCTCTCAGGAAGGCTGTGGATGTGGCTACTGCCCAGGTGGAATGCGCTCGGAGCGGGCCCAGAAGTGGCCATGCGGCCAGTACCACAGTTTGATGGTTTCCACAACCCACTTGGATAGACGTTGCAAAGAAAGCTTCTTCCCCTGCACAGGTGTGCTATAGGAGACGAACAAGGCCGGTGACTGATGGAATAACCTTGTCCCATTGAGGTAGAAGAGTATGGCTCTCTTGACGTCTAGAGTATGAAGGCGGCGTTCCTCGTTGCTCATAGGGGACGGGGAAAACGTCGGAAGAGCAATGTCGGCTCAAAAGTGGAACTTGGAAACAACCTTGGGCAGGAAAGAGACATCCTGGGCCAAGGTGACACCATCATGGTGAAAACCCAAATATGGAGAATCGCAATGGAGTGCAGACAATTCACTCACTCGTCTTGCTGATGTAATGGCTACTAGGAAGGCAGTCTTCCATGACAGAAGCTGCAGACTAGATGTGGCCATGGGCTCAAACAGTTTGCTCGTTAATCTGGACAGTAGTAGAGGCAAATCCCAGGAAGGAGGCAGCCCACGAGTCGGAGGAAAGAGGCGAGTGAGGCCCTTCAGAAACTGCTTCGTTTGCGGGTGAGAAAAAACAGAATAGCCACCCACTGCAGGATGATAGGCAGAAATGGCAGCTAAGTAGACCCTTAAAGAAGAGCAACTAAGACCCAAGTCCAGGCGGGTCAACAAGAATCCGAAAACTATCCTCAAGTCCGTAGGGGGTGGTGGTAAACTCAACGACTTGAGGTACGACATGAATTTCTTCCACTTCCCTTCATAGGAAGCGTGTGTAGGTGGCTTCCGACAGTTCAACAGAACAAGGTCAATCGTGTTTCTGAGCTGTGCTAAGGGATTCTCCACGCCGTGAGTCTGAGGTGTGATACATCGTGGTGAAACACTAGGCCCTCCTGAGCTAGGAGGACATCTGGTGCCGGAGGAGATGTATGTAAGTGCCCTGGGAAATATGGAACAGAGTTAGGAACCAGTGCTGAAGTGGCCACCATAATGCCACGAGAATGCATTGAGGTTGTTCCTTCATGATCTTGCTCAGCACTCTGGTTAATAGAGGAATAGGTGGGAACAGGTACATGTGCCTGTGCGACCACGGGAACAAGAGACCGTCCCCCAGAGACAGAGGATCCTGTCCCGCCCTGGTACAGCACAGACGACACTTTGCGTTCCGACGCGTCAGAAACGCATCGATTTCTGGGTGACCCCATCTGTGGAAAATTGGTTGGAGATAAGCCCAGTTGAGCTCCCACTTGTGGAGGGCTGTGCCTCCTCTGCTCAGAAAGTCCGCATACACATTGAGCGATCCTGGCAGGTGAGCAGCATTGATGAGCACACCCTGGGATTGACATTCGGTCCAAATCTCCCAGGCCAGTCGACAGAGCCCCCTGGACATTGTCCTGCCTTACCTGTTCAGATAACACAGTGTGGTGGTGTTGTCTGTCAGGATTGCCAGCGTATGCTGAGCAACGAGGTGGCAAAAAGACCTTAGGGCATACTGGATGGCGAGCAGTTCCAGTTGATGTATTTGTGGGCCACATGCGGTTCCTATTTGGCACCCACACACACCTTGGAGGTGAGCCCCCCATCCCCACAGGGATGCATCTGTGGTAAGGGTAATTTTGGGGCTGGGTGCAAGGAATGGGGCTCCCTGAAGGAGGTTGTCTGGAGATTCCCACCACTGCAGGGAATTCAGCACTTGCACAGGTAGCACGAACCATTGAGATTGCTGCCACTGTGGATGGAAACGTTTGAGGAACCACAGCTGAAGTGGTCTCATCTGTAGTCTGGTGAAGACAAGAACCACTGTGGTGGCGGCCATCAGGCCCAAAAGCCATTGAATCTGCCTCACTGATGCATCTCCCTGTGTTTTTATCAGGTTGATGAGAGCGATAATGTCTTCCGCCCTTTTGGGAGGGAGAAAGGCTCGGCAGACAGTCGAATCCAAAATTACTCCAATAAACTGGACTCTCAAGGAAGGAAGGAGCATTGACTTTTTCAGGTTCACCCTCAGGCCCAGCACGTCTAAAGTGACCAGCGTTAAATTGATATGGTTGAGCAGTCTCTCTGGAGCTTGCTACCAGCAACCAATCGTCTATGTACGGAAAGATCTGTACACTCTGGAGACGGAGGTACGCCGCAATGACAATCATCATTTTTGTAAAGACTCTGGGCGCTGTTGAGAGCCCAAAAGGAAGGGTTTTGTACTGAAAATGGTCTTCTGCGACTGCAAAATGCAAAACTTCCTGTGAGATGGGTGGATAGTTATATGAAAATATGTGTCTTGCAAGTCCAAGGTTACCATCAAGACACCCTTACTGAGAAGGGGGAGAATGCTTTGTAATGTTGTCATTCGGAATTTCCGATAGGAGATAAACTGGTTGTGTCCCCTGAAGTCCATAATAGGGCAGAGTCCTCCGTCCTTTTTGGGGACTGTAAAATAACGGGAGTAGAACCCATGTTGACGCTGTGCTGTCAGGACTGGTTCGATGGTGTCCTTTTGAAGAAGGTTCTGGATTTCTTCCAGGAGCATACTGGATGGTGGAGTAATGATGAAGTTAGGGGCCTCGGGTACCTGGATAAATTCTATGAGGTACCCCTTTTCGATGACGGACAGTACCCACTGGTCTGATGTTATTCGCTGCCAAGCAGCCAAGTAGGGAGACAGGCGGGTAAGGGTGGGACAACAGGAGTCAAAGGCTCTGCTTGGAAGCTTTCGGAGTCAGAGCGACGGATGAGAATTTTGGTTTTTGCCCATAAGGGCGGGAAGTCATGGTGGGTGAGCGTTCCCACTGTGCTTCCGGGGACGACTTAAGAGAGGATCTGTGAGACCATAGCAGGATTTTGCTTTGGATAGTTTAGGAGCTGACATGACTCCTAAATTCCACGACATCTTCATACTTTTGTCTAGGTCTTGCAGGACCATATCAGTCGTGGCACTGAAAAGGCCCTCACCTTCAAATGGAAGGTCTCCAATGAGAGTCCTGGTGTCCTGCGGTAGGGCAGTAGAATGCAACCAGGCGTGACGTCGGAGGATAACTGCTGAAGTCAGCATTTTGGCAGCCACATCCAATGTGTGCTTAGCTGCACTGAGCTGCTGCTTCACCAAAAGCATTCCCTCCTTCTGAATCCTGCGAGCCTGACGGTTAGCGTCCTCAGGGAGGGTTGCAATAAATTCAGACATCTGCTCCCAAAGAGCAAACTGATATCTCCCCATACATGCTGTATAGTTTGAGGTCTTGATGCCAAGAGCTCCCGCAGAATAAAATTTTCTTCCAAATGAATCAAGTTTCCTTCTTTCTTTCTCAGAGGGGGTGGAATGACTGCGTCTGCCCTTGGAGGAAGAAATGACTACAACAGAAATAGGTTTAGGGTGGGTAAACAGAAATTCAGCATCCTGCTCCTGCATTTTATACATATGATCTACCCTCCGGCTCGAGACGGGTATAGATGCCGGGTGAGACTATGGGACTTTAGCCGCCTGAAGGAGGACCGAAGTCATCGGTAAGGCAATCGGTGTAGAAGTGTTCATTCCCTGATTGGGAGGAGGCGTCTGAAGAGGCGGAGTACTCAGATGGCTCAGAAAATGACATAGGTAGCATTGGTACTGATGGAATTGGGTTCAATGGCTCTTTACACTTTGGAATTGTCGGGTGCGACGGCTTGGGAGGTTTGCCCGTCGGTCTCGACAGATGGGGCCTCCCGAACTCCGGCATCAATGGACGATCTCGATACCAGGAGATGCATGAAGAGGTGGACTGGCGGTCTCATTCTACTGGTTGGGATAGGAAACACGGCATACTGCCTGTAAATAGATAGGTCCCATACATATATTGCCACTGCTGTTGGTCCCAGGAGGGTGCTTGTGGCGGATGGATCGGTGCTGATGGTCGGTCTTCATCATCAGGACGGAGCTGTGAAGGATGGACAAATGCATTGGCTCCACGATCTGAGTGCAGACTTTCGACACTGGAAGACCGGGAGATCTGTGTCAAGTCCATATTGTGCTCAGAGTCCGTGAGCTGGATAGGACGCAGCGAAGGTGACTGAGGTACACCTTGTGGCTGTTGTCGGCACTGAGGGTCAAGTGAAGCAGCCCCCGTAGGATTCGGTTCCGAGGCCCTCCGAGGAGTCAGCGGAGATTGCAGAGGGGGAGTTTTCTTATGCTTTTTATGCTTGACTGGCCGATCATCCTTGCCTTCCCTGCATTTTTTGGAGGGAGTATGGGCTAAGGACTGAGATGTCTGGGCTGAGCGTTTCAGCATCGGGCGGTCGACATCTACATGAGTCGATATCGGGGACAGTGCAGCCATCGATGCTGATGTGACAGTCAACATTGATGCATGCCCAGAAGAGTCCTGTGACTACACTGATGAAAGCCTCATCTCCAAAAGCGCAACGTGAAGTCCAGCAGCTTCCTTGTCTGCTTCAAAAACTTCGTGTGATGAACACAAGAGTTCACTCGGTGCGATTCCCCAAGGCACAAAAGACAAAGCGAGTGTCTGTCTGGGGAAGGGGGGGCGATCTTGCTGCTGCACTTAAGGCACCGTTTAAAGAAACCCCACCTCTTGGCCATAGGCCGGGAGAGGGGACACACACACAACAGAGTCCAAAAAGAAATAAATCCGTAAAAACAAAGTCCTTTCACTTTGCAAAAATAAACAAGAAGAAAACGAAGAAACTTCGAAGAAAAAACGAGGAATAGGCCTAAAAGCCCTTTTTTTTTTTACCGACCGAAGCGCAGAAGATCCTACCAGCGCGGCGGTCAGAACAGAACTGGCAGGATTGTCATGCCCCTCCCTTGGTCATGCGCAGTGGGGCCGGCACGTGACTGGGGAGCGGGCGCGAAAATCCCTTTCGCTTTCAAGAGGAACCGATCGAGGTCGGCGTAGGTGCACTATATCTCAGAGGTGTGATGAACAGATATCACGAAGAAGATCCTCTATTCTGTGCCTGTATAGTTTTCCTAACTATTCCTTAAACACTGCTTCACAAATACTTTTTTCAATCCTGTAAGGAAGGTGAAAAGTTTTATCTCTACGGTACAGAGGGAGGCTGAGACAGTGATATCTGCCAGCCTGTAAATTCCACTGAGGTATAGTCCAAGGACTCCGTTTTCAGCCCACACTCTAAACCCACCTCCCAATTGTTACTAAGTAGTGATTTACCCTAACGTTAACCCAGCACAACTGTAATTGCTCATCTGCACAACTAAGTATTGCCTTCATACATGACACGAATATTCCTAATAATTAAAGTGAAATAGCTGCTGTATAAAGCAGGGAGAATGAACACATGCATCCATCATCAAGAAGCTGTTCATGCATGTTTTGAAAAACTCAAACAGGCAAACCTAACTGGTTTATTGGTAGAAACCCTCTGATCAGAAAAAACTGAATATTCAAACCAGACTGCACTGCTTTATTTTTTCCTTGGAGAAGCAGTAATTTATGAGAGTTGTAATGTTTAAAGAACTGGGCCAACTAGTAAAGCAAATACACATTTACCTGATCTCAAGGAATTCATCCAAATACAATTTGTACTGCTTCTCTTTCTCATCAATGTTTCTCTTGTACCTGTTTTTAATATGCACAAGTTTTAGGAGAAAGCAGGTTAATTTCAGAAAATGCATCTATTCAAATACAAAATTAACTAATCATATCAATCATATGCATTATCTGGTAGTAGCCAATATCTGGCTACCCCAAAAACATATTTGTTAATCAACTGTGCGAGCAATGAAAACAAGAAAAGCCAGTGAAAACCAGAAACAAACAGGAAGATCAGTTGAATAAGCATTCATAGACCAGCCTTCACAGATACGACACAAAGGTTAGGAAAATTAATTGGGTAGAACCATTATGTACACTAAGCGATGTGTTGATTGGTTTTTCACTGGTTTTTACTGATTGTATACACTGCATTTTGTGTTACACTGTACACAGCTTTGCAAATTCTTAATTGAAGAGTAGTGTAAAAAGGTAGTAAATAAAATGAACTATGCGGACACTCTGATGAAAGCACTGTAACAAAACAAGTGCTGATTGACATAAATAATCCTACTGCCTCACTGTTTTGTGCTTCAGTTTACAAGGTGAGAACTAAGGCAGTTAGACAAAAGTCTAGATTGGGTCCTCATGAATATTAGGTCACAGTCACTAATACTTCCCAGCAAACTAAACTGATTCTAGCTGTACTGGAGGCTACCCTTCTCTGGTTGCAGCCTGTGAATATAAAAGGAAGACTCAGGTGCCAGGCAAGTTTGAGACCAAATATAATGTTCCAGGTTTTTGTAGCAGACCTAGATGGTGCCATCCCTGTTTTCATCCAGAAGAACACTGCAAACCCATTATGTAGTGGTTAGAATCAGAACAGAATCTGTGAGACCCAAATTCAAATCTCCAATCTTGCCATGGAAGGTCACTTGGGTGGCCTTAAGCCATTCACACTCTCAGCCTAATCTACCTCACAAGGTTGTTATGAGGATAAAATGGAGAGGAAAACAACATAAGCTACTTTGTGTTCCCACTGGGGAGAAAGTTGGGATATAAATGAAGAGAATAAATAAAAAATAAATCTTATGGATGGTAGCCAATGTTGAAGGTGGTAGAATGAAGCTTGAAAAGCAACATCCACACAAGTCGAAAACTTGCAAAAATCTACAAACTTAAATACACTTTCTATATCTATTCCTCATATTTTCCTCATGGTAACAAGATTTTATTTACAGAATAAACTTACATCTCATTCGTATCTGTTAGCATTCTTATTTTATTCTTTCTTGCTTTTAGTCCCTCTTGATTTTCTTTTTTTTCCTGCTGCCACCTTTTTATTATCACTTCTAAATCTGTGTGAAACCAGTCCAGTTCTTTCTTGGCAAGCTATAAAGCAAAAGTATTTACAGTAAGTCAAATAAAGAAACTTCACTCCTCCAAGAAAATTAGAAGAACTTAGGTTTAGAGTTACAAAAAGTACTGGGTTTGTTCCAAAGAACCGCTTGCACATGAACACCAGTTCTCCTTGTGCAAGGTATGTATTTGTCTATGGTTTCTGTCAATTGCCTCCTCAAGCTTCAACTCCCCACACTATATCCCATACCACTCCCCAAGATTCCTTCTCAGGAATGCTTTTCGAGGAATGCAGGTGGCTTCCATAGAAGTGGAAGCACAGACCCATTCTGTGAACAGAGTTCCACCTGTGGGATATTAGTTCCAATCCAGAGCCTTGGAATCAGTGTGAAAACACACATTTCTAAATGGGTTTCAAACGGCGGTGATTAAATCAGGGATAGTTTTCCTAGAGGAAAAGGAGGTAGGATTTACAGTTCTGCAGGGCCTGTAAAGCAGCTGTTCCACCAGGCTTTTGGCTAACTGGCAGGCATCCATTCATTTAGGCCCCTCCTTGCCCAAACTGCCTCCAAATTGCCTTATGGTGCAGATGGCAGTTGTCACCATCATGTACAACAGAACTGTTTATCATATTCAGATTTCTGTCCGC
This sequence comes from Gekko japonicus, assembly GCF_001447785.1. Classification (NCBI taxonomy): domain Eukaryota; kingdom Metazoa; phylum Chordata; class Lepidosauria; order Squamata; family Gekkonidae; genus Gekko; species Gekko japonicus. The sequence goes on from NW_015159717.1 coordinate 1,102,658, forward strand.
CTGATCTTCAACACAAGCTGTACAATCTACTGCTGACCTATCATCAGTCTTTTATTCAGGATTCTGATTGTTACGGTTTTAAAGAAGTTGTTTTCTTCTTTATACCTCTGCTGTGACCTGCCCTGAGCCCACTTGTGGGAAAGGGCAGGTGTATAGAAATATTAATTCCTATAGGCCTCATGTCTTCCTTTGAATGTTATGTAGGATCATGTTTCCCCTTGGAATGCCTTTTGCTCTCACCCCCTGTTGTTCTAGCTTCCTATGCCTGACCATTTGCTCAATTGCCCTGTCATATAAACACGCATGTTTCACACTTCTGGCAGACCTACTGGAGCCTAGCTGTGCCTAGCTGCCAGGAGTCACGTACCACATGGAGGGGTGGTTAGAGGGAGTGGTTAGGGTTTGGAGTCACATTCTGCAGGTGGGGCTTCAATACTACTGACCACTCAAGACACTTGGACACTTTCAGATCTTGTTCAATTGGCTCCTGGCCCGGGGTCATTTGAATCCTGAAATTGCCCTTTATTAGTCTGAAAACAAAGACATGAGCTCAGATTTTCTGCTTGCTGTTCTGTTCTTGTTACTTGCTGTCTGTGGACTTATTCTGAAATGCTTTGTCTGTGCCATGAGGCTGGAGGCAGACTAAGGACTCCATGTAAAGCACATGGTGAGGTGCTGGCATAATGGAGCTCTTGTTTCTAAAGATACTTGGACTATTCTAATGGACTGTTTACTTGGACATTCTGGACTATGGATCATTCGGGTAACTATGAATATACTTAATGTGTAGTAAGGGCCACAGAGGGCCATAGGTGTTTTCTTGTTTTCAGTACTTTCTGTAGTCTGTGTTAAGTTCTGTGATAAATAAAACTATTTCTTGTTTAAATACTGTCTGATTGATGGGTAACTGATCTCCAAGGCTGAATTCTTGTGCCTAGCTGGCTATGCTACCATTAAATCTTAAGAGTGCATCTCTAAGGAGGTGTTGGAGCTGGGCATGGTGGTTATTGTTTGTTAATATAGGAGTCCTTCCCTCATTCCTAGTGAGGCGTGGGGGCCGGATCCTATACAATACCATTAAATCTTAAGAGTGCATCTCTAAGGAGGTGTTGGAGCTGGGCATGGTGGTTATTGTTTGTTAATATAGGAGTCCTTCCCTTATTCCTAGTGAGGCGTAATTTTAAAGTTTAGTTAGGACTTTTATACCAGAGGTGGAGCATGGGAGAAGCGCAGAAGTCTGGCTGTTGCTGGCTTAGGAGGCCCCTAGTGCACAGAGACTGTGAATTGGGTCTGCCTTGCTCAATGCTGTGCATGTAACCAGCCAGGAGTTGGGAAGCAAGAGGCCAGTTCGTCATCGCTGCTCTCAAGCGTTTCACAGGAGATCACAGATCTGTCCTGCAAGAGTGGTGCTGAAATGCAGCTGTTGCTAGCCAA
>NW_015159717.1:1105754-1135810 GCF_001447785.1 Gekko japonicus
TTTCTTTCCATTCGGAATAACCATGGTCATTCAAGGATAATTTGAGGAAAGTAAAAAAAGAAGTTGTATAGAAATATTTAGAAATATTGATTCCTATAGCCTTCATGTATCCCTTGTGTGATTCCTTTAGCCTTCTGTATCTCTGTTGATGCTATAAGGTTCCATGTTTCCCCTCTTGGAATGTAATTGCCTCACCCCCTGGTGTTATAGCTTCCTATGCCTGACCATTTGGGTAGAAGAACAGAGGCATAGCTGACATGCTACTACACACGTAGCAGGGATCATCTTACTGCAGGAGGATGGTCCCCTGACCCAACCTTTCCCCACCCATTTACCATGACAACCCCATATTTGGAAATTACCTGTCTCATGTGGTTGGCTAACTGGCCAGGGCCGGTATAATGAGATTGGAGTTCAAATTGCCTAGCACAGAGAGAGGAGCTCAGATTTTCTGCTTGCTGTTCTGTTCCTGTTATCTGCTGTCTGTGGACTTATTCTTGAAATGCTTTGTCTTTGCCGTGAGGCTGGAGGCAGACAAAGGACTCTATGTAAAGCACATGGTGAGGTGCTGGCATAATGGAGCTCTTGTTTCTAAAGATACTTGGACTATTCTAATGGACTGTTTACTTGGACATTCTGGACTATGGATCATTCGGGTAACTATGAATATACTTAATGTGTAGTAAGGGCCACAGAGGGCCATAGGTGTTTTCTTGTTTTCAGTACTTTCTGTAGTCTGTGTTAAGTTCTGTGATAAATAAAACTATTTCTTGTTTAAATACTGTCTGTTTGATGGGTAACTGATCTCCAAGCCTTAAATCCTCGTGTCTAGCTGGCTGTGCTACCATTAAATCTTAAGAGTGCATCTCTAAGGAGGTGTTGGAGCTGGGCATGGTGGTTATTGTTTGTTAATATAGGAGTCCTTCCCTTATTCCTAGTGAGGCGTGGGGGCCGGATCCTATACAGCAGGATACGTTAAATAAAATAAAGATTAACCTTTGCAGAGGACACTAGAACAGTGTGTGAGCAAATGGCCAGAGAGCCCTCTGAGGCATTTACGGAGACATGTTGACATGTGTGCATTCAGCAGGGTTTTGGCTCTAACTTATTTCTTTTAAACTAAGAACACTTCATCTTCCAGTGTAGTATGATTTTGAAACAATGGCTTTTCAAACAGTTTTTCTGTATAGCCTGGGAACTTCTATATAGCCTTAGGAACAAAGTCAGACTTCCATGCAACTATCTAAATAAAGACCGCTATGGGGACACACAAACTGACTTATTCCAGTGGAAGATACAGTGCTTTGGCAAATAGAGCGAGTTTACAGAAACTATTTTTTTCAGCTTCTTCTCACCTAGCAGCCATCCTGTGTTGCCAAAAAAGCCATTACTGAGTGTCAGAGTACTGCTGAGAAAGGGTGGAGTCAGCAAGAATTGCCCCACCCCACCCTTGCAAAAGAGTGAATGAATGACAAGATTCCTACAGAGACCCTCCTTCGGGGGTCTTCGGGGAGGGCGGGATATAAATCCAAAAATAAATAAAAATAAATAAACCCTCCTCTTGCAGAAATTCCTTTGCAATGTATAGCAAACTGTTTTACACACCTTTAACGGTGCTTTTTCAGGGGTTTCAGAGGATGGTTGGAGGAAGGAAAACTGATAAAAATAGCTTCCATGAACTCCATTTGCAGAAGAAGAAGAAGAAGAAGAGGAGATTGGATTTATACCCCGCCCTTCACTACCCAAGGAGTCTCAGAGCAGCTTACAAACTCCTTTCCCTCCCCACAACAGACACCCTGTGAGCAATGCTCCCTCTAAGCTGTGGAGTCTTGTGAGCAAAAATTCTACTTTGTTAGCTACTGGCATTAAAGCTGTGAGTGAGCTACTGCAGAAATTAGTTTGCTCTGGAGCCATCCTTCCTGAGCGAAGACAAAAATGTTGTGAGCCGGAGGCTAAGAAACTGTGGGCTAGCTCACACTACCTCAGCTTAGAGGGAACACTGCCTGTGAGGTAGGTGGGGCTGAGAGAGCTGACAGAAACTGCTCTTTTTCAAGAACAGCTCTTATCAGAACTACGGCTTGCCCAAGGTCATCCAGCAGCTGCGAGTGGAGTGGGGAATCAAACCCGGTTCTCCCAGATTAGAGTCCGTGCACTTAACCACCACACCAACCAAGCAGTGAATCTAACTCAGTATCTTTAGGATTCAAGTTTAAGCCTTAGTCATGTTGGTGGCCAGTCACTTCAACCAATTTTTCTTCCCTTTAAACAAATCATTAACAGCTTAAGAACATTACCTTGTTTCCTTCAACACTTTTTTTTAATTCTTCTTCCAAAAAACTGGTTTCTTCAGAGCTTCGACATTTTAATTGTTCATATTTTCCATTTGCTTCTTTAAGTTGTTTTTGTAGTACCTGATGCTCTTTCTCCATACGTAACATATCTCCCTGAAAAACACACACATGAAATTTTACTGGTACCTAGTTAAATTATAAACCGATGTAACTGGCAAAACTCAAGTGACTTGGGGCTTCATTATAGACATAGACCTCTTAACTACATGGTTCCTCCCCCATTTGATATTTTTAAAAATTGTTGAGCAAATACTGAGGTAACAGGAAGACTATGAAACTTTTCTCAGTGTGTATATACTAGCTAGTAAAGGTTCCCTTGCTCGAAAGCCAGTCGAATCCGACTCTAGAGTTCTTCTCCGTTTCAAAGACGAAGAGCCAGCGCTGTCCGAAGACGTTTCCATGGTCATGTGGCCGGCATGACTAAACACCAAGGCGCACGGAACGCTGTTACCTTCCCACTGAAGTGGTACCTATTTATCTACTTGCAATTTCTTGCTTTCGAACTGCTAGGTTGGCAGGAATATACTAGCTACTGGGGGACTATTTTGAGATTTTATTATTTCTCGTGTGGGTGGGAAATATAATATTGATGGATGTTACTTTTACATAACATCCTGGGAACTTCAAGATGTGTCACAGAAATAGCTTTGAGAGCCAAGACTGGGGAGAGGTCTTGAAGAAAAGGCTTGGTGGAGAGTATTTACTCTTAAAATCAGGATGTTGTTGTTCAGTCGCACAGTTGAGTCCGACTCTCCGCGCCCCCATGGACCAGATCACGCCAGGCCTTCCTGTCTTCCACCGTCCTCTGAAGTTTGCTCAATTTCATGTTCATTGCATCTATGACACTGTCTAACCATCTCATCCTTTGCTGTCCCCGTCTTCTTTGACCTTCAATCTTTCCCAGCATCAGGGTCTTCTCCAGGGAGTGCTCCCTTCTCATTTGGTGGCAAAAGTATTTGAGCTTCAGTTTCATTATCTGGCCTTCCAGGGAACAGTCAGGGTTGATTTCTTTCAGGATTGACTGATTTGATCTTCTTGCAGTCCAAGGGACTCTCAAGAGTCTTCTCCAGCACCATAGTTCAAAAGAATCTATTCTTCGGCGCTCGGCCTTCCTTATAGTCCAACTCTCGCAGCCATACATGACTACTGGGAATACCATTGCTTTGACCATGTGGATTTTTGTTGGCAGGGTGATGTCTCTACTTTTTATCATGCTGTTTAGGTTCGCCATCGTTTCCTCCCAAGGAGCAGGCGTCTTTTAATTTCATGGCTGCTGTCACAGTTTGCGGTGATCTGGGATCCCAGGAACGTGAAAGTCTGTCACTACTTCCACGACTTCCCCTTCTATTTGCCAAGGAGTGATGGGGCCGGATGCCATGATCTTAGTTTTTTTGATGTTGAGCTTCAAGCCCACTTTTGCGCTCTCTTCTTTTACCCTGAGCAAGAGGCTCTTTAGGCCCTCTTCACTTTCTGCCATTAGAGTGGTATTGTCTGCATATCTGAGGTTGTTGATCTTTTCCCCAGCAATCTTAATTCCCGCTTGAAATAAAATTTAGAATCAGGTCTTCCTGGATTAGTTATGCTAGATCATCATATGAGTAATTGGGACAAATACTGGGAATTTAAATTATCACATCTGAGCATTACCAATGATATGATAGAAAATTTGAGTATACCAGCTACTAAAACCAATTCAAATGTAACCATTGAACTCTAAGCTCCAGAAATGAGTGTTCATACTTTTCCAAACTGGAAAGTAATTCAAATGTATCAGATATTAAGTAAAGAACAAGTCCCACAAAATATAAATGCTATGTGTATAAAAGGATCATAGGAAGTTGAACTGGCAAATTTATAGTAGCATGGTACCAGGATACCTCCAGCTCTAAGTCACCCATGTTGTTATCCATGATCTGATCACTTCCAGAATAGATTACTACAGTAGCACTATGTGGTGCTACCGTTGAAGACTGTTAGGATACTTTAGTTGGTTGAAAATTCACACGACTGTTAGCTAGCTGTGCCAGCATGAGCCAGTGAGATTAGAGAACTGTGGAGGAGTAGGAGAGTTGTAAAAGTTGGGCTGAGAAGTGAGTGTATGAGAGTGCAGCAGTTAGAGCAGGGAACCTATCTTGTCTTTCCTTAAAGAACTACACTATCCTTCCTTCAGGTGCAGTGTGCCCTAAAGGGACATGAGAGGCAAAGATAGGCCCTTCTTGATTTTGGTACCTGATGTCTGGAACTCCTTCTCTGAAGTTTGCACCTGACATCAAACTCACTGAGCTTCAGGTACATTTATATTTTCCCCAGGTATCTGTAAACTACTGATGGCAGTGTTTTTACTGTTCTGATTGTTGTTGTCTTCTGCCTTACAGGTTTTACAGCTGTGAATTTTATAATGAGAATAGGATACTGTAGCTTTTATGTTACATTATAAAATATAGTTTATACTACTGCTTTGAACTTGTTAACTCTTAATAGCATGATTTTATTATTGTAAGCCAGCTCACAAATGTTTTTAAACTGAAAACAACATGGCCGTGAACACCATCATAAGCATTAGAGCTAACTATGAAGCTTCTCAGAAGAAAGCTAAAGGGAATGAGGGCACAGGTGGTACTCTCTTCAATCCTTCCTGCCAGAGGAAGAGGAATGTGAGTCTGCTACAGACTGCCTGACCAGATTGAGGAGGTGGATGTTGCCCTCCTTGAGTAGATTGATATTGTATCCCATAGACCTCATAGATATGGGTGACTTCAACTTCCCTGATGTGTGCTGGGAGGCAAACTCTGCTAAGCATCCAGAGTCAACAGCTTCTTGACTTGCCTGGCCTACAACTTCCTTTTTCAAATGGTGGAGGAAGCTATGAGGAGCTTGGCTGTACTCAACTTAATATATTAACCAATTAGCAAGAGTTGGTAGATGGGGTGAAGGTGGTGGAGACATTAGAGGGAAGTGACCATGTCCTCCTAGAATTCCTTTTGTTGTTTGGGGGGGGGGAAGGAATTTTCTGTTATTAAAACAGAAAAAGATCCCATTTCAATGGGATACATTGAAGGATGTGAACTTTACTTTTAAATGGCAGAGATTCAGATTGAACTCTGTCCAAAGGGCAAGAGAGTTCTTAGAAAGATTTAAAAGAGAATTGGAAGAGATGGAAAGTCCAGCAGAATTCACACAGAAACTGCAACAGGAAATAGGAAATGATGATACTGAACTAAGGTGTGACACGTACCGACCTTTCCAAATATTAAAGATTTTTTAAAAAAAATTTTTTTTGGTCTGACTGGATTATAAATAGTTAACACAGAATATAAATTGAGCAAACTCACCTCAAAAGAGAAAAAAAATCATTATTTGAAGAAATTAAAACAAGACTTTATTTACTTACAAGAGACTTATAATAGAAAAAAGAACATAAAATATTTGGCTTATAAAATTTTGGATGAAGAATTTATTTCAGCAGATATTAAAAGAGGAATTGAATTGTTTTGTATGTTAAAACCAATTAAAACCAGAACTTGTATTGAATGATGAACGTGGCAGATTTGTGGGTGTAGAAGTTAACTCATTTGGGGTCAAGTGGTGTTGGGAATTTATGTTCCAAATAAGGGCAAAATGATCTTCTACAAATGATTCATGGAGAGACTAACAGATTTACCTTATGAAAGCTGGTGTTTGATGGGGAATTGGAATGGAGTTATTTCCCCCAAAATGGATAGGACTACTGAGAAAAATATGAAAATTATTCAAGGTAAACTACCAAAAGTTTTTTTTAATTTGATGGCTAACCTGGGATTGGTTGATATTACGAGATAGAAAAATGTTAGTTCAAGAGAATATACTTATTTTTCAGAAAGACATAGATCTTTTTGAAGAACAGACATGGTTCTGACTTCAAAAGATTTAGTTACTAAGGTTTCTAAAGTTGAGATTTTACCAAAGATTTTTTCAGACCACAATTCTGTGAGTTTCATTTATAAAAGAAAACCCAGTAGTTTTAAAATCGAGATTAAATGAAACACTGTTACAAAAAGAAGCAATTGTCGAGGACTGCAAAAAGAAATTAAAAGAATTTTTAAAAATTAATTTAAATAAAGACACGATCTAAGAATGGTTTCGGATGCAAGTAAAGCCTTTATTAGAGGACACCTGATACAACATAATTTTGAACTTAAGAGGAAGAGGCAAGAGAAGCAACAAAATATTTTGGCTGAGATAAAAAGAAAAGAAGAAGAATTAAAGAACTCTCCAGGGAATACAAGTCTTTCTCAACAAATTAAGATTTTACAGTTATCTATGTCAACAATAAAAGAAATGGAAATAAAATTGAATTATGAAAAACAGAAATTTTGAATTTGCAAAAAAACTAGTTAAATGGTTGACTTATAAATTGTGAAAAGAGAAAAGAGAATGATATTGAAATTACAAGATGGGGATACTGTAATAATGAACAATGTGGCTATACAAAAAGCATTTGATCAGTATTATTCTTATATAAAGGACATGATATTCCATTGGAGAAAGCAGATAAATATATTAGAAAACAAAATTTACCAAGGATTACAGAACAGCAAAGACAAATTATGAATGGACCTGTAACAATAAGTGAAGTTGTGGAAGCCATAAAAAAAATTAATCCAGGAAAGGCCCCTGGACCAGACGGCCTTCCTGATTTGTATTATAAATGCTTTGAAGATGAACTTATACCATCATCTATTCTACAAGGAGGAAAGATGCCCGAGATGTGGAAAGAGGCCAACATAGCATTAATACTCAAAGATGGACAAAACCTCACTTTCAGAAGGAATTATAGACCAATTTCATTACTGAATAATTATTATAAGTTTTTTACAACAATATTAGCTGAAAGACATAGAATAACTTTGCAAGAATTCATTCACGAAGATCAGTATGGATTCTTACCTAAAAGATAGTTGAAGGACAATGTTAGTACTGTATCAGACATTTTGGAATATTTGGAAAAACATAATGAAAAACAATCTGCATTGATCTTCTTAGATACAGAGAAGGCTTTTGACAACATGATTTGGAGTTTTTTGTTTAAAGTTTTGGAGGACATGAATTTCAGAGAGAACTTTATAAAATGGGTAAAATTGATTTATACTTTACAGACAGCACAAATAATTGTAAATGGAGATTTGACCAAAACCACCTGAGATATAAAAGGAAACAAGACAAGGGTGTACGTTGCCCCCTCTCTTGTTTATTCTTGTTCTTGAAATACTGAATAGAGATATAAGACAAGATGAGAGGATTGGGGATGTAAATATTTTTAAAAAGTCTTGTAAGTTAAGAGCTTTTGCAGATGATTTGGTGTTGGTTTGGGAAGATCCTTTAAAAGGAACTGTATTATTAATGGCCAAACTGAAAGAACTTGGTGCATTAGCAGGTTTCAAGGTTAATAAACAGAAGACAAAGATGTTAACAAAATATGAAAATACAAGAACAAATAGAACTGATGAACAAGACAGGTTTTAAGACTCAAAGGAAGGACGAGCAAATGCATCGTCTCCACAATATCACTTTGACAAATATGAATTGTATGCTATTTCAAAATAACTATGCTAAGACTTGGAATGAAATTTAAAAAGATACACTAAGATGGGATAAACTGCTTGTAACTATGGGGGAGAATATCTGTGATTAAGATGAATGTTTTACTCAGAATGTTATTTTTATTTCAGACAATACCTGATTTGACAACTGACAGACCTTTTAAACAATGGCAGAAAAATATATTTAAATTTGTATGGCAGAAGAAAAAAACATGAGTTAAATATAAGATGTAAAGGAAAGAGGAGGATTGGGTTTACCTGACTTGAAATTATACTTTGCTGCTTCTTGTTTAGTTTAGATGAAAGAGTGCATGTTGCTGAGAAACAGAAGGTTATTGGCATTAACAGGTCACAATCAGAGATTTGGGTGGCATGGATATTTGTGGAACAACAAAGCCAAGGTTAACAGTTTAAAAACCACTACATTAGATGTGCCATTTTGAGAATATGGAAAAAATAAAAACCTAGATTGTGGCTCTCCGCACAAGAAGCACATTACAGATGAGAAATGACAAGTGAGCATAAATGGTTAACATATGATATGCTAGAATTTTCTCAAGGGGATGTAAAATCAAATCAAAAGATCTAGTAAGAGAAGAATATACTTGCCAATGGTTTTCCTATGTACAATTATTAGAAAGGTTTTAAAATAGATAAAATACTTTATAGTTTTGAACAAGTCAAGACTGAATTTGAAACAGAATTGTGTACAAATAATTAATATGATTGCTAAAATGTATATACTTCTGCTGAAATTTGAGACAGAGGAAGAACAAGTGAAAGAATCTCTGATAAAATGGGCCAAAAATTTTGGACATATACAAATAGAACAACTGGAAAATGTGGGTGAAAGGACTGAAATTTACATTAAGTTCTAACATCAACGAGAATTTTTATAAGATGATGTTATCACTGGTACAGGTCTCCGGAGAAACTGGCCAGAATGTATAAAGGTATTTCAAATTTATGTTGGAAATATGAACAATGTGGACAATCTATCATGTATGGCATATGCGTACTAAAGCCAAAAAGTTTTAAATACAAATACAGTCACTAATTCAGAATATTTTAAATATAAATATACAACTGAAACCCGATGCCTTTCTTTTGGGAGTAATGGAAAGCTGGAAAAAAGTAATGGAATTTTGGTTTTATATAAAACAAAGGCAGCAAGATTATTATATGTGCAAAAGTGGAAGGCTTTGGCAATATCTACAATAGAGGAATGGTTGGTGAAGCTGCTGGAACTTGCAGAGATGGCTAAACTTGCTTCCTTGATTAGAGAAAAGACAATAAAATTTATTGCTGACTGGAAACCCCTTATGGACTTTCTGCATGAAACTGAAATGAATTGATGATTTGTGGTTTTGATTATTAAGAAACAGACAATAGAAAAACAGAGCTTTTCTTTGTAACAACAGAGGAAGAGATAATTTTGTAATCACACCTGTATTTGCCGTAGAGAAAATCGGAAGCCTTTTCTTTGTATTATATATTTCTTTATATTACTGTCTTTTTTCTTCTTTTTCCTTTCTTTTCTCTATTTATTTTTATTTTATATCAATTGTTACTTCTCATTGTCTTTATAATAAAACTTTCAATAAAAATATTTAGGAAAAAACTCAAAAAAGATGTGAACAGAATGTAACAGGTACAGAAGAGAGTGACAAAGATGATGAGGGGTCTGGAGACCAAACCCTATGAGGAATAGCTGAGGGACTTGTTGTCAAACTCTGCTTATTTTGCCAGAGCTGCAGACGGGAGGGAAATTCCTGCGGGGGGTGAATGGCTGTGTGTGAACCACAATATCAATAGGCGTCATAACTCTTTCTTAAGACACCTCCCTCCTCGAGGGATGACCTTGGATCCAAAGCTGTGCCAGCTTGCTACTGTAGATAATGGGATCATATGTTCCCATGTGGGGAAGGTAGTAACGCAAGTGCTAGGCGGGATGGCTGCGAAGTGTGATTGGTTATTCAGGGGGGCCCTTCTGAAATGTCTATATCTCTGAAGTTTCCCAGCAGAACCTCAGTTCTGACACAGTACTGTACTAGCCTGGATCATGATGATATCTCAATAAACAAATCACTGCCAAAGAGAGTGTTGTTGGGAGTCTCTTGTTCAGGAGTCTGACACTTGTTCTGTCTGGAGGAGGCTGAGGGGCACATTAAGTATTTGACTGTCACTCAGAGGAGGGCAGGGAGCTGTGCCTGTTGGCAGCAAAGGATAAAACTTGCAATAATGGGTTTGAATTATGGGCGGAAAGATACCGACTGAATATTAGGAAAATATTTTACAGTAAGAGTAGGTCGGGGTGGAATCAGTTCCCTAGGGAAGTGGTGAGCTCTCCCTCACTGGCAGTCTTCAAGCAGCAGCTGGACAAACACTTGTCAGGGATGCTTTAGGTGGATCCTGCATTGAGCAGGATGTTGGACTTGATGATCTGTATGGCCCCTTTCATCTCTTATGATTCTATATTTCTAACATGGGTTATAAATATTTTAGACAGAAGTTTTCCCACCCAACAGGGTTCACTATGAATATCACTTGTTCCACTTACCTGTTGCATTTCATATGGATGGAAAGGCGATGTATTAACTCCTGCATCTGTTAGTTCATGATCTACCTAAATACAAAGATCCAGAAAAGATTTGTCAGTTTATTACATACCTTCACTCTATGGGCAATACATTCCACAACAGGTCTGAGCTAATATATTACAAACTACAACACTGGCAGGACAAATGCAAGAAAAAAAAGCAGAATAGACAAAAATAGCTGAAGAACAAGGCCCCGGTTACACGGGCCGGATATCACCGGGGGGGGGGAGGCGTGGCTAATTGCCCTGGTGTAGTTTGATCCGCGATTACGCAATCAGACGCGCTGTGGCCAAGAATGTCTTTTACCAGCTTAGGCCAATACAGGAACTGTGAACTTTTCTAGAGAAATCTACCACAATGACCTAAATGTAGGTGACTTCTAGAATAGATTATTGTAACAATCTATATGAAACTGTTTTTGAAAAGTTCTCAGCAGTTGCCTGATTTTTAACAGCAGCAAGTTAGTGATACATTACATCTGTACGTTCTATCTTCACTGGCTTCCAATTTGTCTCCAGAGCACAATTCAAAGTGCTATTTTGCCTTTTAAAACCCTAAAAGATTGGAACCAAAACACAAGGGCCAGCTACTGGAGAGGTTCCGCTTTGAGTTCCTCCGCTCTTCAAAGCTCAGTGGATAGAAACATGGGATAAGCCTTTCTTGGTGGCTGTAGGACTTTGGAATTCTTCCCCCATGAGGTTTGCTTGGCACTTAAATTGTCAGTTTTTCCACTGACTAAGACTTTTGTTTAAGCAGGATTTTGAGTTAGGTTAAGAAGATCACAGCCTTCTGCTTTGTTTTGCTAATTATATTAGATTTATTTACTGTAATTCCCTGTTATGAGCTTTGTTACGGATTTCTGCTTTAACTGATTTTTGTTACAATCTGTAACATAAGTTTTATGGTATGCTGCCATAAAGGTCTATGAGACCAAAAGGCTGGAATACAAATGTTCTAATCGAAAAAGTGTTAGTTTTGTCACAAGTCACACTGTTGATACTGGCAGCAGCACCAAGTAAGAATGTGTCAGGCATAATATCACTCATGTAATCCTCACATGACAGTGTACATTGATTTTCCCTTTACACCAGTACATATCTCCTAAAGGAAACATATGAAGTGGGACTTATTACACTTAGGTTTTGAGACACTGTTGTTTGAGAGGTATGTTCATTCTGAAAGCTGTGTTAGAATAATAAAAATTTTAAAAACAGTTTCCTATTTTAAAAAAATAACTACAAAAAGGAAGAAATTGTATTTATTGCTTTACCACATCTTTAGAGATAATAACCTCTTTGAGCTGAAATATAACTTGATCAAAACTAGTTAACAGAAGCAATAGATGACATACCAAAGTTTCTGCCTATTATCATTAACCAATATAAGAGTAAAAAAAAATCTGGGCATTATTTTACAGCACACTGAAAGGACAGGACAGTCCAAGCCAGTTAAGCTATTATACCCATTTAGACTTAACACATAAATTAGTATTGTTAATTCCTCAAGGAATACAGGAAGTACAAAAATATTTCTTCTCCCACCTGAATAGCAATCATCCTGGAAGGAGGACTGTTTCTTATCACAGATTTCTTATCAGTTTCCATTTGGGTAACAGAACTAGATCCAGCTTCGTTACTATGATGCTCAATTGGATCAAGGTTTTCTTCATAAAGCTGATTTTCTGACTTTGCTAGCATACACGGAAGATTCTGGAACTTCTGCATTTCATCACTTGCCACAAGATTATCAATGCTGTAATTGCTCCCTGTTGCTTCTGGATCACTATCAAGGTAAGCATCATAACCTGCATATATATAATTAGACTCTGATACATCTGGCATAAGTGATATTTGAGTAATGACTGGAAAGTTTCTTTCGCTCTGAAAGTTTGAAGGAACTTCATTTAGAAATACCGGCTGGTTCTCAGATAAAGTTGAAGGCAATGATACTTCTGACATAGGTAGTGCTGCTGCTATTGTGTCAGTTGTCTGACTAGAAAAAGAATATGTAGGAATAAAAGGAGAGGAATGGCTGGTAGTCATATATTCTAGATTACAGTTAGCTACTAAATCAGTTGTTATTGGCACATGTGATTTATTAATATGAGAGATAGGCTTAAACTCCTTAGCAGCTGGATTTAAACGTGGTTTGCTTTGGGAATTCTGTTCTTGACTAGTAAGGCAGGTTGAATAATCTTCTCCATTTCTAATTTCTTTTTCATCTTCAGGGACATCTACATTTTCATTTAGCATAACAGCATGTTTCATCAAACCAATAAGGTCACCCATCATAATAAAACGTAAGGACTGCAGCAGGAAGGATTTCAAACCACCAGCATCTTCTACAATCTTACGGGTGGCCACAGGAAAGTATTCATATTCTCCAATTAACAGTGGACTATCAATTTCCATCGGGCCATGTTCTTCCAAGATTTGAGAGAAATAGCTGTGAAAAGTAATTAAAGTACTAATTTCAGTATGAAGTTGTACAATGCAGCTGTGCAATCCTTTACACAAATATAGCACAACATGATAAATTAAGGAATTCAATGGGCTCTGAAAATATTTTCAGATAAAGAAAAAATCTGATGACCTCAATATGGACTAATTATTAAGAAAATTTTGTACCAGACATTACAAGCAGCTACAAATCAGATTCTTGCAGAAAATCCTCTAATTCCAATCACATGTCACTAGTAATATACTTTGCCGCAGAAAAACAAGTGTTTTTAAAAACTTCTGCCAGCTACAACAGTTTAGTATAATTAGAGCAGACACCCATCTTTACTTTTTGTTTAATAAAAAAAACTTATTAAAAGGGAAATGGCAACATACTCATACAAATTTTCACAAGTTGGGTCTGGATAGTTGTCCAGCATTCTTTGATAACTGCTACTGGAAGAAACACTAAATAAAGCTTCAAATTCCTCAACTTGATCATAAAGGTAATCTGGAATTCTGAAAGGCTCACATGGATTCATAAAACTTCTGTTAAGACAAAAAAATATGAAACACAATGTACTTACACATGGAAATACCTTGATTAATAGTTAATAAAAAGCTCAACAAATGATGATTCAATTTGTTTCAGCCACAGGCTGTAACACTGATAATAAGATACATCATATGCAATAGCTATAAAACAAAAATTAAAATAGAAACAAAGATTAAGACCACAAAGAACCACAACAGTATAACTTGCAGCCTATACAGCGATGCACAAACAGAAAAATAACTGAACTAAGTGCAGTTCTGCTTGCACAACATCTTGAGCAACGCTTAGTTCTTTCCTCCCTATATTGTGTCCTATATCATCAGCATAAATGTAGTCCAGGTAATGGCTTGCAGCTGCCACATCAAAATTAACTACCTTATACCCCTTTCCTAGTATTTTCTAGTAAATATTCTGATCTATATTACTCAACATGTTGATTGTTCTCTCTTTAATATCAGAATAATGGCCAGAAGAGGTAAGGCTTTTATGTGGTAGCACTTTTTTGTGGAGCTATGCCTCTACCACTATGAGACTGGAATCTTCACTATTCTATTTTATGCACCAGGGTAGACATAGTTTTATTTTTCTGGGCTTTTAGCAAATAGCTGTTCTATTATTTAATTGCCTTGGTTTTACTTTGGCTAAATTAATTCACACTATCTATATTCTGCTATTTCGATTGCTGCTACACTAAAATCTTTAAAAATGTTTATTGCTTTTATTGTTATACTACTGTTACTGGTGATAGTTTTATTAGCTTTTTTAATGTCACCTGTTACTGACTACTTTTTTTCTTTTATACTGCCTTAGAGGAATCTGAAGCAGCATAAAAATTATTTATATAAAGATTGCTCACTCCACCAATAATCAGGAAAGAGTTGTAGGGAATGTTATAATTAGGGATTGGCATAAACTGGGAAAATGGTGGTTTGTCCCAGTTCGTGAGGTCCCACAAACCTCAACGAATTTCCCCGCTTCAAGAACCAGTTCAAGTTTGGGAGGTTTGTGAATCCCCCCCCCACTTTCTGCTGGGGTAGCTCCCCAAGGCCAGCAGAATGAAATGGGGGGGGGGATCTCCCTTCCTGGGAGATCTTCCCTCCCTCATTTCTGCTGGTAGCAGCTCCCTGATGCCAGCAGAATAACAGAAGGAGGTGGGGAATCTTCCAAAACCCATTTAAAGGCAATGTTCCCTTTAAACGGCTTTTGCAAGTGGGCATCGTGCAGGAGTGGAGTCCAAGTGGCAAATTCACCCAGAAATTGTGAATTCGCCACTTGGACTTTACTCCTGCACGGTGCCCACTTGCAAAAGTCGTTTAAAGAGATCACTGAAATGGGGGGGGGGGGGTGTCCGCTGAAATGGCTTGTATTCATTTCAGCCTGTTACAGATCGCTGAAAGGGAACCTTTAAATGCCTTCTCAGTTGACTCACAAGTGAACTGAGAAGGCATTTAAATACATTCTCAGTTCACTTGTGAGTTGCGCCACCACCGCAGCACGGATACCTTTAAATGGTCTTTACAAGCCGCCCCGCCCTTTGGAGAAGGCATTTAAAGAGACTAACACCTCTTTAAATACCTTTTCCAAGCCACACCACTGGCGCCAGCATATCTGCCGACACAAACCACATGAATCCATCTGGGAGGTTCATGGAGGCTTATAAGGGCGGGATGGCATGAACCAAGGTTCGCAAACCACGAATCAGGCCCAGTACATGATGAATACACACAAATTCCATCAGTGCAGGAGCAGTGCCAGCTTGATTTCCCTCTCCTCACTGCAGTCCCATGGACCACATTGGCTGACTGTCCTCATGAGTCTCAGAGCCTTCAGAATGTTTTGGAGATTTCAGGGCCAAACAGGGAAGGTGAGACAGGAAAGAACCATGTCCACAGGTGTTCTTCTGCACTCTCTACAGAATCCAAGCCTTTGCCCTTAATATAATTTTTTAAATTAAAAAAATCCTCCACCACTGCCTTCCAATATATTGGGAGAACATGGAATTGTGACTGTGAGCTTTTAAAATATTCCTATTCAATTCACCAAGCTAAATAAGTTATTTTCAAAGCCACTACTTGATTGGCCATTTAAAATTCTGTGAATCTGTCTTTAACTTATTGTTACATCTCTTTGCCAAAGTTTCTCTGGATCCTATATACCACTTAGTATGAAACCAAAGTAACTTAACTTTGGCAGCACTATGGGCTGCGCAACTATAAGATCACATTAAAACTTACAATGCATTTTCTTCTGAAAATATATTGTCTTCCTCTCGAGTTGCTGCACCAACTCCTCCAGAAAGAACTGAAATAGCCTAATCAACATGGGAAAAAGAAAAAAGGGGGGGGGCAGTTACATTGTACATATTATTTCAACAGAGATCATCTTTAGAGCATGGGATATAGCAAGGGGTATAAAATAAAGCTCATCTGAAAGAGGATTTCTGAAATTATGTGTATTTTTCTACCAATATTCATGATGGAAGAAAACAGAATTTAAGTATAATAAATAAAATAATTAGTTGTCAACATTATTTATACTTTCAATGGACTACTATTATTGTACATGTTGATTAACAGCTATGTATATTCTGGTTGTTCTTTAACTATTCACAAGTATAACGAGGTCTTGCTCTCACTGTCTTACAGTAACAGACAGGTGGGGCCTTCGTAAACAAACATGCAACAGTTAAAGACAAAATGATTTTTCTCCAGAACAGCTGTTATGTTAATATGCTACCTAATGCATATTTAACTAAAAGTCATGCAAGAATTCATTAAGATTCTTAAACAGGCAATAGCCCCACAGCATCAGAATTTGAATCACCCTAAGTTTCATACCACTTCACTGCCTGAGTGCCCTCAGAGTATAAGAAACTTGAGAACTGGAAAATGACAAAAGGATAGGCTTACTGTTTTTAGAATACTGTCTGAATTGTTCTCTGGAGGACCTATTTGGGAAATAGTAGTTTCAGTCTGAGAAATTACCAGAAAAGCTGAGAGGTTCACCTAAACTTATTTTGTTCAAATCCACATTGTATAAAATGGATATAGCTTCTCTGTATGTCCACCATTTCCCAAGCTTAAAGAAAACTGCAAGTTTGTAACTGGAATGTTTTTTGATATAATTTAGTTGCCAATACCTTTCCTTAATTTTCAAAATGACATAAAAAAAGAAAGACTGGAGGAAAAAAGAAATGGAAGAAGATACAGAAAAGTATATGGGTATTTGTTAGTATTTTTGCTGCACTATAACACTGTAGTCTCTCTTTAAAAATAAGATATTATATACCCTTGATTCCTTCGGTTTCTTTCGGTTTCTGTTTTTTACTTTGATACCATTATTCTGGAAGGAAAAAGAAATTTAATGTTTACTTTTAGTCATCATAACTGACACTTTTCAGAAAAAAAATGTTTGCATAATGCCTCTTGGCATTATTTGTATTTTTTCACCTGAAGAGAATACTGGAGATAGATCTCGTTTATTTGCCTTTTCCCTATTTCCATTCATTATTATCCCATAAAATAATAAGAGGTTGCAAACAGCTCCCAAAGAAGTGAAGATGTCACAAAACCCACATCTGTTATATGGGGAAGAAACAGGCACAGGCATAGATGCCTGTTCCGCAACAGGTCTAATATGTGAAATTGTTGTCTTCCCCTCACATACAGGGGAAACTAGCGAGGTTTCTGTTAGCATATCCCACTCCTGACATTGGTGAAAACCAATTAAAGTGAAATTGTTTTACCAGTTTGCTCAATACTGACATTATAATGTCAACAAGTACACCCAAACGACTACACTGGAATTGTCATATCCCTTTAAACAGTGCTGCGGTAGTACATGAAACTAGCTCCTTATATTTTGTAAAGAAGAAACCCAGGCCTACACCTGAACAATATACCAGATACCTAAGATCTACAATTTATGGAGGTAGGAGACAAACTGGAGATAGAAAGAAGGGGGTGCCTCCAATCAGCTCCCAAGTGAGCCTCTCTTCAAAGAACTTGCCTTCATTACCTGGATCACTAAAAGGGGATCAATAGGGGAAATTCAGAAGTATCACCAACAGCAAGCCTACCTCTGGAAAGAATTTAAGGTCGGAGTCGTGAATTACTATTCTGATCTAATTAAGTAAAAATGATGAACAACTATTCTTCCCCAAATATTACACAAACAAATTTCAAGTGCAAACTTTTCTACAAAAAAGTCAACACTACACATAACTAGAAAAAAACAGTTACTTGGGAAATCTGCCACAGAAATACAATCACTGTTCACAATAGGTAATTAAAAATACGGCGATCTGATTAAAAAAACTTATTTTATGGTAATAGGTTAGTAATGTTTCATATGAAAAAAAATCTCATACTGCAAAAATGTGCTTAAATGGAATAGATCCCATGAAAAATCTTGCAAAATTAGTCACTGCTAAGAGACAAGCAGCAGGTTTGTCTAGGTATAGGAAGAAAGGGAAAAATCCAGCCCAGTGTTTTGATCATCTACACCACCTTTCAACAAAATTAAATAGCCTGAAGCAAACATCATGTTTCTAGGTCTCTTAAAGAAATGCTTATCTGGAACTAAAGTTCCCATCCAAGTTCTCCCTTTCCTCCCCATTTCAGCATTAATCACATTTTCTCATTATGTCTGATTAACCTTGATCAGATTTAAATTCTGGGTTCTGAGCTGGTGTAAATGCCTCTTCGGCATCAAGAAGCCTGTAATGGGTCAATCCGGCCAGGCGGTGGCAGTGCGGCACTACAACTCAAAGCAGCCCAAGAAGAACTAACGTCATCAAGCCAAGTTGAAATGAATGCTGCCCGGAACACGACTGAAGCCTACATCTGAACAAAATCCCCGTCGGCTGCAAACGTGTGCGATTTAAAGAATTATATGTTGTCCTCCCTTACCCCTATCATTGTTAGTCCCTTGTGAAAACCTGTGTAACAGTAAATCGCTCAGAGCCTGCAGCTCTGCAGGATTGAGCGATCATTAAAATCGAAAGGTATTATTATTATTATTATTATTATTATTATTATTATTACTAGGGAGCAAAGCCCGTTGTGGACGGAGACAACGGACCCCTAGACAGGTAGGGTGGGTGGAAGAAGGAAGGAAGGGAGAAAGAGAGAGAGAGAGAGAGAGAGAGGAAGGAGAAAGAGAGAGAAGGTGGGGGGGAGAGAGAGAGAAAGGAAGGAAGGAAGAAGGGGGGGAGGCAGGGGGGCCTGCAAAAGATTCTCCCGTCCATACGACTTCCCAGGAGGGCAAGAGAAGTGGGGGGGGGGGGGCTAAAAAAAAATCAGAGCTCTCTCAGCCCCACCTCCCTCCCAGGGTGTCCGTTGTGAGGAAAGGAAGGAAAGGTGATCATAAGCTGCTCTGAGACTCCTTTGGGTAGTGAAGGGCGGGGTATAAATCCAGTCTCCTCCTTCTCCTCTTCTTCTTCTCCTCCTCCTCTGCTATCACGCCTCAACACGCCTTAGCTGGGGTATAAATCAGCTGGGGGGAGGCATTTGCAATCAAGGAAATGGGGCATATTGTAGCGTTTACACCCCACACACACACAGGGAATTACCTGCCCCAGTTCCCCACTCTCAAGGAATTGAGGAGTGGTAGAAAAATAGCTTCCACGTGGCGACATTCTAGGAATTTCCCTTAGTCTCTATGGTGAAGATGATAGAGACTAGGGGAGGCAGCCTAGAGCGTCACCCAGAAGGGACATCACGTTCTCCCCAAACTGCCCTCACCGCGCACTGCCAACCCAAATCCCCCACCATTTGCCACGGCAGTGTTGGGAACCCTGTTTGAAGGCCAAATTCCACATCTGGAATTCTAGCATCCCACGTGGTTCCTCCTCAAAATGCCCACATTGCTTCTTCGAGAGGCGGATGAATTCCCTGAGAGGGAGGTGTGTTGGATTGTGGAGCACGGTTGAGGTGCATTTGGCAAATCCACTCGGCTTCTTTTGCTAATTAATGTGGGCACGATCCACCAGAGAGTCCTCCTGCACAAGCCCTGCCCCATTGGGGGGGGGGGGGGGGGGGGCGGGGGGTTTTTGGGGGGGGGGGGGGGGGGGGGGGGGGGGGGGGGGGGGGAAAAACAGGTGTGCGATAAAGGGGGGGATCCGGCCTCGGCGAGTGGTGATGAGCTGTCGCTGCCATTCCATCCAGCCCTGGCGAGTTGGGGGGGGAGTGTTCTGAGGTGGGACTTAGGGGACACGGCCAATGGAAGCTGGGGAAGCTTCTGACGGACAGTTCAGCCATCGAAACACTGTTGGTGCGCATTTTCTCTCCGCTGCGTGATTCTGCGTCTTGTTTAATTATATATAAGGGAGAGATTATTGGTAACTGCAGTTAGCTTTATGCTTAACAATGCAAAGGGAAGACAGGAATTATTTATTTATTTATTTTGGGGGCGGGGAGAGGAAGTACAGGTATGACAAGGAGCACAGGAGAAGCAGCACAAGACCCAATATATTTTTTCCATTCAGAAAATGCTGGCTCAGTCTATTAATAATGCCAAATCACACGAGCAAGCCCTGGCTTCACATGCTTACTCCTCCCCTTCCTTCCTTCGCTCATGTGCTCTGATTCCTTCCTGCATTTACTAGATCACAATACAAAATTACATAGATATATATATACACACACACAAATTTACATGTGTCTGTCTGTGTGTATATATGTGTGTGTGTGTGTATTTATATACATACATATATATACACACACACACATATATTTACATATGTACATATATACCCATAAGCAGGAATAAACCAGGGCTTTTATTTAATGGCCTCGAGAAGGGTGACCATCTCTTCAATCACCTGTATTGTACCTTTGGGGAGCCACTTTGATAATGAAGTGGCTGTTAGGTTCATTTCCTGAAAATCCAAGATTGGTTACACAATGTCTTGTGCAAGCAGAAACACAAGTGGGGATACCTTAAGTATGACTTAGAACAAATGGTCACTGCAATCTTTTTCTTGGATTTCTGCTTGTGGAAGAAGCAGAAATTTCACACTGGATCTACCCCAGTATGTACTTGTCTACATTTGAAAAATGTTTTTAAAAGAACTTTAAAAAAACAAATAAATGTGGAGCCTGCTGGCCATAAAGATGCAGTGCTTACAAGGCTCTAAAAAGTTAAAGTTTAAAAAACACATAAATGCCATAAATTCAGTCCCTTGCTTCCTTGTTCCTTCATCACATAAACCTGTAATAGAGCTGAGCATGCAGTTATTTCCTAACTATCCTAAGTAGCACCATCATATTTTCTAACTATCCTAAGTAACCATCATGTGAGGCCCCCAAACGGTTAAAGCTTGCTTAAAGAACTTAGTTTGGTGCCACTGTTTACTAGGTTGCCAGGTGATTCTTAAAAATCCTCTTACAGAAAGAAGCCCCACTACTATCTGGGGATCAAAATTAGGTTAGGAAGACCAAAGGGTGGACTTGGAAAGGGAGTAGCTGGCACTTATGCAATACATTCTAGGTATAGTATACAATATAAAAGTAAAACTGATACTTATAGATGTTCAATAGTCCACTTTTCCCCAATTTACCAGTGTTTCCTGTTCAGGAAGATTAATAGAAATTAACCACTTACTGAAGTAGTTTCAGTTTCCTGCTTCTTTAATACAGTAAAAGGATTATCTATTTAAAAAAGAAATTTAATTATTTCAATAAGAAAAATAAGACACATAAATCACTTCAAATACTATGGGCCCACACTCAACAGAGTGTTTTGACAAGCATAAGGACTCCAATCCAAACAGCCCAACACTTTCTGTTCTTACCCCTGCCCGTTGCAGCCTAAAGTGCCCAATGAAATGCTGCTTCTGGAAATCAAGAAAGTCAAGGTCTGCAGGCAGGAATCTTTCTGCCTATGGAAACACTCCACTGAATCCAAGCTATGGTTTAGAATCTATCCTCTAATGTTAGCATATTGTCACTTCTGCTATTGTGGGGAGGGGGGATTTCTAACCCCCTTGCCACTACCCCCCCATATCACATACTGTGCCTGAAGGTGAATAAATCCTGAAGTGTATCTTTTGAGGGGGCTCCAAAGATCCATTCTGCTCATAGGTCTCTTGATCAAAGGCTACACTCTAAATCCCCCCCCGAACTCTTGTCACCCAACATTCTAATAACTTGTGCATATACTTAAAGTTATTCTAAGAAGACGTCGAACACTGTAGATCACAATCAGAGAAATTCAAGAAATAAAAGGTGTGTATACCTTCAAAGAGAAGCAGGTATGGGTCATCAGCTGTAGAGTGACCTCTGCTTCTCCTTTCAATATAGAACCTATGCATGTATAACCCACTAGATAAAAAATGTCCCCCCCTCCAATGCTTTGTTA
Organism: Gekko japonicus; assembly: GCF_001447785.1. Taxonomy (NCBI): domain Eukaryota; kingdom Metazoa; phylum Chordata; class Lepidosauria; order Squamata; family Gekkonidae; genus Gekko; species Gekko japonicus. The sequence goes on from NW_015159717.1 coordinate 1,127,640, forward strand.
TATATATATATATATATATATATATATATATATTGCGGTCAATCTGACTCAGAAATGAGGTTAGAACAGAGGGGAGGATTGCTTCATAATACAAGGGCTGGTACAAACCTAGGCTTTAGTGTAGTGCCAAGGAAGCAGGTTTCCCCAGGACCAAGTACCTCCTAAACATTATTTGCAGTGCAATCCTAAGCAGCATTTAGCCCACTGAAGTCAATGGAGCTTTGAAGGGTGTTAAATCTGGAACTCCACTATTAAGCCTAAGGCATTTCCCATTGAACCACCTCTCTCCACTCCCACAGCCATATACCAGTACATAGCAATTAAGTTTTAAAGTAGTAAAACATTATTTGTTCACAACATACTTACCCATTTTATCAAAGTATTCATCTAGAAATTGATGAAAAGATGGAAAATTCTCTCTATTCTCTTCTAACAGCCATATAAAACAGCGAAGCTGCATGACAGCTGAGTTACAAAAGACGTTTAAGGTTTCATCGTAATCTTGAGGTGAGCAGCTCAGAATACTATCCAGTTTAATACCGTACATCTCCTTCCAGAGAGCCATTACAAGGCTGAGGTCAAGCTGCAGAAAAGAATGTGTGTAACAAGAGAAAAATATTTCTGAAGCTTCTAAGCCTGCAAAAAAAATAAATAGAAAGTCAATTCACATAAAGGGTAATCTTCAGGCCTCAGACCAAACATTACAATTGATTACCTGCTTACATGTCATACACAGAAAACAATAAAACAATAGGATCATAGGGTACAATACAAACAATATACAAAACAACACTATGATATCACTGTAATTGTACAATTCTCAATGAATGAAATATAGTTATTAATAAAAATATAACAATAAATTCAAAAACAATCTACAGTGCCTTTATCTGTTTGCATTATTACAAAGTCTAATAAAAAATATACTGGTTTTGTATAGTTCAATATCCATTCTTCAACCACTTGCATTTCCATGACCAAAGACCACTGTTTCACCTTTTCTCTCTGAAACTGTACTCCCACCTCACAGTGCAATCTGTACTCAACAAGTCAGTTAGTAGCAACTTTAAGGCACTTCTTAAACATAAACAATTCCTCGCTTCTTATGCATAAACAATTCCTGACGAGACCATAGGTGAATGGAAGGTTTCTTTCATTTACCATGAAGCTTCCTTTCTCGGTGGTTCAGGAGTGGGACAGTCCGTACGAATGGGTAAGCTCCTCCCCCTCCAATCACAGGGTCGGCTTCAGACTTTGATCTAGGCGGGGAGGGGCTTATCCCCTAGAGACTCTCCCAGTCATCCACAAGTCCGCTGTACCCCATCTGGAAACTATTAGAAGGAAGAACACCTCTCCACACTAGAGAGTATAACAACCAAGAAAATAAAACAACCCAAGGAACCTAAGAATAGAACCCTGGAGTGAAAACTGTCTACCCACTGAAAACAGTGAAAACAGTGTGTGCGGCCTTCAGGAACTTGAATTCTGCTCAGCTTCTCTACCAACTGTAGGTCCCCCAGCATGCCCAGCAAACTGGAGAAGAGGAACCCACCACAACTGGGCGGGCCGGACTGTCCCACTCCTGAACCACCAAGAAAGGAAGCTTCACGGTAAGTGAAAGAAACCTTCCATTCACCTATGGTCTCGTCAGGAATTGTTTATGCATAAGAAGCGAGGAATTGTTTATGTTTAAGAAGTGCCTTAAAGTTGCTACTAACTGACTTGTTGAGTACAGATTGCACTGTGAGGTGGGAGTACAGTTTCAGAGAGAAAAGGTGAAACAGTGGTCTTTGGTCATGGAAATGCAAGTGGTTGAAGAATGGATATTGAACTATACAAAACCAGTATATTTTTTATTAGACTTTGTAATAATGCAAACAGATAAAGGCACTGTAGATTGTTTTTGAATTTATTGTTATATTTTTATTAATAACTATATTTCATTCATTGAGAATTGTACAATTACAGTGATATCATAGTGTTGTTTTGTATATTGTTTGTATTGTACCCTATGATCCTATTGTTTTATTGTTTTCTGTGTATGACATGTAAGCAGGTAATCAATTGTAATGTTTGGTCTGAGGCCTGAAGATTACCCTTTATGTGAATTGACTTTCTATTTATTTTTTTTGCAGGCTTAGAAGCTTCAGAAATATTTTTCTCTTGTTACACACATTCTTTTCTGCAGCTTGACCTCAGCCTTGTAATGGCTCTCTGGAATGAGACGTACGGTATTAAACTGAATAGTAGGGAAATGATGAATCTGCGGAGGGAGGCCCCCCTCAGAAACCTTTTCACATGAGGGTGACGGAGAAGCTAACTACCCTTCCTGGCCCCCCTGACGGCTGAAATCGCTGAAACCTGCCTCCTCAGGGTGCTAGTACTGAGACCCTTATCGAGACCGTCCTGCAAAAAACGAAAGACAGGCCTACTGAGGCCCTAAACGGATCTACCTTCTGCTGTCTGCACCAAGAAGAAAACACTTGCCAGGAGGCATTATAAACTCTATTGGTGGAGTTCCTTCTGGACGCTAGCATAGTGGAAACGGCCTTGTCAGGATACCCTACACCTAGGAGTGTTTCCCGCTCAACCTCCATGCTGTGAGCCTGAAAATGTCCGGATGCGGGTGCCTCATCAGGCCCTGAACTAGGAGGTCCTCCCGTACAGGAAGTTTCCGGGGATCTTGCGTCAATAGCTTTTTAGTAAACCACATCCTTCGTGGCCAACACGTGGCTATCAGGACAAGTTCCGCCTTCTGCTGACGTATTTTTTTAATCACTCTGTGTATTATCTGTATGGGCGGGAACGCATAGAGAAGCCCTTGCGGCCAGTCGCAATTTAAAGTGTCCGTTCCTCTGGCTTGTTCGTTTCTCACCCTTGTGAAGAAGACCGGAACTTGACGGTTCAACTCCGTCGCAAATAGATCCACTGCCCGAAGCTGTGGCAGAGTTGCAGGAACACTTTCTTGTTCAGCTCCCACTCCGACTGATCCAATCTCCTCATGCTTAACCCGCCTGCCAGCACATTGTCTTTCCCTGCCACGTGCGTCGCCTTCAGGGATAATAGATGATTCTCTGCCCAGGACATCAGTTCATCTGCTTCGAGGTGTAGTCTACTCACTCTGGTCCCCCCCTGATGGTTTACATAGGCCTTTGTCGTCATATTGTCCGTTTGGACCAGAACATGCTGATCGTACAAGAGAGTAGTGAAACTCTGGAGCCCCAATTTTATCACCCTCAACTCTAAAAAATTGATACTCCTCACTGACTCCTCCTGGGACCATTCTCCCTCCCGAGTGTGCACCCCACCCTGAGAGGCTGGCATCCATGGTCATCAGTATCCTCGTGAGATCCCTCAGAGAACCCTGTTTAAACCAACACGGATCAAGCCACCAGTTTAGCTAGAGGCACACTGACTCTGGAAGTTGTAACAATTTGAACCTCTTGCACGTTATAGCTTCCTGAAAAGGGAGAAGAAATCTCTGCAGTGGTCTGGCGTGAAAACATGTCCTGGCAAAACACTAACATTCCCAAGAGTTTGGCTAGAGTCATGAGTTCTGTCTTGGGCTGTTCCAGCACTTCTGATAATAGTAATCGGATCTTCTGTTCCCTGTCCTGAGACAGGAAGACCTGATCCCTGATGGTATCTATTTCTACTCCCAGGTGAATCAGCCGCTGAGTCGGCTGTAAATGGCTTTTTGCCATATTGATCACAAACCCGTGATCCTCCAATGTGCGCACCGTGACCTGGGCTACATTCAAGCTCTCCTGAGACGACAACACCTTGAGAAGAATGTCGTCCAGATATGGAAAAACTTCTACGCCTTTCATTCTGAGAACTGCTATCAGTGACACTAGTACTTTTCTGAATACCCTCGGGGAAGATTTTGACCCAAAGGGGAGAGCCCTGTATTGGAAGTGCATTCCTGCATACGAAAAGCGAAAGAATTTCCTGTGATCTTGGTAAATTGGAATATGAAGGTAGGCCTCTGACAAATCTATGGAGAACAGAAAGTCCCCTTTTTGAATGGTTGGGAGAATGGAACGAAGAGTTTCCATCCTGAACTTCCTGTCCCTTATGCGACGATTTAACCACTTTAGGTCCAGGATGGCCCTGGTGTCCCCATTTTTCTTTGGGACCAAAAAGAAAATTGAGTAAACTCCCCGCTTCTGGAGAGAGGCTAGAACCCTCTCTATTGCTCCGATCTCCACCAGGTGATTGATGGCTAATCACCAGGTGATTGATGGCTAATAGCATCTGCTGATGCTTTAACCGATCCCAGTGTCTGGCAGTTTGAACAAAATGCTCATGGGGTTTGAAGGAAAACTCGAGTTTGTATCCGTGAGTTACAGTGTCCAGGACCCAACGGTCTGTGACTGTCTGATGCCATTGCTCTGCAAATGACTGAAGTCTTCCCCCAATTCCTGAAACATTCCGGGTAGTCAGATAGTTATGCTGATGTGCCCTTTTTCTGGGACATTTGAGGATTGATCACTCTTGTTATGGGCAAAGGGCTTGCTAACGTGAGATCTAGGCTGCCATTTTGACTTGAAGGGCCTGGAGAAAGTGGGCTTCTGTCCCCGCTTCTGCTCCCGAAAGGGCTGAAATCTCTTTCTAAACTTGCCATCCCTCTTTTTGGATGGCAAGACTTTTTTCTTATCCTTGTCTTCCACCAAAAATCTATCTAACCCTTCCCCAAAGAGATTAGTCCCTTTGAAAGGTACGGCTGCGACCTTAGCCTGTGCTGAAGAGTCTACATCTCAGTGACAGAGTCAATTATTTCTGCGCGCCATCACACTACATGCCATAGCTCTGGCTGAAAGCTGAACAGCATCCAGGGTGGCATCTGCTGCAAATGCAACCGCCAGCGCAATTTTCTTAAACTTCATCCTTAAATTCCTTCGGAGCGCTACCTTCTGCAGAAGCTAGATTCTCTACCCAGTCGTAGGCCACCCTGCCAAACAAGGATCCTGCGGTGGATGCTCTTAGGGAACAGGAGGAAGCCTCAAAAATCCTATGTAGCGCCTGTTCAATGAGCCTGTCAGAATGATCTTTAGGCATTCCATCCGCATCCATGGGCAAAACTGAGTTAGAAGACAAACTGGTAACTGGGTCATCAACTGTGGGCAGTTTCAGTCGTTTAGAAGCTTCTGGCATGAAAGAATAGAACTTTGAAAAAAAGCCTTGGGTTTTGCAGGTTGCTCCCATTCTGCCTTCATTATATTAAAGAAGGATGCAGGGAGAGGAAGCCCTGGTTGTGAGACAGACAGTTTTGGCATTCATTTTCCTACACCTGATTGGAATTCAGAATCCTGCTCTGTAACTGTCTTGGGTTTAGATGAGAGGTCTAAAGTCCTGAGTACTTTGGGTAGCAGCTTGGAATATAATTCCTCGGGGGAAAGCCTAGACTGAACAGAAGGCATTACTTCCTCTGTTTCCTCAGACAATTCTCCTTCTTCCTTTTCTGAAGAAGATAAAGATGAGTCTGAATCCCTCTCCAGGTTGTCCATGAGAAAGCTATGGGATTTGGGAGAAGATCTAACTCTCTTCCTGTGTTTGGGTCTAGGAGGGAACCTAGAGCTGCTGGAAGACACATCCTCCCTATTGGGTCTGGACCTCTTGTGTGCTCTGCCCCTTTCCCATGATGGTTCAGCCGGACCAGATCCCTGAAAGATGTCCTGCAACATCTCTCTGAACTCCTTTCGCATTTCTTTTCTGAACCAGTTCATCAGTTCAGCTTTTTGAATTTCCCTAGGATCTACTTCCAGAGAGCCCATTGCTTCTTGTGATGCTAGGGAAACTGAAAGTCTGGGAAAGCTCCTTTCACTAAGAGGGCTGCCACTGTCTAGTGCAGTTTCTCTTTTGGTCTGATCAGCCATTTCACTAAGCCTGCAACAAAAGTGAAACAAGGTCCTATGAGGCTAAAATGGCTGACACTTTGTACTTTCCTGCCTAAAATACTAGGCAGCCAAGCACCATAATCTCAGGGAAGGACTTGGTCACCCTTGAAAGTTCTTCCTTCCCCTATCTCATATCCACTCCCCCCCAGGGATGAAAACCTTGTCAAGGCAGGGGGGAAAACGGGCGTGGGTGAAGGATTCCCCCGCATTGGGTCCCAAAAATTAAGAGGAAAGGCAACCGTTCGCCCCCTCGTTCTGCCTCCCCTCTTTACCCCGGTCCATCCTGACCCGAGAGGGCTGTAAGAGGCTGGGAAGACTCACCGCGGCTTCACCAATTCGTTCACCGCCACTGCACCACCTCATGAGTCTCCCATGCTCCGGGGACCGATCGGAGGAAAAAACACAGCCCGGCCGCGTAAGCGGACTCTACCGCACCCCGCAAACTCCAAGGGGTAGGCCCTCCACCCAAAAGGGAGGGTAAGGCCGGTGGAAGTCTATAGAGGGACGCTGAAGCTCGCCACAGCAGCCAGGGATCTCCCAGCGCCAAAGACACCCTCAAGCTGTGGAGCCGCTGAGATTAGCACTTTCGAGTGCTTGTGGCTTGTTCTTCTTTCTTCCTTTCTTGCTGCGCTGTTAAGTGCCGCCGAAGCATGTCCTGCTCTGAAGCAGAGCCGGTAGGAACTGGGAGTCTCTCCAGGGGATAAGCCCCTCCCCGCCTGGATCAAAGTCTGAAGCCGACCCTGTGATTGGAGGAGGAGGAGCTTACCCATTCGTATGGACTGTCCCACTGCCTGAACCACTAGAGAATCTCATTTCGTTAGCCACAACTCTTCCTCAGGAGTTTAATAGTCCTAAATCAGAAACTTCAAAAAATTCACAACAACAACATTCAGAAGTGGTCAATATCTTATTAAAAATATGAACGCAAAGAAGCCAATCCAACATTAGAGATCCACGATCTTCATAACATTCGATCTTTTTTGGAATGTATTTAACAGTAGCATAAGACCAAAACTTTGATAACATTATGACAAAAATGGGGGAGTTAATATTTCCCCATAATCTATCAGAGTAGTAAAAGGATGCTTCTCCCCTCCGTCCTTAATATGCATGATAATAAATATTAATTTTCCTCAGTGGAAATAAATGAGGAACAGAAATTAAAACTTAATTTGTTTACTTTATTTATATCCTGCCTTTCTCCCCAAGGGGAATTCAAAGCAGCTCATATTGTTCTCCTCTGTTTTACCCTCACAATAACCCCATGAAGAAGGTTAGGCTGAGAGTGTGTGACTGGCCCAAGGTCACCCAGCAAGCTTCCACAGCAGAGTGGGGATTTGAACTTGGGTTTCCCAGATCCTAGTCCAACCCTTAAACCACTAAACCACTACACAATCTTTAACCACTACACAAGCTTAACTTCCATTGTAAATAGCATGGGGATAACCTGGGCCAGGATATTTCAATTCCTTTCATTTTCGGCCCTAAGGTTATCAGATCATGTGCAATTCAAATTTCTGCTCAGACACAGTTAACACTGCCTTACCTTTTCTGTTAAGGTGAGTCATCCAATCACGCAGTTTGGGATCAACTTCTTCAAGCTCACTTAAAACATGAATAAAAATTCTTGTCGTCACTCTTTTTTTTTCCTGAATTAAGTAGTTTATGAGTTCTTCCATTATTTCACTTGATGAAGTACTACTTGTAGTATACACAGCATAGTCCTCTTTGCTAATTGCCCACCATGAAAGTAGTTCATTAAGAAGCTTGGAAATATCATGTACCCCTGCCTTTATTTTCTCAGTGTTCTGTATAATAAGCTGTAGGACAGTATCACCAGAAGTTAACCACTTCTGAACACTTCCTAAAAAAAAAAAACATAATAAAATGAACTGTAGGATCTATAAAAATTAGGATACCAAAGATAAAGAAACAGGGACTCGTATGCATATACCTTTATGTGTATTATGTTTTGGTATACTGTTTCCTCTTTGACATTCATCTGCAATATCTTTTGTGGAGTTCAAGGCTGTTTCTTTCATAAATTTTCTTCTTCGTTTTTTTTCATGTTTTAACTTTAAGTTCCTAGAACTGGTACAAACAGCCAACAGTGAAGACTCACAAGCAAAGTTCTATGTAAGCTCCCATTATTCAACTTTAACTTAAGTATCAAAACCACAAATGCTTTGGGAACATGAAAGACTCTGTAACAATTCACATCCAACACCAGCCCCCAAGAGCATCAAGATGTTCCTATGGTAAAGCCATCTG
>NW_015159717.1:1135865-1175905 GCF_001447785.1 Gekko japonicus
TGTTCAACTGTGATGGCCCTTCAACTGCCAAACTGCATAAAAATAAATCACATGGGTGTTGTATAGGAGGACACCATGAACCCCCGAGAACAGCACTTCCAGGGGCAGCAAGCAAGTTGTGCTCTGCAAGCAGAATACTTCTGCCTACAGAAACATGCTAGTGGATCCGAGACAATATATACCCCTACATGAAACAAGAGTAGTAGTATTACATTGTTCCTGTGAAGTTGTCTTTATCCTACGTCTGACATCTGATCTTGTTCAATATTGTCTCCTCTGACTGGGAATGACTTCCCAGGATCTCAGGAAGAGGTCTTTCTGATGTCTATTCCTTGAGATTTTTCTACTGGAGATGCTGAGGATTGCAACTAGAGCTTTCTGCATGCTAAGCAGGCACACTACCCTTAACCCTTTCTCCACATTTTTGAGAGTGCCCATTCTAATATTAGCAAACAGAATATTCAAACAGAATTACACATAACTAAGCAATGTCATTTTTTACCCGCTCTATAGTTGTGGAGTTTATTGACTTTACAGCCATTCATGACACTCAAAATTTATTTAAGCAGTAACTGCATTTACACTACCACAACTACCACCACCACCATCGGCGTGGGTAATAACGGGGCTAGGGGGACGGCCCTCGGAAGATCTGCCATAACTTTGTGTGGCGCTGGTACCACTGGACTGGCTATGTACCAACTACAGGACAATACTACCTCCAATGGAAGACCGATATCATCTTGCAATTTATTCGGAGACCATCTTGGTTCTACTGAGTACTTTATTTTTGTTGATATTAATGGTTTTATTGTTTTATCATGTTTTTATGCATGAGCACTTGTGCTCTCTTGTAAGCCGCCCTGAGCCCGCTTGCGGGGAAGGCGGGGTATAAATACAATTTTTTTTTTAAAAAAATGTAAGACATAAAGTAGACAGCAAAAAGACAGGTAGGAAATGCTGTGAGAATTTTTATTAAGCTTTATTTACAACACACAAAAAATAAATACAGATATTTAAATAAAAATCTGATATAAAAATAAGGGGGTGGCCCATAGTCTAGCATGAATGGAGTTGGATTGCACATGACAATGCATCTAGCCATAATTTTAAAAGCAGCATTCAGAGGTCCAGCGGATCATCAGTGATGCCCTAATAATTTCACTGTTTGAAAACGAGTGGGGTGTGTTACCTGGACATCTAGGAAACTTACCTTGAACATTTCTGTTTAACAATGGGCCTTGGGGGATTCTTGGTTTTTATTTTATGCTCGAACTTGGGAGAGAGAGAAAAAAGAGAGAGTAGCAAATTCAAAGATGCTTGGTAATAGTATTTTGTTGGGAATTGTTAAAAAAACAGAAAACCTGTTCTGCCACTGTATCAATGAATATTAATATAGCATGGGCTTGATCCAGCAACACACCAATGGATGGTGCTGGCAAATGTAGATTTTTTCAGTGCCCCCCCCCCCCAACAGTCCTTTCCAAGCCCAGAAAGTCAATTCCTAGGGCTATGGGACCTGAGTAGACAAACAGCCACATGGATCAGGGTCTGCTGTGCAATTATCAACTGTCCCAGGATTATCAGCACTTAGAAAACTCTATTGAGTAACAATACTTTAAAGAAAGAAGCAGTGAGAAATTTCTTACCTCACATTTTATAAGACCAGATGAACTGAAGACAACAATTTTTGAAATGAGGCCCCTGCAATCTGGAGTGAAGCAGACTTGGTGAAGAAAATCCTGTGGGCAGGATAAGAAAAAGAGCATATGGGTAGGATTTCATGAGTGGAATGTACATTTAACTTTTCAAAAAGAAAAATTAAGCACTGCATAAATGGTAGTTACAATTTAATCTCCTTTTATATTTTTTCCTTACATTGTCTAAAATAAAAGAATTGAAGGTACTTTCCAAGAGGGGGGAAAAGCACAAAATTCACTCCAGCTGTAGCCCCATCTCACACAGAGGCTCCTCCAATATGCAAAAATGGGGGTTCAGAAGGTGCTAGGACCAGTAGCAGAATGGAGACTGAGAAAGCCTCATTCTATGAACAGAATTTCACTCATGGTAATCTGGATTCAAACAATTATTTTTTTCTCAGATTAACTCAAACACAATTTTTAAAAAACTTCTGACCCAAGCTGGACTGACACCACCACCACCATCCTGTACATCCCTTTTAAAGTAAGAGTGGTAATTTTCAACTCTTTATCTAGAAAGTTTTATGTAGAGATGAAATTACTCTTCCTGGGTTGTACAGAAAAATGGTAATGGAAAATATAGTATCTGTTACTGTTATTCAGTGCATAACTCTATTGTGTTTTCAGACCATGTAATACAACTTATATTTACTGTAATGAAGCATTTCAGCTGCTTTTATTTCCAGTAAGAATTAAATAAAGCGTACATCTTTTGAAAAACAGCAAACATTTATTAACTTCAAACTAGGTGCTCAAAAAACACCCAATACTCACTACAATCCGAATAAATTGAGGGAGGAACAACAAAGGAAATAATCACGTCTCCTAAAAGAGAAAGTACAATTCTGCTTGGCTCCTGCCTGCATTCTGTTGCTTCTGCACAAAAACCAATGTAGTAATCTACTCACTCATTAAGAGGAAGTCAATCTAAAATGCAGATGCCACCTCCTCTCCTAAACTGGAGGATCCAGCCACACATTTTAGCAACATGAAAAAGAAAGCCTTGATGTTGTAGAGTGAAAAAAAAGGCAAAACAAGACATATTTGAAGCAATACTGCAAATATCACAGAAATGCTGCACTCCTTGAGAATAAGTCTTGCACTGCTGTTCACTCCGGAATCTGATCCCTTGTTCATTCAAAAAGCAACACCTTAGGCAACTGCTCTATAAAAATGATGCTACTGAAGTCTAATGTTACCTTGTCATTTTTATCATTGAAATTTGTGGATTTCAGCTTTTTCCAACAGCTTACATGAAATTCCACTATACACTGTTCACAGCAAGAAACACGTATAAAACCCTGAAATCCAAAGAAATGTGGTTATTTTCATAATGGCTATAGCATAATTATAAAATATTCAAAACATATGGTTTCAGAGACTTCTTAAGATAAAGTCAACATAATTTTTTTAAAAACCAAGTATCTATTCAACATGCCATCATATTTACCTTGAAATCTGGATCACTAAAATATATTTTGATTTTGCGTGCTTGGCACTGTTGATAGCGACAAACTGCATCGGGTTTTGCAGGAAACTTGCATTCTTCAATACAGTCCTCCAGCATAATCTACAGATCAGCAAAATCAGAGATATGTTTTTTTCACTACTGTTATCTTGAAAATCCAGAGCAGGCTTGAAACAATACATTCTTGCTAAAATGGCAGTTACCAGCAAGGTTCCATTTACATCAGACTTAAAAGCCATTTCATCCATGCATTTATGAATTTACAACTCCAGATGATACATTATGTAAAAACTATGAATATTATTAATTCCACAGATTGCAGCAGGCTGACATTTCCAATACAAGATTAGCAACCTTCTGCTCTTTCTACTTCTACAGCTACCAGCCAGGAAACAATCAAGTAGGAAAGAACCATGGGATTAATCACAGCAATATGGATGAAGCTGGGGGAAGCACATGCTAAGGGTCTCTTGAAACATGCTAACAAACATTAAAAGTTGTCTCACACTAAAATTAATTGTTTTCCATTATTGCAATACATGGCCACATTGGCCCTAACCCACATGAAAGAATCTGTGTACAGAAAATTATTTACCGTGCATGGCTTGGCACCCCTCTCAAGATTTCACCATTCATGCTACGACATCCTTATCTGCTATAACTCAGCACTTTGTAGCCCTCCACATGACAAATACAGGCACTGCCCAGTGCATTTTTGGTCTTATTTATTCAGTGGCCATGCCCACAATTTGGTGTTTTGTACCAAATATGATGACATGATCTGTGGGTGAATGGAGGTTTCAGTTGTGATTCTTGAGTCTTGAACAGATCATTGCCTGGTGAACAAAGATCCTATGGGCCAACAGAACCTTTGGAGAAAATGGGGGTCTACTAGAAGGATGTGCCTCCCCATGGCTCTTGGATCCAATAGGTTTATGATCGGCTCTAGCTTGTAGCTGACTGGCTCAGAAGAACTCAAGCACACTGGCCTGCATGGCTGTGTTTGTTTTATCCATCTCTATACTATCTCATCTTTTCAGTTCAAAAATATTCAAGTTTAGCCTTCCCTTACCTAACCATATGAAAAGAAAAAGAGAACTATAAGCCTCTGGAAAAAAAAGAAGGCCTTGCATGTTTGAAGAGCCTGTGGCATCCTGCTTATTGGGGAGACTGTTTCTCCTTTGAAACACACTCTGTGCACTTGAACTTAGTAGATTTCTGCTGCCACCAGGAATTAAAAATTCCAAATCTCTCTATTTTGGTAGAATGACCCAGCATCTGGGCGCACAGGCTAAACTCTCTTGCTCATATAGCCACACAGGCTAAACTCCAACTGCTTCCTCTGTCATACAGACCCTCACAAAAAAAAAACACCTCTCCACAGTCTCTTAATGAACAGAGAATCACCTCAGAAACATCTCTCCTCCCACACTCTCAGTCATCAGCCAACCACATCACACTTAACTCCCTCTATCACTCTCCTTACATTACTGCAGTCACACTAAACATTTAAAGAAACACACATCAAAACAAGAAATCATTACAGAGCCAAAGAAGCAAATGCTGTTCAATGGAGGAAACACAAACAGTAGACAGGACTTCCACAAAGGAAAAAACTTGCTTAGAAGTCTTGACTACTGAAGTGGACAAGAGAAGTCACCTATCTCAGTATGCTCTCCCACCAGCAAGTGAAAGTGTCCTAATTTGTGGCTTTCCTAGTTTTCTCCTTGATATAATCTGCACAAAGAAGTCACAGTTCATCTTTAATAGTCAATTCATGAAGCAGTTTTTGATAATTTTGCAGTTTACAAGGCAGCATTCCTTCTTACTTGTAATCTTTCTGGCCGTGTCTCTTCGATAACTTCAGAAGTTGTAGGCCACGTCAATACACCAGGCACAATCTTATAACCAGCCATGAACTTTGATTTCATGAATTGGTCTAGAGATTCTGAAAATCTACATGTTAAAGATAAAAGATATACACCATGTATGTTGCTTTATATTTTATTCAAATGCCCTTAATTAAGATTATTTCATATTTTGGAAATCAAAAGCAACTGAACATCACTCTATTTTCCAAACTGGAAGACAAAATGAAAATGAAAAATAGCTGGTCTGTGGAATATTTGGCTACGTACATCCATGCCTTTACTGGGGGAAAGGAAGTCTAGTTCAGGCTCCACCATTCCCTTCACAAGACAGAGCCAACCCAATTCAAGCATAATTTCTCTCTCTTCACGTTATACTTTGCTACTGACAAAGAGAACCTCCCAGTTGCTTTCACTGTAATCTACTCATTCCAGTTGCTATCAATGCAGTTTACTCATCTTGCTCCATCAGTTTTTCCTTTCCCCTTGAAAAGATGGGCAGCCTCACTCTTCCCCCAGACAGTTTTACACAAGCCATTAAGGCAGATATGCTAAGGGTACCTGGGAAAGACAGCTACTAACAGAACAAGTGGGAAGCAAAATAAAAGGTGCTCTACCGCACTAAGTTATTTGACGGAAAAGTAACACAGGATCTCTTCTTGCCAGGAAAGCCAAGCAAAACAAAAGCAAACGAGCCTGTAAGCATTCTCCAGCCTCTACTGCTCATACTGGATGCCAGAATCCTGAACCTGCTTCCTTTCTGAGGATCACACAGATATGCCTTATCCAAAAGGCAGCACAAATTGTCAGTTGCAAATGAGGACTAGGACCTTTCTTTCTCATTCTGCCAAAGCCTATTAACATCTCACTCATTATGAACATAATGGTCATTACTGAATACCAAGTACGGGGCAGGTGGACAAAGAAGTGACGATGCCCCAAGCCATGCAGTGTGCTATTGGCGGACACTGCCGCTGCCAAACAAGCAAATAAACTTTCTGTCTTTTTCACTAAGAACTCAAACATATGAATCCAAGGTTTTCCTCTTCAAAACCCATTCTGTCCTTTTCTATATTCCTATTTTTCTCTAGTGCTGTCCAGTTAAATCTAAAACATCAGGTAAGGATAGTATGTATAAAGTCAATAGATATTTAAAAGATAGGCTTATTAAAAAGGAAAAAGTTAAAACATACTACTTACCTGTTCTGTCTCAAATATACTTTTCCAATTCCATAGTGTGCCAAACAATTAAACCTTACTTTCTGATAATGTTCAATTATTTTATTAAAATGATCTTCTGCTTCTGCTAGTTCCTTCAAAGTAAATTAAAGTTTAAGACAAACACACGAGTCAAACCACTTATAAATATATGAATATATAAAATTTATGACTGACTTTAAGCTGGCCAGAATTCCAAAAGATATGTGCACTCAGAAGACAAGTATGCATGTCTCATACATTTTTCTTGCTGTTTTTTAATGTACCAGTCATCGTTGTCAAAGAATAAAAACAAGGGGTGTGCGTTCCAATCTACCTGAGCCAAAAATATACTATTGGTATTTTTCAGATATATTTCAAAATCCCAAAGGTATCCAGTTTTTTTCAGGGAAAAAAACAACAAAAAACCCAGGTACATTTGGGAATTACCGAGTATACTTTTTTTAAAAAAACAACCAGTGGGGAAGCGAGAACAGATTGCAGAAAACAGCCCCAGGATCAGCTGTGCTGGGAGGGAGCAGAGTGCGCTTCGGACTGACTTTTTTCCTGTTTTTTTTCCTGGTGTCTACTGGACCCGAAAGAATTCAGGATTTCCGAAAAATTCTAGTTCCAAATATTATACTGGTATTGGGAACTGGGATTTTTTTGGGAATCCCAAAAAAAAAATTTTTTTTTGGGGGGGGGGGTCCAATAGACCCAAACCAAAAAATACCGGTTTTAAAAAATTGCACACCCCTTATAAAAAGCCATCACTTCCTTTCAAAAGCAGAAAATACTGTGCTAGAAAAAGCAAAGTTACAAGTGTGAGAGCAATTTTATAGCATGCATATGTTCTATGCCTGGATCTTAGTTAATTTTTCTTGCATAACAGAATTTCTAAACTGTAGAACGAGGGACTCCAAAGGTTTCTGATACCTTTCTGGGTAGTCCCTGACATCAACATGAAAAAATCAAGGGAAAATTTGATGAGCCAGTGTTATTTTTGATGTTTCTATGAAATGCCCACTATTCAACAGAAGCTTTAAAATTAACTCAAAAGTGCCTGTAGTCTTTATAGCAGTGAAAGGTGGCACACAATTGTAGTATAGATGGGTCTATCAAGATTTTTCCCCTTTTTATTATTCGTATTTCTCTGGTTTTTATAGATTTATTCTTAATAAGATTTTATTAGGATGTAATGAAGGCCTCTTATACAGAAGGCCTCTCTTTCTAGGTCAGGGTATTTTCCCAGCTGAGGCTACAGACAAGACAATAGCATTCTTTTGGTACAAAAGAAGGTATAAGGTTCATGGTTCTAATTTTTTAGGTTATAACTTCACAGTGTCTGGGTCAAAAAGGATTTTTAACTCAGTATCAGAGAAAAACACCTTTGTTTGGGTGAGAATAAGCCTTGGTCGATACGACTCAGGTTAGGTCAAGTAAATATGTGACACTATTGTATAGATATGCCTTTCTTTAAATTTGACCAATAAGGAGATTTTCATTTAAATATTGTTTAATTTCTTGTAACCAATTATGCTTTCTGAATATTATTTTCATGATGATGATATGATGGTGTCATATTAAGTATTTAACTTCATGTATTTCCTGGTTGGGTTCAGAAAGCAGTCAATTTTGATGGGTCATTTGGCCTAACTGTTTTCTGTGTCTGATTGCAATTAAACACAATATCTTCCTCCTCATTTTGACTTCAATCTCCTATTTTTGACTGGATATTAATTTGTATAACACAATGGAACCTTCAAATAAATTCCTGTTTGGTGTATCATTCTGCTCCAAGTGTATACATTAAAGCCTTGCTGGAATGCAAAAGAGGACACATGTATGAGAGAGTTTTGAACTTAAGCTTCCTAAATTTATGCCTTTTTGAAACTATCCATGTTCGATTTAATTACGCATTATTTTAACCAAGATGCAATGTTAGCCTGCATCCAGAGTAACTGAATTTATTACTTTCGGATTAACTGATCTTGTTTTACAGAATGTTATGCTGAAGGCATAAATGTAATTGTGTCTGGGTGTGATTGTGTCCAAAAGAAAAGCTACAACAAGCAGATGAGTTTGTTCCATTGTTTGCAGCAAGCACAAACGACAAATGCAGAAAATACTTTTTCCAGTTTGCAGGGAACAAAGGGATATTGTGTATGAAACTGTGTCCCTTACCTCAGCCCTTCTACAACAGTATCTAGTATAGACTCACCATGAACCAGGTGGGGGGGGGGGATAAGGGAAAAGCACAGCGGAACCAGACCCCCATCTGCTAGATGGTAGCACCAAGGGGGTGCATGGATCTGAAAGTGTTCCTGCTCTAAGTCTGCCTCCCCTCCCCACAACTAGGCCACTGCCACTCCCCACAACTAAGCCACTGCAATTTCACAAAAGTTTGTAAAATCTTGTCTGGCTTTTTTTTTTTTAAAGAAGTTTCTGTGTGGTGGCATTTTTACCCTCTCATCTTTTTTTCTTTTTGGGTTTTTCTGCAAACCTAAGAGTTCTCCCAGGTTACTAGAAAAAACTCTGTAACAGCACACAGGTCCACTGTAGAGATTTTTTTTGATCCATACTGTTGGGCTACGTTCAGAAATAGAAGTTAGATGTAGATCACAGGATTTCAACCATAATTTAAAAATTGTTACATATACAAAAATGCATAAATTAGCATTATTATTCAGTCCTGTTATTTTCCAAAGTGCACTTAAGAAAGGAACAGGTGGTCAACCCTTGTTCCAGTAAGTTTAGATCATGAATCAATCACTCTCTCAACTGCAATTTCAATAAACTGTTAAGCAATTAATCTCTTCCACCTTCTTTGTCTGTTCTTTATGTCCACTTACGTCAGCATGGTATAGTGGTAGCTGTGTTGGTCTAAGCTTGGGGAAAGGTGAGTTCAGATCTCCACTTGCCATGCAACCCACTGGACGAACCTAACCAGTAACATTCTCTCTCAGTCTAAATTTCAGGGGGCTGTTGTGAGAATCAATGAAGGGGAGAACTATATACTCTGCCCCAAACTCGTTTGGAATGGTGGGATAAAAAACCAAGTCAATTCCATGTTTTTTTGTAAAGTACCACACATGTTGATGGTGCTATATAAATGCATATAAAAGTTCTGAGTCTTACCTCAGGCTGCCCTATCCCAAGAAGAGCAGTGGCATATCCATAGATGATCACAACGTAGTCAACTATACCAAGATTCAGGTGCTGCATCCAGATTGAAAAATATTTAAAACAAATGGGAAACATGTTAAATGACTGAATAAAATGACATAACCATTGAAGCCTAATACAATCTATAGTGCATTTACATGCACAAGAGCATCATCAGTTGTAGGTTTAAAAAGGAATGAAGCTCACTTTCCAAAATAAGAGCTTAAATTCCACAAACAGAAAATCTAACTCAATGTGGTCACAAAAATTGGTAAATTAAATCAAGTGGGGCACATGTACTTAATCTAACTTGTTTCTTGAAGCAATCTTAGGCAATTTAATCATAGTAAGATCACTAGGGTCATAGAGGAGATTACAGTGCAGTGCAATGTGTGCAATGTGTGCATGTCCACTCTTCATAGTTATAACTGTAATAAGCTGTTCTCAGTAGATGGCCATTGCCAGCATAGGAAATTTAGGGCCTATAGCATGTATAATTTGTTCAATGTGTTCTTAGTCAACCCCACTACATGACAAGAATAGTGAACACCCTAAACACATACACACTAAACTCCGAAGGGTGAAACCTGCACACCACACCAAGTGCCTCTCTCATCCTGCTGCAACCTGCTGTGCTCTTCAAAGGAGGTGGTGGCGAGTGTAAATTGTAAAAAATCAAGTCCAGGCAGAAATACTGCTTTGAACAGAAAAAGCTTCAGGATCCAGATCAGAGCTAATAAAGAAGACCTATTAAAATATCATTTCATATATCATTACCTGTTTACAAAAAAAAAGTTTCAGAACACTTCTGGAAGATGTTTTAATCTTAACAGATATCATGGTGGAAGGTGGGCAGTAACACTTAAAAGCTACCATGAATGCACAGCAGGTAAAGAGTCAGCCCTGATGACCACTTCTACTAGTTATTAAATTATGTAGGGTTCAAGCTGTACAAGGATCTCTAGGTCAAGCCTCCCACCTGGAATGGGGGCTAGAAGACGACAGACAGCTGATGTAGAAGCAGAAGCACAGTTGTCATATTCTAGAAATCAATTTCCTTGAATCAGAAATCTAATGTACTCTACAACAGCTTCAGCATTTCAACTTACTTCCAGTGAATAATTGTTTTGTTATAAACATAAGGAAAAGCAATACAGAACAAAATAGAAAATAACACTGTGTTTATTTATTCTACAATGAAATTCTTCTAGTGCTCTGTAACTGTTTTTTCTATATAGAATTCTTTAAAATAAATCAAAACATGCAACTGACTTTCCTGAAATCTCATTCGTCAATAGTTAATAAAATTCATTTTTCTTCAAACTTATCAACTGATTCATTTTGATCAATCTTTTCAATGATGTCAATTTAGACATAGAAGCAGTTTAACAAACTTCTCTAAGCCACTGTCAGAGAAGGATATGGTTTTTCCAAGAGAAGGCAATACATGTTATATATATAAATAATATATAAATATGTACACATATAAATCATCACAAAGTACACTTTTAACATTAAGCATTACAGGTATTTGGCATCTTTGCCAAGGCTACTATCAACATGGTTGAATATAAATGTTAAAAGCCTTTTCCCAATTTGAGAGAGTTCCTCATAGCCACTATTACAGATTGGCTTTCAGCTATTTCTTGCTAAGTATCTCAGGGTTCTGAAGACTACATCTTAGTAATAAGTTACTTTAAATTTCAATATTTACTGTGATGCTAGAAAATCAAAGGTTGTTTTCTCTCCTTCAGTATAGGACATGTAGAGATATACACCAGAGACACTTCCTTCACATACAGAGGCTATTCTGATATCTTATTCTGGCTTTTATTACATGCTAGTATAAAAAAATTACACCTCCACTATCAACCAACCTAAGACTTGAGGGCAGCCCAGGGAGCCCTCTTCTGGAAACTAGCTTTAGCAGGGGTCCAACTGGTAGCAAAATGGGGGTGGGTTCTTTTGACTGTTGTCCCCACACACACCCTTCCATATGCAACTCCCTCCCTGAGGAGATGAGAAATGCTACTTTCCTAAAGGTCTTCTTAGTGGGTCTGACAACATGCCCTTTCTGGCAGGCCTCTGAACTGGATTACTAAGAAATGGTGTGACTGGAGGAGTGGCACTACAGAAAAAAGATTTTTACTTTAGTTTAATGATATCTTTATTGTATTTTATTGTTCTGTGTAACACCTCAGGGACTTTTTAAGTCAAAAGGCTGTCTATAATCTGGTACACAAAAACCCTGTATGATGCTACTTTATGTGCTCATGGTTCTTTTCAGTATTCCTGTGAAAGGTTCAAAGGGTAGACTCACAACAGGAATTCCATTCTTGCAACAACCTTTCAACACTCTGCATACTCCAATGCGCAAACTTCAAATGCCATGCATACAAGCAAATTCTGATGATTACAAGAGCTATTGCCAGTCTGATAAGCTTGTCTCTCATCAGCATCAACAACTTCAGATTCTCCACTAACATCCACAAGATAATGAAATCCATTTCTCTCCTCTGCTTCAAATTCAATTCCAAACATTTCAGCAAGATTTACTAACAAGGTCAAAGTGTTCTCAAAAGAATCCCTCAAGTTACCTGAAGCTGTAATGGATCGAGAACATTCAATAATTGTGCAAAAGATTGTTCAGCACTGTGGAAACGATGATCCATCAAGGCTGTACATCCATCTTTTACATAAGTCTTCAATTCCTCTACTGACAGCACTCCTTCCACCTGCAAAAATTAACTTGAAGTAAGGCATAAATGTTGTTTTAGTTGCATTAGAAAACATCATTCCCAGGATTACCTAAATGGAGGCTTTTCATATTAATGTTTTGCATTTTTGTTCCTTTTATAAACATAGTAAGTATAATTATGCAGCAAACATTTAATAGCTAGGGATGGGTTCTCTTTCCTAGAAGGATGTGAGCCATCTACACTGAGTCATGGGTATACAAATTCCAGCACAATCTACCTCATTTTATCAATTCATACTTGGCTGCTGCTGTATAAATTTACTGTTAACCATGCATCAACTTAATCCATAAGTTCTCTTCTTAAGCCTGTACTGCTGTGACCTGGGTAGCCTGATCGCAACAGATCTTAGAAGCTAAGCAGGGTCGTCTCTAGTTAGTATTTGGATGGGAGACCACCAAGGAATACCAAGGTATCTGAAGAAGTGAGCACTGACTCATGAAAGCTCATACCCTGCCACAAATTTTGTTAGTCTTTAAGATGCTACTGGACTCTTGCTCTTTCTACTGCTAAGGAATACCAGGGTCATGATGCAGAGGCAGGTAATAGCAAACCACCACTGAACATCTCTTGCCTTGAAAACCCCACAGGATTGCCATAAGTCAGCTATGATTCAATGGCAAAAAAGAAATCATAGTCATTTTTATTAATATATTTTGTTACCTGATGCATTGAACTACAAGGAATATCCTGTTTGTCTACACAGTTTTGATAGTCAGCTTTAGAATTCAGTTGGCCGCTGTAATTAAAAAAATCATAAGGTTATTTATATTGTTAGAATCTAAATGCTTTCAATAAAACAAAGAACTGGGAAGTTTGCTTCTAAAAACCATTATCTGATTATTATTTTTTTACATCTTGAGTTTTCTAAGTTCATCCCCACAGCTGCGTATAAACCACCAGTCTCTGAGGGTTACACAAGCTAACCTCTGCCAGCAAAATCCTTTCTCCTTTGTTTAAAAAATTTGAGCTGTTAAACATCAGCCAGGACATAACTTTTTGTACATGTGCTTTGATCATCTATCCCTGAAAAGTCCTTGTATATCCAAAAGCTTGCTTTCACTGTTTTAAACTGTTTAGTTTGTCCAACAAAGGGCATCAAAGGAAAATACATTAAAATGTTTTGAATCTCATATCGATTCACAAGCAGAGCTGCACAAACTGTTTTCACTACATAATCCAAAGAGAAAACTTACTATGATTTTAGATTTCTGGGTGTTTACACATCCTCATTTAGACAGTATTCAGAGTAGGCCTTAAGTAATTTACGAAGGCCTAAATGGGAAGCGACAAATGAGCAAGGTGTCATCCACATATAGCATTAATGATATTTTCTGATCTGTTAGAATAGGAGCGTGCGACAAGTGGGGAGCTAAAAAGATAGCACGATCATTCATAAATAGATCGACCAAAAGGGGGGCAATAAACAACCTTGCTTAACCCCCTTTTTTTGAGGGGGGATTTCTTATATTAGCTGCCCTAAAATTCCCATTCAAACTTGGGCCAAGAAATTAGACTATAATCATTGGATTAGCCATAATAGCCTTTTTTTCTCATTTTTCCCAAAGTCGCTCTCTTGTGATCTGCAAAGAGGATTCCCTGTTTTACCACAGTGTATTTTTCCACCAGCAATCATAAAACCAAACTCTGGTTTTCTGGAGATTGTCCTTTACAAAAGCCCATTTGTTCAATTCCAAGAATGTTAGATGAATAGACCCAAGAAGTTAACTAATTATACAGTAATGGAGCACAGAGTTTCCCTACTATGGCTACTAGGCTTATAGGTCAATAATTTTGCAGATCTGAAAAACTTCCTTTCTTGTATATTGGAACAGTAACAGCCATCCTCAAAGAATCAGGCATAATTCCTGAGCTATTTTATTCTAGAGAAAATGGGAGCAAGGATCCTAGCCCACCACATTGGATTGGCCTTAAAAAGCTTGGCTGGGCATAAGTCTGGACCAGGAGCCTTACAAACTTAATCCTTTAATTAAACTTGATAATTTCTCCAGTAGTAACTGGAGGTGACTCTGGGGCCATCAGTATATCTGGTCCCTTTGAATTAACAATAGTGGGATCAAAAAACAACTGACAAAAATGGTCCCACATGGAAGAAATGATGTGACATGCAGACTTCCCTCTTGACCCTGTACCCTCGTTTATCAATTTCCAAAAGACATTTGAATTGGCTGATAATGATGCTTCCTGCAGCAGTTCCCAACCCACCATTGTATCCCCTTTTATCTTTTGGTTTATCAGTTTATTTAGGTTCTTTTTCAGTCCCAATAATGCTAATAGATCCCAAATGAGATTATATTTATGGAATTTTCTTTCTTTCTTTCTGCCCCCCCGAAGGGGATTTTTTTATTGCATTTTATATAAGGACTACAAACTACAATGAAAATAGGGAAGGGGAACTACATTTAAGGAGAAAGAAAAGATAACCACTACTAACTAAAAACCCAAGAGAGGAGATCATCAAATTGGCGTGTACACAATGCCATCCCATAAAACGCTAACAATTTTATGAACTTAGTCAGATATGCTAATATAACTTTTAAATCTTAAATTTAGCTGTTGGAAAAAGACCCCTAAGCATCTCAATATTAACAACAGTATGTTCAAAGGCACAATTAAGAGTCCTTCAGCCTTCATTTTTTCTTATCCTGTCTTTTCCGCAGTTTATAAGGACTTTTAGGAGCCGCTGCCCCTTTATTAGACAGAGAGTCCTCTCCAGAAGACCCTGAGTCCAGCTCGCCACTGGACTGACTGTCCTTTTCCTCTCTATCCACCTCCTCTGGCTCACCCAACTGGATTCTCAGAAAGTCCCGTGCTTTGGAAACAGAGTCAATCTTTTCTTTTTTGTCCTGAAGTTTGAAGGTTACGCCCTCTGGATATAACCACCGGTAGCTAATTGCATTCGTTTGAAGAAAAAGAATTAAATCTTTATATTTCTTTCTCCTTTGTCTTATTTCAAATGGGATATCTTTCAGAATCCTGATAATACTGTCCCCAATTTTCAAGGGTGTCCCCACTGTTGCTCTCAGGATACAATCCCTCACATGCCTCTTCGAGAATCTCATTACTATTTCCCCAGGCAGATGATTCTTCTTTATGTATATGGAATAGGACCTGTAGGCCACATCCATTTCGCTCATGAGATAGTCCGCCTTCAAATCTGTCACTGGGGCTGCCTTCTCCATTTGTAATTGTAAAAGCTGTTCTTCTGTTGAAATTTGCTTCTTTTCCAATTTTTGTACCTTTTTCATCACCTGTTGAGCAGTGGCGTCAACTTCTTTCACTTTCTCAGCTGTTTGTTCCAAACTTTTAAGAGTCTCGTTCAATTGTGTCTGCTGAGTAGTGATACATTGGTTCATTGTTGACAACTGTTCCTTGATATTAGCCATCTGTTCCAGCAGGGGGCGCAGGGACTCTGCCAACATTTTGGCCAACTCGGTGGTTCCTTCCGGTCATGGACTCTCAGCTACTTTCGCTTTTAAAAGTTTCTCCTTCTCCGTCCTCTTCCCCGCCATCTTTATGAGTTGTTTACTTTCGCAATGATTAGCAAAGTCTCTTAATATGCGCTCAAATGCTTGGTAAATGTTTCGTCGCTTTTGTTTCCGCTCCCCCCCCCGGGTCTCGCTTTTAAGTTTATGCGCATGAGAGGGGCCCTTCCCCCGCTCGCTTTACTTTCTAGTCTGTGGGGTAGGGAGCTTTCTTTTTGAATTGCAAATACCCCTTAATCTGACTCACAGTTCATCTTCGGTCATATGACCTCGTTTAGCCTCCGTTTTAACCGCTCGATCTCCAGCACTTGCCCCGGTCAGCGTCACTTCTTCCATTCGGACACTCAGCAGGAGGACCATCGGGACGGAGAAGCGCCTCGATTCCCCAGCATTGCGCTGGCAATGAGGCGACCTCTCAAAAGTCCCCTGGCTAAGAGCCTTTCAGCCAGGCTCTGTTGGAGGTAGCGATTCCTCGCCCCCCCTCCTTTCTGCTGGTGCACAGCTTTCATCCCCCAGGAGGTGAGTCTGCTCAGCACGCCGCCATAGACCCTGAATACAATTTTCTCTGTGTTCGTCTTACCAGCCTTCTTATGATGCTCAGTGTTATCAGATTTTGCACCATTGAAGATTCATCCCTTATTAGTTTAGCCGTATTTAGGCACAAACCTGAAAAAATGGTAACCCTCACCTCCCTTTCTAAGTCTACTGTCCAAGGTTTCACTTTTACTTTTACATTTCCCTGTATCAAAGGATAATGAGATGAGTTAGGGAGAGCATACAGATCAAAAAATCGAATTTCCAACAGTAAGGAAAGATGATCTGTGACGGAATTAAAGATTTGAGAACAGCAGCAGGTAAACAAAGGAGCTGCTGAGTCATGTGATTGAGGGTGGTGAGGGCCAGTTGGCTCGGAACTCTCAGTGAGTGACAGATAACTGTGAAAAGCTGACAGTTGGGCAGAGACAGTTGGAAGAAAGTTAGCAGTCGGCTAACTGGAGAGCTCTGAAGAGGACATAAAGCCTCTGGGCTCAGTGGAATCAGCCGGACAGCAGTTTGTGTAGAATGTGGCTGAATAGCACTCTGCACTGGTACCCTCTAATGTAAAGAGGAGAGTGAACAGAGAGTGCACAATATAAAACCTCAGTGGTCACAAACACCAGAGACACTGCTCCAAAGGAACTGATAAAGGTGGCTAAGGAAGGGCTAAGGGTCTGGAGGAGTCTGGAGAGCTGGGGTAGTTGCACCAGTAAGACTCAAGGGACCAGGCAAATAAAGCCCAAAGGTTAACCACAAAACAGTTACTGGAGAGTGGGATCATAGATGGGTGTTGTGAACTAACTGAGTCAGACTGAGAGTGATAAGCATACAGCCTATGTAAAGGCAAAGTGAAGTGTTTATTCTACAAAGTATAAAAATATCCTGTGTAAATATATCCCATCCCTCTGTTAAGTTTTCTGTGAAATAAAGATCTGTGCTGTTTGACTTTTACAAGCACTGGTGCCTGACTCTTTGAAAAAGAATTATACTGGGCAGTTGTCCTCAATACATCCTGAAGTTATATATACAAACCACGAAGAGACTACTTTTAAGTGTGAACTGGTCAGCCATCAGAAAGCAGAACTTATCAAGTCACATCACAGTAACATAAACTGAATCCAGTACACATAAATATATACATAGGCAGTGACACCACAGCTTGGTCACGGCAACGGGGAATGCAAATTATGATTACTATAACATTATTATTTTTCTCTGGAGTTTTATTTACTTATTTATTTTAAAAATTTATATCCTGTCCTTCCCAAATGGGCTCAGGGCAGGTAACATCAAAGCATATAACAATAAAAACCAGTTAACACAATTATTCTAAAAAATAACTAAAACCAGAAACAGTTAATCAGTTAAAAGATGGTGAACAATAATTCAACCCCCCCCCCCAAACCGGATAGATGATACTGGAGTTACCTCTACATAATCCCAAGACTCCATAAATAGATGATCCAGACTGCCTCTATAGAGGGAGGTCTCTATATGGGCTCTGTACAGGGAGACCAGCTAGTTGGGTGTCCACCACCTCAACTAAAAGCAGCCATAGCAAAAGATGAACAGGTTCACTGCCATAGCCAAAGATAAACAGGCTTCCAGTTTTGATACATTTACTGTTAGGGAGGAAGAAACAAGACATGCCAAGCTACCACTAGCTCTCCCTTTTCAGTTGTTCTTTTTTGCAGGTAAGTAGAAGGAGACATAATGAGGGAGAAAAATATTCTCGGCAGCCCGTGTTTCTTGTAAGAGTATAATATTGAATTAGATATTCTCTAACCTCAAAGGAATTGTACTTATTAACCCACCCTGCAATATTCCATGAGCACATCTTTAGTATAAATTTAGGTTGATTTTTGAGTCATACATTATTAGGCACATCTAAGAAGATAATATCATGATGAAGGAGAATGCTAACATTTGAGACTATTCTGGGGTTTTTCCTGCAAGTTTCTCGTGCTTGGATTTGGATCACAAGCTTTCTCAATACCAAAGCCATTATTTTCCTTTGATCTATTTATCTGCGCAGTATGTATAAACAGAGTGTTGTTGTTTTTAGAATTACATTAACATTAGTAGTATTATCACCTTGCCTAATCCCAGTAAAGGTCTGCTGCAATTTTCCTAATTTTTGTTCAATATGCTGCTGTTCCTCCACTGGAAGATGACTGAAGGTATTTAGCGGGTTTTGTTCCTTAAGAGCTGTTTCCCCCCACTTTCTTCTCTATTTCTATCTCAATCTCCCGAAGGGGTTATTTTATTCATCTGCTGCATGAAGGAGTGGTTTAAATTTTTATTACAACCTGTCTTCTGGGATTTCTAGATAGAGTAATGGGCACTCTACTATCTTTTCTGCCCTCTGCTTGTAAGGGTGGTTGTTCTTATTAGATTGTTAAAAGCTCTTTTCAAGTGAATTCCAAAATTCCTAAAACACCATATAATGTAAAACATCATAGAGAGGATTTTAGGTAGGAAAAAAGTTCAGGATATACTGTTCTCCAAAAATAGGGCCCTGATTTTTTTTTTACATATTTCTAATCTATGTAGGGGACAGGCACGCCCAACAAATAAGAGAGCTGACACAAACCACTTCTTTTCCCCCTACCAATTTGTCCATCTGCCCTGATAGGGAAATATCGTGGTCACCACCTGAAATCTCTTTAATTGTAATGTATCCTTTCCTTCGGAAGCCAACATAGAGAGGGTGATACCCAGCAAGAGTTTCCTCTTTGCAGGATGTTTTCCATTAACTGCCTTGGAATTGATTCCTTATGGAAGAATTCAATAAATAATCAGTTATAAACTCCAATTGTTCATATTTTAGTTGTAAAGTATCAGCTATAAAGATAGTCTGAGTGGCTAATAAATCAAGTTCATCTGTTTTAATTTTTATTTGCTTAACAGAGAAGGTCCATCTTCTGGGTCCTGATTTAAACTAAGTCCCGCATTCACATCAGAATCATTCTCTAAAACCTCAAACTGATTTTTAGTGGCATGGAGGGCAGTTTATTTATTTAAAAGTTTTCCAATCTACTTTGCTTAACTTTTATAAAAGGTTCATCATCAATCTGTCCTGCCAGTTTTTCAATCATTTTAACAAATGAAAAGGAAGAGAACACCGTCTTCTAACCTAGGTAATCAACCAAACTTGACACCTTCGGGGGGAGAGGGGAATGAGGAAATAGCCAGACAAGCCAACGTCAGCCACCCCTCTAGCTAAAAAACAAAAAACCTTCAAACTACAAAGAATAATAAAATAGTAAATATAATTAATAGGAATCTTATAAAATAAAATATTAACTAATAACAGCCTAAAAGGACTGAACTAACCTAAACTTAGCTCAACTGAAAAGAATTAAAATAAAAACCACACGCAGCTGCAGGCTCCACCCAACATCCATTGCCTGGGAATAACGAGGGAGAAGACATAAAAAAGCTTGTCAGAGTTTAAACCAATAAATCTTCTAGGCCTTCTGAAAGTTTAAAATCGTCAGAAAACAAAAAAAGAGAGATCAAATAAATTAAACTAAAGAACTGCTAGAAACATCTCACCACTTCCTACATGATTAAACCTAACAGGGACTGAGACAAGGGACCAGCTGTATGCCGAAAATAATCACCCATAAAGGCAGTCCAAATAAAATGGGGGGACGGTGACGAAAGGAGCACCTCGAATAGATTTACAACAATCATGAAAAAAAGATAACAGAAGCAAACAGAAACCGAAAATTAGAGAATAAAACTTCTTGAAGAAGAGCATAACCTAAAAACGTCAGCCAGACTAGCCAAGCTTACCATATCTTTTCAGAATCACTCATTCTGCTCCTTGGTTTTCCTGTATTTTCATTGGGTCCTGTCATCAGAAAAACATAATTGTGAACCTGGTTATTTGGCTAAAAATAAATAATAACCAAGCAGTTAGCCAAATCACTTTCACATCTAAGCATTTCAAGAAACACAGTAAGAAATTATACACAAAGATTCATTTTAAAAGCCTGAAAAAACAAGGATTGAACAAATTTAGTACACCAAGTCACACAAACAATTAGCAATGTTGCACTGGCACCAGAAAATTTTTCTCTAGTACTGTACAAAGCTGCCTCACAAAAGTTTGAAGTTGAACTATGTAGTATCTTTCCACTGCTGCCAAGAGAAGTCATATTTCTCCATTCTGCTGTTTCAGTGTGAGCATACTTCCCCTGCCAACGATACCTGAAATCAGTTATTCATTTCAAAACAAGAACTATTTCAAATGATCTCTCCAGCAAAAATTAACATCCAGCCTTATGTCTTATGATTTTAACCCCTTTTTCTGATGAAGTAGCACTATAAAAGTACCCAGATTTTAACTGTCCTTAAGACATACAAAAATTGGTCAAAATTATCTCTGCTGCAACCCAAGATGAAACAAAAAGAATCTTATAGTCAAATAACTAACAAATATAATGAGAAAACAATTAAGAATGTTGAACAGAAAAATAAAATCTCTTCTAATTCTAAGACACACACTATATCATTAAGAAAGCTTCTTACCTGTGACTGCTTTTACACTGACCATCACCTTAAATTTTCTAGGAAGCTTTGTATTTATTTGGTATCACATTCCTCTCACGTCAGAGGACCCTTTAGAAATCTTTAATATTGGAATTTGTTCCTACATCACCAGTAGCTAGCTACTAGAAGTAGATTCTCTTGGCTTTTACAGATTATTCAGCATAAGTGCAACATTGCATACGATGTTTACCATAAAATAATAATGAGCCACAAATATATATAACTCCAAAAATCCTCTCTACCTCATCAGTATGCTTGACAGTGTACAATGTTT
This sequence comes from Gekko japonicus, assembly GCF_001447785.1. Lineage (NCBI taxonomy): Eukaryota > Metazoa > Chordata > Lepidosauria > Squamata > Gekkonidae > Gekko > Gekko japonicus. The sequence continues at coordinate 1,156,897 of NW_015159717.1, forward strand.
TAAGCCTAAAACACTCAAAACAGAAAACTGTCTAGGTCAGGGGTGTCAAATATAAGGTATGGGGGCCAGAACCGGCCCGTCCAGGACTCTTTATGCAGCCCACGAGCAACTAGTGCCAGAGAGGGAACAGGAGACTGTTTGGGGAGGAGAGTGGGTAGAGCTATTCCAACTGTGGCTTCAGGATGGTGGAACACCCTCATCTGCAGCATTCAAGCATTGTGGGAACATCTGCCCAGTGCTGCACCACTGGCTCTCCAATCCGTCCATGTGGGTTTTCCTTTGCACCCCCCTCCCAGCCCATGGGCCCTTGCAGTGAGGATTTACCAACTTAGAGCTTACAAGCTGCTGTCTTTTATACAGTTTCTATCTCTGGTACCTGGCATTACGTTTTATGGCACACATGGCCCAGCCCGACAAAATGACATTTATGTCAGATCTGGCTCTCATAACAAATTAGTTTGACACCTATAATCTAGATTCTGAAAACTTCTTAGTAACATCACTGACCTCCTAAATTACAGGCATGTACAATTCCTATATACATTTAAAGTGCTGCACATATAAACACACAGAAATGTAAAAACTTGCTGATTCAGAAAAAAACCCTATATTATAACCTAGCATCCTGTTTCCAAAAATGCCCCAAATGCCTTAAGTTAATAAAAACATCAACTACTACTATTATTATGAATTGTCATGGTCAGATATTTAACTGATAGATGGTATTCTGAAATTCAGGATCAATCCATGTTCTTGGGAATTACAGGATTCTTGCTGGTCCAAGAAACACTGTCTGCTGGAGCTGAGCTGGTGTTACTTGCTCAATGCCCAGCATGTTCTGGTGTTACTTGAGACTTCCAGGCACTTTCTTCTCCCAAAGGCACTCTAACTCTATTCATAGGTCTTGGTATTTCATGATCTTCTCCTGTTCTTTCTTTTCTATTCTGCTGTCTCCTGGGATTGCAAAGTTCCTATTTCTCAATATCAGGGGTGTTACGCTCCAGGTGTTTATCTGTTTGCAATCAGAAGTCCCAAAAAAATTTTGTTTCATCATTCTCCATGATCTTGTCTGGTTTGTGATCCCATGAATTTATGGCTGATGGTAAGCCATACTTCTTGCAAAGATTCCATGGCAACATGGCTGCAACTCTATCATGATGTCCTTTATAGTTTGAACAGTTTTACTGTAGGCCCTGTCCATGTGGTTGACTATTTCATTCTTTGTCTTGCAAAGTCAACATTTGGTGTTATCACTGGTCTTCTGAATCTTGGCGTTCATACTATTCATTCCTGCTCTTGTGCAGCTAGAATGACTCCTTTCTTCAAGTGCCAATTTTGGAGCCACTTCCAGGGCTTTTTTTACTATCAATTTTGTTTTCTGTGTGTTTCAAATATTGCCTATGCAAGTGCTTTTCCTTCCGTTGTCAAAGTGGGTTTTGATGGCAAACTTTTTGTAATCTTGTTTTCTGTAACCTTAAATAAATCTGCCTTGCACACTTCAACTAGAAACTTCTCTATGCTTTTCTTTGTGTAGTCATTCAGTGCTCATTTTTCTTCTTCAACTGCTTGCTCAACTTTCAAGAGATTTCTTCCACCTAATTTTCTTGGTAAGGAAAGATGACCAACATCACTTCTAGGGTGTAGTGAGTATACTGTCATTATCTTGCTAGTTTTGCCATCTATTGCTTGTAATTCTGCTTTCTTCCAATCAATAATGACAGCGGTGTATCTTAGAATTGGGACTAGTAAAGGTAAAGGTTCCCTTGCTCGAAAGCCAGTCGAATCAGACTCTAGGGTTGCGGTGCTCATCTCCGTTTCAAAGACGAAGAGCCAGCGCTGTCCGAAGACATTTCCGTGGCCATGTGGCCGGCATGACTAAACACCAAGGCGCACAGAACGCTGTTACCTTCCCAATGAAGTGGTACCTATTTATCTACTTGCAATTTCTTGCTTTCGAACTGCTAGGTTGGCAGGAGCTGGAACCAGAGACGGGAGCTCACTCCGTCATGCGGCACACTCTGATCTCAAACTGCTGAACTACCGACCTTCCACAGCCCGCAGTTCAGGATCTTAACCACTTGAGCCACCGCAGCTCCTAGAACTGGGACTACCCATGTGTTAATTGCCTTTACCATGTTGCCTCCATGTAATTTTGTTTGCAACAGCTTTTTAACTCTTTGGTAATACTCCTTGGTTGTATTTTTCTTAACAAGAGTATGTTTGATGTCAGCTTCTAAAATTCCAAGATATTTGTAGTTTTCTTAAGTTAAGCTCAGTGTTTTGATGTTGTTTGGCATGTTGATTTCTTCTTCTTCAACTATCTTTCACTTGTTCAATGCTAATACTGCACCCTTCTCGAGGCCAAATATCTTTGCTGAATATTTGAACTGTATTTAGTAAAGAATCAATCTCTGATAATTTTCCAAACATTTTCAAGTCATCCATATACAGTAAGTGTGAAATCCTTGGGCCTGTCTTTGAAAGCTGATATCCTAGGCCTGTGATGTTAAGAATGATGGTGATTGGTATTAGGGCATTGACAAAGAGCAACGGTGATAGTGAGTCTCCTTGGAAAACTCCTTGATTGATATTAACTGTTCCAATTTCTTCTCTATTCACTATCAACCTGGTGTTCTATTTACTCATGGTAGTTCTGATAAATGTTACCATAGTTTTGTTGGTACCTATCATTTCTAGTGTTTTCAAGATCCATGTATGAGGGAGTGAATCAAATGCCTTATTTTAATCAATCCAAGGAACATTCAGGTTGGTTTTCTGCCTTTTTCAATTTTGTAAGACCATTTAATCAATCACTAACTGATCCTTAGCACCTCAGGATTTTTGGACAATTCCTTTTTGTTCATGTGGTAAAACCGAATTGAGCTGTAGATAGTCTTGAATGGAATTGGCTACAATTCCTGTAAGTAGTTTAAAAGCTGTTGGGAGGCAGGTAATGGGGCAGAAGTCACTTGGCACTGCTTCTTTCTTTTTGTTCTTCAGAATGAGAAATATCATGCCAGTTGTTATCCAATCTTCTACTGCTTTGGAACAGAGCACATCATTAAGTTGTTGCACCAATCGTGGTTGAAGACTTATATTTTTAAGCCAATAGCCATGGACTTCATCTCCTCCAGACACTGTCCGGTTGTTCACTTTCTTCAATTCTTTTGCAGGCTTTCCAGGGTTATCATAAGATCTTCCATTTGCGTTCCATTCAGTTTGCTTTCTACATCAGTGATCCAGGCAGCTTTTTATTATACCCTTTTTAGTCTTCCCAGAGTTCCAGAAGGTTGTCGTCTTTTCTTTGTCTGGTTTTACTTCTACTTCTCATTTCCCTCTAGTGATTATTATTATTATACAGACTGTTAAGATATTAGCATTAAAACAGAACACTGCTTTAAGCTGATGTTGGAGTACGAAAAGCTTCTCTAACACTCATGCTACACAAAGCATCAGTTACTCAAAGAAAAGCATTTTCCCCCTATCATGTCTGAAAGCGGTATTAAAAAATAAATGGATTGGGCTGATACAGTTAAATAGTCACTTGGCCCCTCCCCTTCACCTTAGCCACTGGCCATTCTGCAGTTTTGCAGGGGGACAATGAGTGAGCAAGGCCCTTTCTAGAGGCTGACCTGCCCCCATTGCTATCTTGCCTTTGATCAGCAGATTACTCTGCAGAAGGGAGAGAGAGACAACAAGATCCATTTCACTGGTCTGCTTTACCCAGTTTGTATTTGGTAATTCTTTGATGGTCACCTTAGCATTTTCTTTGGAAAAAGAAATATGGGATATAAATATAAAATTAGTAAAAAGAACCACAAACTCTTCTATTTGAGTGCATTACAGTTTCTTTAAAAAATAGCACTATATGTCAACATTCAAAATCTGTCAATTACACTCAAAATTCCAATCTAATGATTTGGGATGCCCGTCCGTATTAAAATACATGACTCTATTATCCTTATTAACTTACCTAAATCTGAAAAACAGTCTTTGTGTTCTTTTTTTGGTGCATCAACAGCCACCTGTTAACAGATAAAACGTAAATTAAGCACCAGGCCAAAACACTTATTTTTAACCCAGGCTTTTATTTAAGGAGTTCATCTTTTTAAATTATTTTACAGTCTACTTATAGATGGAGAACAGTTTACTAGACATTTCAAGCTAATACTTCCTGCTGTTTTTAATGCTGGGTTTTACGTTGACCAATTTTATATTGTGTTGCGTTTTAACGTGTATAACTTTATAAGTTACTGCACGTAAGAATTCTCAATTGGAAAAACAGATCAAGTTGCAGTTTAAGGATTAAAAAAAATGTATTCCCAGCACTGGGTTTTATCCTGCCACCACGCAGAGTCTAGAACTTCATCTCTCACCACCTCAATTTGACTCAGTTCTTCCAACTCCCTTCCTGAAAATAGGTTTTAAGTAGCTTCCAAGCATCCTTTAGAGATCTGACACTCTTGTGTTTCCATTTCAGTGTCCTTTTAAATATTCCCCATATTTTTGTAAGGCTTCCTCTTTTGAAATCAAATGCTACAATTTTGGACTTTAGGGGCAAATTTCCAATAGCATGCACATTGAACTTCACAGCATTGTGGTCATTGTTCCCAACTGGTGTATCTCTACATTTCTCACCATCTCTTGAGCCCCACTCAGAACCAAGTCCAAGATCACTACCCTCTGGTTGGCTCTGTGATCAACTGTTCCAGTGCCCAATCATTCATGATGTCTAGGAATCTCATTTCTACAGCATGACTCAAGCATGTGTTTACCCAGTCAATGTGAGGGTGCTTGAAGTCTCCCACTATCACAACACTTAGTCACCTGCCTTATTTCCTTTTCCATCTCAACATCAGCCTCAAGGGCTTGATCAGATGGGCAATAGTACCCCCACTTTTAGGTAACCCTTAAGAGTCCAGTTATTTCCACCCATATTGATTCTGTTGGGGAGTTAATCCCCCTGATGTTTTCTAACTTATTTGATTCTATGTCCTCTTTGATGTACAATGCAACACCTCCATGAATCTCTCCTTTTCCTGACTATAGTGTTTACACCCAGGGATGACTATATCCCATAGATGTTTCCCATTCTACCATGTTTCTAAGACACCTACTATTTCTAAATTGTCATTGAGCACCAACCATTCCAGCTCCATCATCTTGGTTCGGAGACTTTTAGCATTGGCATATAGAGACACCTATAATGTTTCTCTGTCTCTAGCAACCCTCACCTGCCCTCAGTCCCTTTGTTGCCACATAAGGCCCTCCCCCACCATCATACCCTCACTCCCAAGTTCTAGTATACTCTTATCAATATTAGCATGAGTGTTTATGCAATCATCCCTGTGGACTGGCCTGTCCTGAACCAAAGGGTCACCAGCTCCTGTGGGTTTTCCCCCTGGGATTAGTTTAAAAGCTGTTCTGCCACCTTTTTGATAGTAAGAGTCAGCAGCTTGGTTCCTTTTGGTTCAAATGAAGCCCGTCTCTTTTGTACAGGTTCGGCTTGTTCCAAAAAGTTTGACAGTGCCTAAGAAACTGAAGTCCTTCCTCCCGACATCACTTTAACATCCATACACGGAGATCCCTATCTGTGACTGTCTAGCTGGCCCTGTATGTTGAACTGGTAGCACTTCTAAAATGCTACCTTTGAATGCTACCTTTGAGGTCCTGGGCTTTAACTTTCTGCCTAATAACCTAATTTTTTCCTCCAGGACCACACAACTACATTTCCCAGTGTCACTGGTGCCAATGCACACTATGACTGCTGACCCCTCCCCAGAATTATCAACGTATCTAGACAGTGCATAATGGCAAAAACCTTTGCACCAGGCAGGCAAGTCACCGTTCAGTCAAAATGCCTGTCACTGACCCTATTCTCTATATTCCTAACAATTATTACGCACTACCAAAAAACCACCTCCCCCTAACCCCAGAGGAATATCCTTGATATGAGAGGATACTGGTCTGTTACCCAAAAAAGGAGCCCCTTCTAAGAGATCACATCCCTCCTCCTCAGACTGACGCCCTCTAACCTCAAGACACTCACTCTCCACAACAGCACAAAAGCTGTCAGCATGGGAATGGAACTGTTCTGGTAAGTCCCTAGAGGTTTTGCTCCAAACATTTCCCTCTGCATCTTCAGGTTAGCAACGCTAGCCTCAAGGGAATAAACCTGCTCCCTGATAGCCAAGAGCTCCATGCATCATGCACATATGCACAATTTCTACCCAGTGGGTAGACAATCATACCTGTGGCACTCCCTGCAAAACATTTTTTGTCCCTGCTCCTCTGCTGGCTTTCTACCATCATACCTTCATTCCCTGCTGCCTTCAAGGCTTTCTAGCATTACTGTCTTTTCCACTGAGTCTGTTCTTCTCAAAATGTGACCAAAGTACAATGACCTCAGTTTAGTCATTTTAGCTTTGAAACTTACTATAAGTTAAGGTGATTTTGGCATCCTGGGACTTGAAGCTTTAGAGAAAAAGAAACTGAGGAAAAAGAAACTATTCACTGGACTCAAACACTGTTCTGTTGCTTCAGACCACCATGGCTACCCACCTGAATGAAACTAAGGCTGGCACTGATGTGGTTTCCTAGCTTGTTAAAACTCCTGAGTGGTGGAGTGCAGTTGGGCACAAGTGTGAATAGTATTGCTATTCTGTATTGTTCTGTATTGCTATCTGAATTACCATTGTTTGCTCCCCATCTTTCTTAGTTACTGCACTGACTTCTTCAGCAGTGTAAAGCCTCTGTCTTCTGGTTTTAGTTGCAGCATTTGAACAGAATCAAGACATGCTTTTACAGAACTTGGGGAGAGGTTGCTACATATAAAATACAAAAGAAGTCTGCAAATGCTTGGCAAATGGGCTTTGAGACAGTTTTAATTTGCATATGGTTCCCACAGACTGACTTTTCTCTGGATCTGTTTTGTTCACTAGAACTCTGGCCAACAACCTGCTGCTTGTTTCCATATTCACAATAATGTTGCATGTGTAGATCAGTGTGCTCTACCACTTTGAAAAGCTCCAGCTTCTATCAAGTAGAGATAAGGTGTTTCTGACTGGAATCCGCTTTTTTAAGTTGAGCTGAATGATTTTCCATTGGCTGTGCTAAATGTGAAGTCCATCTTATGATGTAAAATGCTTTACTGAGAAACCAGTGCTGTACTACTGAAGGCTGAAATTCATTCCAATTACCTGATAATTAAGTGCAACCACTAAGGTTATCTCTAAAGTAATATCCACTTTGTTCAGCCATTTTTTTTTAAGGTATGGTTTTGGAGATGATGACTATTATGCTTCCAGGAATTAGTGAGGGTTGGTCAGTTAGCAAACAACAATCAACCATGTCATGGACAGACCAAGAAAGTGGAAGAATATCTGCTTCAACTATATCATATCAATGTATCTCAATTCTCAACAACCTGTTGGATAATTAAATCTTAAGATAATTAAATCCAGAGATTGGAGCCATGAAAAGACATCAAGCCTGAAGAATTCCCCAAGTTTGTAGGGGGAAGGGATTAAAAATTGGGGGTTAATTCCCCCCAAATAATAGTAGCAACATATGTAGCTTTAAGAAATGCCTTCAGTGACTGTTGCTAGGAAACCACATCAGTGCCAGCCTTAGTTTCATTCAGGTAGGTGGCCATGGTGGTCTGAAGCAACAGAACAATATTTGAGTCCAGTGGCACCTTTAGAACCAATAAAGTTTAATTCTGGGTATAAACTTTCATGTGCATGCAACCAGGGCCAGACTACCCATAGAGGAATTTAGGGATTTGCCTAGGCTGTGAACTCATGGAGAGGCGCCCGCTGGCCTGCCACCCCGCCCTGCCAAAAGCCCTGCTCTGTTGTAAGGGGCCGTCTTGGCGCCCCTGGGCTTGGCCTGCTCCGGCGGGACAGGGACTGCTCTGACTCTCAGGACTCCCCCTGCTGCTGCGCTGAGAGGAGGAGGAGGAAGAGGAGAGGTCAGCATGCGCGCCAAGCCCCTTTGCCCGCACAGAGGCCACCCCAGCTGGATTTGGGTGCGGGGGGGGCAGGGAAAGCCAACCAGCCAGCAAGCAAGTAGGGGGAGCCCCGGGTGGGCACAGGCAGCCACATGCTGGCGCAGCCTGTCCCCGTTTTGGTTTTTAATACAAGGCAGAATACCATCCAGTTTCAAAGACCCCAACAGAGAAGCTCATTCTTTAGGAATCAGTTGCCACTCAAAGGGTTAAAAACACCCCGGGTGGGGAGAGGTGTCGTTTCCAAAAAGAAGCGCTCTCCTGCTCCTCTCCCTCCCTCGCCAAAGCCCTGTTCTTGCCTGTCGCTGCTGGCTCCTCAGCAGAAGGCATTTCCTGGCTCTCCCCTCCCCTCCTTCCCAATGGAATTATCCGCTGTTGCCCCGGCGGCTGGAGTTGGAACTGTTAAACTTAGGTGCTAGCGCGCTTCAGCTCGCCCGGCCACACAAGTCAGAGCTGACTGAGCTGACGGAGTCTCAGACCACCGGGGCAGGGGTGAGTACCAATAGGGACTGAGGGCAAAGCAGGACGGAGGGGGAGACACAGATACGGCTCTATTTTCTTTTGAATGCTTGTAATAAAACACTCTCTCAGAGCTGGTTTCCAGTCCATCCATCCCTCCTTTTCCTGCTGGTCATTTGAATTAAGTTTCCTGTTGTGCTTTGCCATGACTTGCCATGACTGTGTGTGGCTCCTTGGGGGAAGAGCAAAGGCTGCCTTCTTTTTTTATTTGGGCTGGTTCTTAGAGCCCAGTGTGTGTGGCTTCCTGATTTGCATTCCAAGAGGGCAAAGTGGGACTGTCAAGTGCACCAGCGGGATGTTGTAATTCCCTGTAACTAATGCCATACAAAAGCCTGCTTCCCCCCTTTCCTAGTTTGCCTTAGTAGCTCTTAAGACAGTCTTCAAAGGATTTCAATGACAGTGAGCTAAAAGCAGCAGGTTATAGTAAATATAAAGTGCATGGGCCTGCAAGTCATACTTCATTAGTAGAAGAGCCAAATGTGGTTTACAAGCCATAGTATGACCCCCATGCTAGAGTAATGATAGTAGAGTAGAAAGGAAGTAACTCTTTTAATCACAGAAGTAAGATCGTACAAGTACAGGAATCTCATTATATACACTTCTCTCCAAAAAGTCTTTGACAGTGTGTGTTCTGTAGGAAATGTCATTAATCCCCATTGTCTTAATACTGTAATCCATGATTATATGATCCAATAATGATATGAGGAATTATACTGACATAGACCAACACCAGGATGTTGCCTGTATTTCATATCTTTTCAGCCTCACAGATCTTTGCATGCAAATATTGATGAAATGTCTTTTAGATTTTGAAGTAAAAATGCAAAAGTGTGAATGTTCTTTGTGGCATAACTCAGATTTCTAAAGACTCAGTTGCTGATAACTCTGTTGGAAAAAGACATTGGTCAGGGTGGTGGAACTGCAACGCAGCAATTCAGTGGGCATCAGGAATTGCCCCTGGCTACCACTGATTCTTCATTCTTTTAGGGGAAGTTTCAGGGGCTCCCGACCGCCACTGGGCCTCTTGGAGGGAGGTCTGGTGCAAGGGACTTGATTCGGGGGGCCCACTTGCAGCAACAAGTGGGTGGCAGCCCTGGATCATCCCAGAAGCACGGAACGAAGAAGAGCAGGTTTGGCAGCCATAACCTGCACACGCTCCTAAGAGAGATATTGAGCCTCATCCATAACATCTGATGAAGACACGCATCGTAAGTACCTATAATAGCACATTGAAGAATCTGATTTCTCCAAATAAGCCCCCTTAAATCTTCAAAATGACACAGAAAGGAGAGGTGGAATCCCCCCCTTTTCTGAGTGAAGTGGCAGAGACGAGATAAGAGTCACGAAAAGAATCTTGAGATAGACATTTTCTGGGGCAAAGAGGGACTTTAGTTTGAGCTTCTACAAGAGAACTATATATTTTCTTCTTTAAAAAGAAAGATATACAGAGTGAAATCACCATCTTGTGACAATTCTTTGCCATGCCATGCTTTACTGCTAAGAACAGAATAGAAGCACACTCCATTTAGTCTTTACCATAAAGCTGCGAAACTTTTTAAAAAATCACTTACTTTCATATGTTTCTTCTGATTGAGGTGATTGTGATTGTCAAAGTGCATTTTCTTTTCGTCAGATTTTTTTGATTGCTGGGTACTGACTGAAGCAGATTCTGAAGAACTAAGCAAATTTAAGTAGCAGTATAAGCTAAACTTTTAAACTCAAGAAAAGCATGTATCCCTAAAACATTACTCAAAATAATAACTGTTTGAAGCAACTTGAAGGATCTGAATTTCATTCATGTAATTTCTCTTTGCTAATAAAATTACTAACACCCTAGCTCAAGATCTGAAGAGACATTTTCTATAACATTTAGATTATGGCTAATCCCTGTCAACAAATAAATTATATACAGTATAAAATTTTATAAGAAGTCAAAGTATTCTTCAAATATGGGAAGAACGCAACAAGAAAGCATCTGATCTCTTAGTTGACTCAGACAAAACTAAGAAATCCAGACAGACAGTAAAGGACTATTGTGGTGCTGAAACCATTAGCATGACTAATGAGCCACAAGATTTTTTTTGTCTTTCTTCTTGCAGATCATCACACTTCCTGTCACATTATGAGTGAATGTGTTTTAAAGCAGGGCTACAACAACTGGTTTAAGAATTTCCTCTAAGCAAACAGGCTACCTCCTCACTCTCTCTTCTGGCCTTAAATTTTATTGAAACTGAAAAAGGTTCCTGGTTGTTTACAAGCAGGAAAATATAGTCCTGTTCTAACTGCAGGTTACAGAATGTTGTTCAGAGCTTAACTGTATAAGATGCCCTCAAAATTGTTCTCCCCAAAGTTTATGAAGAATGGGATGAATAATTCTGCATACTGGGCAGTTTCTTCTCCACAACAAATAGTGGAGGTAGGTAACACACACAACTGATCCTTGCTTCTTTCCTAGAAGCAGAAGAGCTACAGCTTTGAGGAAGCTTTCAGAATTCCTTTCCCCCCTTCTACCCCAAGAGACAAAAGCACAAGGAGAAGCCATCAGGTGCAAATACTAGCAATCCACCCCTTTGTCCAGCACAGCAGGCCATTAATACACTACTTTCACCTCCTATGATACTGGACCTGCATTAAACAAGGGATTGTAGGGAATGAAAAGGATTCTCTTTTTTTCTGTAAGCAGAGAAAATACTCAAATTTAGAAGCCCAACAGAGCCATACTCTGAAAGACAGTTCAAAAACTTTTATTTCCATTAAAGCTGTGCTTTCTCTTTATTTCTACAAAAAAAAAAAAAAAAAAGGACAGGCCCCCACTGCAGCACTCTAACACAGGAACAGCATCAGTAAGGATGTCGGCATGCATGTGAGAGAAACGTATTCAGTGTGGTGTACAATGAAGTCCAGTACTAATAGTTGTTCCCCCTCACAGCTTCCTCCCTCTTGGGGGAAGAAAAGGTAACTCCCCAAAGAACTGTACACAGGCCCCGGTCAGACTGGCCAGATATCGCAGGGGGGAGGCGTAGCTAATTGCCCCAGCGCAGTTTGATCCGCGATTACGCGATCAGATGCGCCGGCGGCACACCACGGGTCCTTCCCTGGCGCCAGCGGGTAAACGAGGGACCGGAGGGGAATGCGTCTGGAGGCAGCCCGTGGCAAACGTTTACTAGTACCTTGGAGGTACTAGTTTTTTAACTCGCATTGTCGGTGGTAAGCCACGGGTGCGCTCCACTTCCCAGATGTTGGGGTGTGATCACGCCCGGATAATCCGCCCACCATCCGTGCCTCTCTCGCGGCAACTTTGCAGTGTGACCGGGGCCACAGATAGTTAATACCCTCCTGAAATTTTACCTGCAGGGTTGATTTAGAAACTGTTGAAATTAGAAGTCAGAAATACGACCTGCATACATATATTACCCTTGTCCTTTTGAACTACTGGTTAAGGAACAAAGGACAATCAAATAATCTTGTTGATTTTCATAGGCAGTTTTCCTTGAAAATGTTGTGGGCAACATGCCATTACCACAAAATAATTTCACAGTTAAATTGGGTTTTACTGCTAACATGTCTATATACATCTAAAAACTTATTATCAGTAAGATCTTTTAATATTTCCTGAGCTTGAAAAAGGCAACAATTCCAAATTTAAAAAACAGACCCCGTATTACTATCAGAACCAAATATACACATAGATCTCCAACTGATACTGCACAACCCTAAATGTGTGAGCTTGATCTTATTTTATAATTAACTAACACATATATAATTGAGAAACACATTATATAACTAGAAATCAAGACTCTTGAACATTTAACTAAAAAAGAGTTGTCAAATGACTATCTCAAATGTACAAAACCCAGTCACAAGTCTACTTAGATTTCACTAACAGATACAAAGATATACATCAATATCCATAAAATCAAAGTACTTAGAAGTCCAAAGATATGCAGCTGCAGAGGCTCACATTCATTCCTTGTTATCCTTCCCTTTTGCCACCCACTATTCCTTCCCCACAACCTAAGTACAAAGCTGATGATGCATTTCTTAGCTTCAGGTTTCTCTCTCTCTCTCTCTCTCTCTGGCTCTTTCACTCCCCTTCCCTCCCCAGAGGAGGAAGGGGAGGAGCCCTCAGCCAATTGAGGGGAGGCTTCACTTTTTTTCCCTCCTCTGCGAAGCAGGAAATAGGAGAGACTGGACAAAGAGGTGCGATGCAGGGAACAGGAAGCAGAAATGTGCAGAAAGCCAGTTTCTCATGGGCTGGATTGGAGCCCCGCCGGGCCGGATTCGGCCCGCAGGCCGTATGTTTGACACCTCCAGCTTAGAGGGAAGACTGCCCCTAAGTACTCTAATCACTCTAAGCACATCCAAAACATGCTAACTAATAGCAAGATATATTTTAATACTTCGCCCTGTTGTACCATAATTTTAGTGACAAAATACTGCGAAGTAGAATATTATTTTAAGTAGTGAAACATTTAGATTTTTATTTACATTGATTTATAAAGCAAATTGAAACTAAACTTACTTTTTCTGAAACATTTTCTTCGTCCTGTGTTTATATTGCTTAATACCTGGAAAATTAAAACACAAATCTCAATTCACTGAATAAGCACTGTAATACAAAGTATTGTACTATATAAAGAGACATTCTAAGAGGAAAGATTACCTCTAATTTCCTCCATTTGCTTTTTCAATTTCTCATGTTGCTGAATAAGATCCTTAATTCCTTCAGGACTATCACTGCACAGTTCTTGACCTCTCTCATTGGCTTCCAGTGCTTTTTTGTGTTCTCCCAAAAGTGATAGTGCATCACAGAATCGGTAGTGTCCCTACAAGTGATGGACAAAGTGCTTATTAACAGCCTCAAGCCAGAAAACTTGCTAACATTTCAAAATTTGATGTACAAATTTATTTACCCCGTTTGATACTCCGTGTTCTGGAAATTTGGTTCGGGGATTGGGCTGCCCACCCTGGATGGTGCCACTTGTGCCAGCCCAGAAGGTGAGGAGCCTGGGGGTGGTCCTGGATGGCTCACTTTTTATGGAGACCCAGAGGTCACTGCAGTTGCCAGGTCTGCCTTTTTCCTTCTCCAGCAGATCAGGCAACTGGCCCCCTAACTCTCCCCCCAGGACTTGGCCACAGTGACCCATGCAATGGTCACTTCCAGGCTTGATTACTGTAACTCGCTTTACATGGGTTTGCCCCGAGACCGATCCGGAAACTCCAAGTAGTCCAGAATGTGTGGGCATGCATTCGTCCAGTACTGTGCTATGGGTCCATTTCAAGGTGTTGGTACTACCCTTCAAAGCCTTACATGGCCTGGGACTGACATATCTGAAGTACCACCTCTTCCCATATGTGCCCCGAAGAGCCTTGTGCTCACAGGACCAACATTTACTGGTTACCCCTGGCCCAAAGGATGTCTGCTTAGCCTTGACCAGGACCAGGGCCTTTTCTGCCCTGGCCCCGGCCTGGTGGAATCAGCTCCCACAGGAGATCAGGGCCCTGCAGGACCTTTTGTCGTTCTGCAGGGCTTGCAAAACAGAGCTGTTCCACCAGGCCTTTGGTTGAGGTGGTGGGCATCCATCTTAGTTGGCCTCCCTGCTCTAGTTCCCAACCCACTGAAATGGCCCATTCTGATTCCACCTTGTGGCCCCAACAGATTCATACTGTTGCTCCAAATTTTATTGTTTACTGTTCTAATTTTTTAAATGTGATTATTGTAATGAATCTTTGACTCGATTTGTTGTGATCTGCCCTGAGCCAGCTTTGGGGAGGGCAGAATAAAATCCCTAAATAAATAAATAAATATAGGAATGTAATTTTCAAGATCATTACTTTCAAGGTCCTCATTGTAATTTTCAAGGTCCTTATTCATGACTCTTAGAGAGTTTAACCATTTTGCATACTAAACTTTTCTTTTTAAACTGTTTGGGTATACGTTGGGAAAATACCAGTTAATCCACAGGTCCTCATTCATGACTCTTAGAGAGTTTAACCATTTTGCATACTTCTCTTTTCTTTTTAAACTGTGTGGGCATACGTTAGGAAAATACCAGTTAATCCACAGCTATCTCAAACATGTTTCACTTGGCACTTAGTATGTATTCAAATTCAAATCTAGTATGTATTCAAATTCTAGGCAGTCATAGCAGACTATGCTCTAAACCATAAATTTTGTAACAACTTTTAAAGAACAGGACATCTTTCCTTCTTCCTCCACTGCCACACAGAAGAATTCACCCGGTGTGACCACAACTATGGCAATGCTTTATCACTAGCAATATTAGCTCAATAATGGAAGTTTACAAGCTTTCTGTTTAGAAAACGGTTAACTTTTTGTGAAGTTTACAGTGCTATGCTGAGTAGAGTTACTCCCTTCTAAACCCACTGACTTCAATGGACTTAGAAGGGGGCAGCCCTGGCCAGGACTGCACTGTTCATGTTTTCAGACTTGCCACAATGAAAGTGGAATTACAAAGTAAATGCAACTAACCTTTGGCCAGCTGGGCTTCAAAATAATGGATCTTTTCCCATCACCCAGGGCTTTTCTAAAAACAGAAACAGTCATCAATTATTCTTTATAAAAGGTTTTATTCCAATCCAAGCAACTAAGCAAATTCTATTTTTAAATAAGGCAGATTTTTATTTATTATACATTCCCATTCTTGTGAGCAAACAAAGGGATGTCTTCACATATCGGACATGGACAGTGCCTACTCTAGATGGAAAGCTGGAGTAGCAAGATCCCTTGCCTCCCAGATGCAGCAAGGCAGAGCTAAAACCCCGCCAAAAAATGGGGACTAGTTCAACAACAACAAAAGACGACTTACTTGGAAGGTTCTCTGCAGGGCAGTACCTACCTCCCCCACATTTCTATGGGTTGGATCATGCATTCCATTGAACTAAACAGAGTGTCTACCCCGCCAGAATAAGGCTATTAGCTAAATCAGTGTCTACTGCATACTGCCTCAGCGAAAACCCTATGACAGATTAGGGTAGAAAAGAGGACAATTTGCCCAGAAAATAGTACCTTTTTTGTTGCTAAACTTTCCCTCCCCACTTTAGCTGAACACATGGCAATCTTCAGAGCTGGGATAAAGCATAGCAGCAGCATCCCTCAGAGTAGGCCTACACCTCAAAGTGTTGACTCTTTCTAAGTAATCTCCAAAATTCTTCCTCTGCAGATGGTGATCTTGTAATTTTTTGAATGTGTACATGATACTAGTGTTGATGACCAGATTTCTTCCACAGAGGAACAGTCCCACAACTGAGAGAGCAATGTCTATAATGAAGCTTCCTGCCATGAGAGTGTCCTTTGGTCACTGCAAAGTAACATTAAACTGTTTCTTGCAGAGATGACTATTAAAAAGAAAAAGAAAGCCTCATCTTGTTTTGTTCATGAGCCCTATCAGGATAGAATTACATGTACTCCAACTTATGTCACTTTCTTTTGCCACAAAGTGGCAAGTGGCTCAGGCATAAGATCAGTAGAACCAATCCCTGGATACTGTTAAAACATTGAATTTTAGCATAAGTGAGGGGGTCAGAAGGTAGTACTTCTTCCTTAAGCAAGACATCTAACTCCTTATTGGGATACAAGGCTCCCATGACAGAAGCCGCCAATCTATTGGCCAGGTTGGTTTGGCTAACTTAACCTTTCCAGTTCCATTTTTCTTCCTAAGGCCCAACACCATGGCCCATTCACTCCTTTTAAGAAGTCTTAAAAATGTCAGCATGTATGTTCAATTCCCCACATCTGAACCCTGTCTATACAGAATGCGCGCTCTGTCGGCCTCAAATGGTTCAGCACAAATTTCTCTTTTTACAGACTGAGGACTTGTCAGATTGTTTCTTCAGGTTGCCAGGAGAACTGGTGACCTTAGCCAATATTGACTAAGCTCTGTGTAAAATGGAAGGATGCCGTGCTCTGCCCCCCCCCCCGAAGAGTCTATGGCGGACCTTATTTTCAAATGTCTTGAAGCAAAACAACTTTTGGAGTAATATTTTATTACCCTGCTTAATATTCTTTCTTTAATGCATAGTAATAAGTTACTTGCCTGGGGGGCATCCCATCCTGACTCCAATGGGGGTTGCATCATAGCCCCATAAGGTTCATAAATGAGGTTTGTGCTAGTCTGCTAAATTTTTGACACTGTCTCTCTTCTCTCTCCCTGTCCTTATTTCACAAAATGATTTTTTGAATTCCCTCCCATTTTAAACTGGTTCATGGACTGAATGCCTCGAAGTTAGGGGAAATCCTGGCAACTGTATATTTTGGCTGAGATCATATGTCCGTACATGTATCAAATATAATGCCTAGACACCTCCTTAGAATTCAGAGTTCCCCCAAATCCTTTTTTAAAGTAAATACTTCTGGAAGCCAAGATAGTTACTTACAAAAAGATCTAGTGTATGTCCTAATTCTTCCTTCCAACTAAATCTTTAAAATGATCACTTTTCCATGACAGTTCTTCCTTCATGTTGTAGGAAAATACAAATACACTCATATAGCCTTAGCTTCACTCTTGCCCTTCTTCCCTTTACTGTGGCAAGCATGTACAACATACACTATATAAAACTCTATGCAGTAGTAAAATAAATAATCTCAAATGCATATAATACCTTTTTTTTATTTACTAAATTTATTGACCACCTTTCAATTACAGCTGGCCTCCAAGGCAGTACATAGTGCAATTTTTAAAAATAAATGACAAATCCCTGTCTATAAGAAAAGCTATTCTCTACTCAGCTATGCCAACTTATAACACAGATCCTCACTACAGAGCCTTAATATAAACTGAAGGTCTGCTGCAACAGGCCTTCAGGTAACATGGTGAGGATTCTCAACACTTGGGGAAGAACACACCAGATAGCCCTTTAAATACTAGGGCCTAAGCCTTTTACAGCTTTAAAGATCAAAACTAGCACTTTGCATTGGAACCAGAAACAAAAAGGGAAACAGCACAAATGATCTAATAGTGGCTTAATATGATCACAGTGGTGCATCCCAATAAGAACTTCATGTGGTACCAACTGAAGTTTCCAAACTGACTGCAAGGCAGCATCACAAAGAATATGTAACACTACTATCTGAAGAGGAACTACAAGATGAAACAAGAGGAAGTCAGAAAGAAAGCGAGAGAAAACAAAAGGGAAAGATATAAGAAGGGGGGCTACTCTTCAGTGATGACAAGATTGAGGCAAAAGAGAGAAAGGGAATTTGAAAGTAAACGGAATGGACACGAAGAAGATAAGAATAGTTACAATAAATGTTAATGGTCTGAACATACCTCAAAAAAGGAGGAAAATATTCTGTCAGGCCAAAAAACTTAAAACAGATATTCTATGTCTGCAAGAGACACATATCAAAAAAGAAGATGAAAAATTAATACAATGTAAAAAGCTGGGGATATGTTTTGTCGCATCAGATAACTGTAAGAAACGGGGGTGGCCACATATGTAAAATCATATTTATCTCCTGAGCTGGTATTTAAATCAACAGACGGTAGAGTCTTGATTATTAAAGTACAACGACAGAAGAGAACAACTCTGATTGTAAACATCTATGCACCTAATCAGGGACAAGAAAATTTTTATCAAGACCTCCGAAACATAATAACAAAATTATCAGCGGAAGAGGTGGTAGTGATTGGGGACTTTAATGCGGTATTAAGTTTAAAGAAAGATAGGAAAACTCAAAGAAGAGAAACAACCAAATCATGTGAACTCCCACAAGCGTTTTTATTAATGGCAAATGAGCTGAATTTGATAGATTTGTGGCGAGTTAAAAATGGTAATAAGAAAGACTTTACTTTTTTCTCCCCACGCCATAAATCCTGGTCAAGGATCGATATGGTATGGGCGTCGAGCCTTCTGTTGGCAGAGGTGTCACAAGTAGAGATACTACCAGCCACTTTCGCCGACCATAATCCAATGGTACTAGAAATTTGCGACACGCCAAAACCTATAAGATGGATGATGAAAGTATGGCTATTGAACAACCAAACCTTTTTGAATGAATGTAAAGAAGAATTTGAAGCCTTCTTTAAACAAAATTTAATACCGGAAACAAATATTGATATTGTGTGGGATGCTTTTAAGGCCTTCGCAAGAGGAAGACTGATAAGGCAACAAATTTGGTTGAAAAAGCAAAAACAAGAGAAATATAATCAACTTCTTAAACAAATTAAAAAGGTAGAAGAATCGGTTAAGACTTAAAACACTGAAATTACAATACCAAATGAATGACCTACTAACACAGGAGACAGCAGAGAAAATAAGATACACAAGACAATATTTCTTTGAGAAAGGAAACAAGCCATCACGGTGGTTATCGTATAGGTTGAGAAAGAATAAAGAAGATAAACTGATAAGAATGTTAAAGAATGAACATGGAGATGAATGTTTCGTAATAAAAGATATTCAGAAAATAATAGAGGACTTTTACAAAAAGTTATATGAACAAAAGGAACAAAATACTCA
>NW_015159717.1:1177828-1192708 GCF_001447785.1 Gekko japonicus
AACAAAGAAGCCAAGATTTAATGTACAATTGATGCAGTGTAAGAAAGAAAGCGGCGGATTTGCAATACCAGATTGGGAGTCTTACCATAAAGCTGCCGCGATGGTCTGGATAAAGGAGTGGGTAACACTTTCGAATAACAGATTACTTAAATTAGAAGGTTATGACTTGCCGCGAGGATGGCATGAAACTCTCTGGTATGATAAAGAGAAGAAGTATTTTGAACGTCACTATGTGAGAAGAGCCCTGATGAAAATATGGAGGGAAGTTAGATTACAACATTATAAGAGGATACCCAGATGGGTGTCGCCTATAGAGGCAATAGAAATCCCAACCCTATATTTTCATGGAAATAGATGTTCATATGATAATCTTTTGGATAATAAAAATAATTTAAAAACAGTAGATACAATGAAACTAGAGAAAATAGAGTTGTCTTGGTTACAGAATATGCAATTAAAACAAAGGTTTAAAGAAGACCAAAAAATAGGATTTTATGATAAAGCAACAAATATAGACAAGATATGGTTTACGGCTGAGACACAAATGATAAAGAAATTATACAAAATTTTGCTGGAAGGGAAGATTAAAGAAGAAATAATATGGGCCAGCTTAAAACGATGGAATAAAGATCTAGGGTATGATATAGAACAACATAAATGGTTAAAAGTTTGGGAGACAAATATAAAAATTACTAAAGCAGCCTCATTTAAAGAAAACATCTATAAAGTGGCACATAGATGGTACCTATATCCTTCGAGGCTAGCAAAGTATAATAAGAACTCGACAAATGTCTGTTGGAAATGTGGCCAGAGTGTTGGCACATACTTCCACATGTGGTGGAAGTGCGGTAAGGCCAGCAAATATTGGGAGATGATAAGAATGATGTTGGGGAAAATTTTGGGAAGATCAATACCTCTGAAACCGGAGATATTTTTGTTAAATATTATACCCGAAGTCGGTAAAGAAGAAAAGATATTGCTAATTTATTGTTTAACAGCAGCCCAAATGTGCTATGCGAAATATTGGAAAAACCAGAAAACGCCCGACGAACTTGAAGTGATACAAAAATGGTTTGAAGTTGCCGAAATGGACAAATTGTCGGAACTGCTTAAAGGGAAAGACGAAGAGACAGCGAGTAAAAAATGGGAGAACCTACTTAAATGGAAAATGAAGTATAAGGGTTAGGGGATAATTAAAAGATAAACACAGGCAAAGTTGATGGCTGTGTGCCCATCTATGGAAGATATTGTGTCTGTTACTTTATGTATGTTATGTGGGGTGTGGGTAATGGGATAAAATTAATAAAAACTTTTTTGAAAAAAAAAAGAATATGTAACACTACTAAAGGATATTAAGAAATATCCCCATCCTGCATAGCTGATGTTTTGGGGGAGAGCAAACCTATCCAGAAATGCTGTCAGACTCCACATCCAGGATCAGCCTCTCTCTCTACCCAGGCACCTCTATCTTGTCTGGAAGAAATTTCAATTTACTTATATCTAGCCCTTCACTGAATCCAAGCATTGGTTTAGCCCTTTCTACCACCTCTCTGGGTTTTGATGAAGACACAGAAATGTCTTCAGCATACTATATATCTCCAGAGGATCTGTCTGAGCAGCTTCACATAGACATCAATGAGCACTTGGGACACAATCAACCTCTGTGGCACCCCACACATTAAAGGACACACTGTGTTACAATAGTTCCAAGTACCATCTTTTAGTACCTACCTTCTAGGAAGGAACAAGCCCAGCATAGCACAATGCTTCCCAGGTCCCTCACCACCAGGCAATCAACAATACCATGGCTGATCGTATTGAAAACCACTGAAAGAACATGTAGTGACATGTTCCCCAGTCAGTCAACTGGCACAGGTCTAATAAGGCAGCCCAAGGCAGTTTCTGTGCCATAGCCAGGCCTGGATCTTGACTTAAATAAAGGATCTGGATACTCAGTTTCATCTGGGAATGCTCGAAGCTGTTCAGCCACAACATTCTTCAAGATTTTCCTGACGAGGAGATTGGATACTAGCCTAATTAGTCTGATCTATGCTACCCAAAGGTATTTTCCTTTAATTATGGTCTAATGAAGTACTGCCAATATATCTTATAGGCAGCAACTTATAATAGACCCCATCCATTGTATCAGACCCTCAGGGTCCAAGTAGATCTCACAGGTCATATTAAGTATTCACATCTCCAACTTAACCCTCACAAGGAAAAGTATCCACATGAGCCTGATATATACTCCAGAACAATCAGCAAAACTGTTAAAATGAAGTATGTCAGTTTGATGCAAGTAATTTTACCCACATAGTGTTTAGCAAACTGGCCATGACAACCCAAAGAGGACTCCATTACTGTGCATGGGAACCAGAATATAACAGGCCTCTGACAACCTAGACTGCATCAGCAGATAGCTCTTAATGAACAGAACCATGTCAGAAATGTATTGTTTGCTGTCTTCACCACCATCAAGTCGGTTTTCCAAGGCATCATAGCCTGTGTTTTGTGACTCAGCTTGTGTTTTTATTGACCATATTATGAACCATCATCCCCTGTGCTTCAAAGCTTCCAAATAACCTATAAGCCATATGACAAACTAGGCTTCATCATTGGTTAGAGGACACATAATAGCTATTGTATCAACAGGACACCAGGCTTCATGAGTCCAGAGACCTAATAGAGCTTCTGTACAACTGTCAGCCATGTCAGCAGGAGCCTGATATATACTCCAGAACAATCAGCAAAACTGTTAAAATGAAGTATGTCAGTTTGATGCAAGTAATTTTACCCACATAGTGTTTAGCAAACTGGCCATGACAACCCAAAGAGGACTCCATTACTGTGCATGGGAACCAGAATATAACAGGCCTCTGACAACCTAGACTGCATCAGCAGATAGCTCTTAATGAACAGAACCATGTCAGAAATGTATTGTTTGCTGTCTTCACCACCATCAAGTCGGTTTTCCAAGGCATCATAGCCTGTGTTTTGTGACTCAGCTTGTGTTTTTATTGACCATATTATGAACCATCATCCCCTGTGCTTCAAAGCTTCCAAATAACCTATAAGCCATATGACAAACTAGGCTTCATCATTGGTTAGAGGACACATAATAGCTATTGTATCAACAGGACACCAGGCTTCATGAGTCCAGAGACCTAATAGAGCTTCTGTACAACTGTCAGCCATGACAGCAGGAAATTCCCCAAAAGTTGCCTGGATCCTGGTTTTCCATATCTTCAGATGCCAAATAATTCACTAAGTTCACCCTTCTACTCTTAGGGTGCGTTCAGACGGGGCATTTACAACGGTATAGGTGCCGGTTGGAATCGGTGTACTTACCGGCATTCACACGTAGAACATCTGCCTTCCGTCCCTAAAGCAAAGAGCTTTAAACCAGTGTATTCTGCCACTAGGTCCCCAAGTGGTGGTATCCTGAGTGCACCGGTTGTAACCGCTTTACCCCCCGTCTGATCACTCTCCACCATTGTAGAGTTACTTCCGTTCGGAAGCCCAAGGCTTCCGCTTTTCGCCCGCCATTTTTTTTGTTAGGTCAGCGATATGCGCTTGGGCGAAGCTTCACCCCGGCATTTGTTTAAAAAAAAAGAAAAAGGTCATTAGTTTAAGGTTTTAGAGTCCGGGACCTCAGGGAGGCCAGTTTGGGCTTTAAACTTTAAAGGTAAGTCCTCTCTTCAGGGCATGCTTTTCGGGATGGAGTGTTTTGCGCATGCGCGAAGATCACCATTCTGTGGGTGGCTGCCTATGCGCATGTGCAAACTGAGTTTTAAAAAAAAAACACCAACACCCACTGTGTGTGAACGGGCATACAGCGATGGGCTTCGCGGACAGGAGGTAAGTGTGATTGCGTTTCAGCCGGCATAAACTGCACCGGTTGAAACCGGTGCAATTTATGCCGGCCGAAACGCCCCGTTTGAACGCACCCTTAATGCCCTGACCTGGATAGCCCAGGATAGCCTGACCTTGTCAGATCTCAGAAGTTAAGCAGGGTTGGCTCTGGCTAGTATTCAGATGGGAGACTTCCAAAGAATACCAAGGTTGTGACACAGAGGCAAGCAATGGCAAACTACCTCTGAATGTCTCTTGCCTTTAAAGCCCTACGGGGTCACCATAAGTCAGCTATGACTTGATGGCAAAAAAAATAAGTCTTAATAAAAGATAATAGATCTATATAACAGTAAACATATACAAAGCAAAAGTTTATCAGTTGTTTCAGAGCTTCTTAATACAGCTTAGTTTTAAAAGCACATTTTGCATTTATTCAAGTAACTTCATATCTTGAAATTCCAAGGAGGTGGGGGGTGTACTTACTTATACTGTCCCGTTCGTAGAAAACACAGGGCCCGGTTGCCATAAAGAAGGTGATTCTCAGGCCTTAGAAAGTTAAATGGCAGTTTATAAAATGTAAAAAAGATATGAACTCAAAAACTATGAAAAATGTATTTTACATTTTTTCCAAATTGTATGATTTGATATAGTTAATGTAAAAGATAATATTATGACCTAATTTCTACACCAGACACATGGTTACCAAATTGGTTTCAGCCCTGACAGATTTTTATTCTGCTGCTCTGTATCTCCGCTGAGAAGGAAATCTTTTTTTTTTAATTAGATTTCCATAGAGACTGTCAAAAATTGCCAATGCCGACTATATTTCAAGTCGTCATGGCGGGGTATTGGGAAAAGTTTTCAATTAGCAATAATCGCGCCTCGGATTAACCTCATTGGCTACGATACTGCCACTGCGCAAAGCTGAAGAAGGAAATCTTTTTAAAAGTACAGAAAAGGCTGAAAAAATAAGAAAAGGTACCCACCACTTTGGCTTTCTACCCTACCCGAATTTCTGCTTTAAATACTCTTTTAAAAAACCCACATTTTCCATAGATAACAACAGACCATATTGGGTTATTCAAGATTAACATAATACTTAGACTTCTTAATGCAGCTTAAAAATTGTAACTGAAAAACTCTGGTCTAAATTCAATGTGGCTAGGACTCTACCATTATAAGATGCTGCTACTTAAAACAACTGATAAGCACTGCCAACTAAAAGCAAATGGGCAATTTTAGGAGAAGCCAAATCCTTTCACTGTTTAAACAACACTGAGATTCCATGAAACCCTGCAGCTCCTTACAGGCACTGTATATGCCCTACATCAGAACAGTATTCTTCCTATTCTTCATAATATTCTCAAAGATTTGTCCCTCAGGAGACTACTTTCTTTTTTGGACAGGAGAGTTCTAATAATATATTTATGTATGTTTATCAAATTGCAGATTAAGTTCTTACCAAAGTTCTACAGCTTTTGTATAGGAGGCAATAGCAATTTCAAAGTTCTCTTTAGCAAATTCTTCATTTCCTCTTTTCTTCATATCATTACTTTTCTGTAATTAAACATATAAAGAATTCAAATTAACTCCAACTCTTCAGGTTATTCTGTTACATTTAAAAATGCACAAGAAAGGTGGACTAGAGATGTGAAGGCCTAGAAAAAGAAATGGAAAAACTCAGGAAGGAGTTCCCTCCTTCTCCCAAGAACATTTTTTTCTTTTTTTCCAGTGGGAAAATTAGGAAATTTGGGGTAGCACTGAAAAAAAACTTCTATGAAATATTTTCTCTTAAAATGATTGTAATGGTTTTAAAACAAGGTTTAAATGTCTCAAATGTTTGAAATGCATTAGTTTACAGAAAGAAGAAAACAGAAAAAGGCTGCTTCTACATTGCAACTTAAAGATTGTTTATAAGATTAAAATACTAAAAAGTTTTAATCTTGCCTTTATACAACTTTCACAGTGATGCGATTCAAATTCTTCTACTAAATTGTAATCCTCCAATACAACTTTACTTATATAATGTTTGTCTGCAAAGAGAAACAAAGCAAAATTAATGCAACAGGTTGACAGTTGAAACCCACCAACTTCTGCACAAGTTCTCTAATTTTACCAACCTGCGGACCTCCATTTTGACTAAAAGGTTTCACAGAACCCCAAGCTCTCTCTGCCTCTCTTGCTTGCACCCACGCAACTCCTTTACAAAGTACTAGGGATGCCAAAGTGAATCTGTCAATTCATGCAAGCTCAACATAGGCCACCTTCCTCAAACAGGAAGAACTGTATCAGCTACACTTTAAAAGCAGAGTTTTAAATAAAATATTTGTAGTGTCTGTACATGGGCTTTACAGTCAGGTCTTGGAGAGCAGCTGACTCTATAGGGCCATAAATCAAAAGGCCCAGGTTCAAGTTCCAATCAATTTCACCCCTTTACTTTCAGGGACATTGTACCAGACACAGCAAGAAACTTCCTTACTGGTTGATAACTTCTAGCTAGAGGCCATCTGAATGGGGGTGAGAAGGGTCCTGGAAAAACTTTCAGAGCTGTTCATAGAAATGGGGATGAAGGGTAGTGACACACAAAATCTGAACTCCTGGGAAAACTACCAGTGGCTATTATTGTCTATGGATGAAAACTGGCATTTCACTACCTCTAAGGTGAAATAATTTGTATTAGAAGGCAGAGTGAAAACCATATACATTTCATACCTGAAATACCCATGATAACTGCATTAGAACTGTTCTTTATTGTTACCACACAACCAGTTAGTTCTTTAGACAGAGCTACTGATCCACAGCAACCAATAGGTGCATTTTCTTACTAGTGCTCTAAGGTGATTTCGAATCTAAGTGACTGAGGACAGCAGAAACAGCAGCTCTATGACTTCTCATGGTTCCAAAGATGGGGCATCCAAAGCTGTTCCCTTCCTCTGAGGGAGGTGAGTACCTGTCCCCACTCCAAGAAAATGGAAAGGACTCCATTTTTACATTAGCAAGACTGGCATGAGAAGGGTTCATCTGCTGTCTTTTTAAAAGACCTGTGGACACCGTGAAGTACTCTCACTGATCACACTCTGTATCCAACCGTGTAGTTCAGACATCAGTAATCACAAGAAGAACAGATTTTCACCACATTTTCCTCCTGCTGCAGCCCCAACCTAACCCCTAGAAAGATGATCCCTGGGGCTGCAGAAAGTGCATGGGCTAAATTCTCCCCTCTTCCATCTTCTGTGTTGAATAAGGAGGACATCCTTCCAATACTGGCTTCCATCCTTCCATCTCTATGGCTAGACAGCTGTGAAATATGGTGCTAGCTGACAGACAGCAGTTGCTGAATTCAGATGTCACAACAAAGTACAATTAATACAAATGGTGGTAAACAAACCAGCTACTATCCCTAGTTTGAACTGCCAGTTTGGGAATTATCTACATCTGGAAAAAAATGTCCATTTACAGTCTTTAACTGCAAAAATAAAGAAACAACTTGATATCCCTTCTTCTATTTAGAGACTGACTTCCTCTCACTACAATTTAGCTTAAAAGAAAAGGGAAGTGTAGGGTATCAAAACATAAGCATACAAAAAAACAAAGTGTTCCTTAGGTAAAAGTTACATGGTCCATATAAAAATCAATTTAAACTGGAGCCAGAAAAATAAAAGATAACAGTTACCTGTACAGGAGTAAGTTTAGATAGGTGTAGGAACAATCATAGGTGTAGGAACAGTCCTTTTCCCACAAACTGTTCTATATTTTATATATACTTACATTCAGCAAAAAAGGCTTCTAGAAAAGGCCAACAATAGTTTCCAAGAGTTTCTAGTTTGTGTAAAATCCCAATGTCATCTGCATATTTCAACCATTCAAGGGCCTCCGTTATGTTAAAGAGTCTCTATTTCAAGTAAAGAAAGGAAGCCAGTGTCGCTTTAACTATGTGAAACATCATTATGAATAGTACTTAAAAATTAAACAAACCCACAGAAATACTGCTGCATACACTGTTTGTAAGGAATGCCCCATTTGTAGGGTGCCTGCATTGATAGACAGCAAAGCAGAACTACATATTTCATAATTTTATGCATTCATACAAGGAAAACAGGATGCTTGACAGCTTACATCACCCTAACAAAAACACTAATTAACCATCCCTTTCAAGAGATCATACCAGCCATAAGACAGAAAAAATTACTAGAACAGTATTCCCTAAAAATAGGTTATTTGTAGGAACTAGTTTAATTTTCAGCTTTTGATTGCCACTTGAAAAGTTTGTCTTTACAGCAATTCTTTATATTGACAGATCATGTTTTTCATACTGATATATTATGTGATCTGATTCCTCAACACCCCAGTACTACCACAGCCAAACAGTATTTATTTTCTCCAACAAATTTCTCTGCCTTTCAGTTGATAACTTTACAGATCTCTTAACAATGGAAACTACAATTATATATTTCCAGAATATTTATATTACTACAGAAATTATAATAAATAGTAAACTTTGTACGTGGAAATCTCATTGTTTTTGTAGCCTTTTTATCCAATTTTGTGGGGGAAATGGCATACATGGGAACATTCTAAGTCATTCTAAGTCAATAGCACACTATTGCTTGCAAAAGTGAAGTGACTATGAAAATACAGACTCTTCAACCTATGCATGAAGAGGCTGCCAATATCCCTCCTGTGTTGTGGTAGATTGTTAACCAGTATAGCAGCTGGATTGTTAAGCTTTGTTTAAAACCAATGGCTTCTAGTTGGCTCCTGTGATCGACACAGGTTCATATAATTCTGGATAATTATGCTTAAATAAAACAAAACAGCTCCAAGCTGTTATACAGACTGGACATTTAAAACGCTTTTGGTGGATATTCTTACAAATAAAAAAAAGTATTCTAAGTGTTTGGAAACAAGAGTTGAAAACAAACTTACACTGTCTATTTCATTTCCAATTTTCAATATGCCTTTGACGAAATGTGGAACATTCTGGAAAGGGGGGGGGGGAGAGAAAAACCGATTTAACACAATTTTCTATACGAACAACATAAGTAGAGCCTGCTCCATCTAGTGCAGTAAAGTATTTTATACAACAGCCAACCAGTTGCCCTGGAGGGCCAAACAAACAGGGTTTAGAGGCTAAGGCCCTAACCTGATGCCACCTCCTGCCACTGGTGAGAGGTTTCCTGCCTCTGTATATGGAGGTTCCCTTCACTCACCATGGCCAGTAGCCATTGATTGAGCTATCCTCCATGAATCTGTCTCCCTTTTAAAGGGGACCATCACTACATTCACTGGCAGAAAAACCCAGTTCAATTACTAACTGAGTAAAGAAGTATTCCTTTTGTCTGTCCTCAACTTATTTCCCAACAACTTCATTGGTGCCCCCAAGTGCTAGTATTATGGAAGAGGAAGTAAAAGCTTCCTCTATCCACTTTCTCCACTCCATTCATAATTTTATAAACTCAGCTAAAATGGCTCATTATAAAACCATGCAATATCATGAACCATTGTGAAGGACAAGCAAATAAAACTTTAGCACTGTATATCTGAGATACTAACAAAAAATGCTGTCATCTTCTTAAAAATTCTCTAAACAATTAATATTTATGTTGTTAGAAGTGCTAAAATTTCAGATAAGTAGTAGTAGCTTACTGCGTATCTTTTGGCCAGGTCAGTAACATCTTCTAAAGTCTCCATTTCGCTCAGGCTCTCCAAACCTAGCTCACAGAAGTGAGTTTCGCTTAAATGTAAATACAGTTCATTAATTGACATTCTCTAACACTTACCAAAAAAAAAAAGCCAGAGGAAAATATGGTCAAACCTCCTAAAACAGCAGATTCTGAACAAGAACTAACTGTGACATTTGTTTTTTTTAAATGTTTATTTACACACACAAACCTGTTTGCCAACAACAAAACTAAACCTTCTGATATAATCTCTTATATTGGATATGAGGTTACCATCCTGTTATGGTAATGTTCCTTCCATCCAGAAAAACAAAACAAAGAAAATACATAAACCAGTATGAGAAAAAGCATGAATAGATAAAAAGAAAGGAGAGGGGGGGGGGTGCTTCCTTCCAAGCTGGTTGAGACTTAACATAATTTTCACTGATCCTGTTTCTGAGAAATAGTATCATCTAGTATAATACTCAATGCCTTATTCAAATTTTCAGGTAAGGGTGCCTATCCATTAAAGAAAATTCTTTAATGGATAGGTACCCTTACCTGAAAATTTGAATAATTCTCTGAGCTATAATCTGGAAATTGCATTAAATAAATTATAAAACTATTCCAAATTATCTGAAAGTCATCTTTCTTTTTTCTCCCCTGAATTAATCTATTGTTTCTCTTCAGATCGCATAAATCTTTCGCCCTTTTTACCTCTTGAGATTGATTTGAAAGGAAAGCGTTGAAATATTTTTCCCAGTCCTTATAATTAAATAGTATTCAGTTCTATTTCCCAATTCTTTTTAATCATCTGCACCAGAGTTTGTCCCTGGTTTAATATCATCCTATATATTCTAGTAATCAATTTCCCCTCTTCTTTATCTATATTTCAAATTAATTCTTCAAATTCAGTTAATGGTCTGTTTGTTTGATCTTCAATTTCCTTCTTTTGGCAAAAACTTGTAATTTGATGTTGCAACAGCCATTTAGTCCCTTCAGGAATCCTTTGTTCAATCCAGAGTTGACTACTATTACTATTTGTACTATTTGTATCCATTAATATTGATTAAGAAAATAATCTCTGCACCTAGAACCATAATTTTTTGCTAGAACAAATTTTGGATGGTACAGAATGGGGGGTCAATGGAGAAATCCCTGGGTATAATACCTTTTTCCATTTCCTCCATACCAAATAGAGCCATGGAGGGTTGAAAGCAAGTTCAACTTTATTTTTTTTACAAAAAACTTTATCATATAATAAGTGAAATCCCCCCATCTCTTTGAAATTAAATCTAACTCTAGCCAACCTATTTCCTTGGAGAAGGACAAACAGGGGATTAAATGTTTCAATTGAAATGCATCATAATAAAAGGAGTTATTCGGAATACCCCTCCTCCTTTTCGCCTTTGTCACTTGTATCTGCAACCTGGCTTTGGAATACACCAGAAACTACAGGCACTCTCCGTTAATTTAAATAATATACTAAACATCAGTAATCAACTAAAGCACTGCAGTTGGTACTGCAACAAGTAACATGCCAGCTTGTAACTGTGACCTGATTACAAAACTGACTGTTAACATTCCAACTCTCTTCATATTCTTGATGTTCTAAAATGTAAACAACTCTATTTTGAAAGTGATATTTTCTAGAGGCTGGATTTTGTAACTAAATAAATTTAGTGTCATAAACTGCTGTTATAAAATTCTATTGCAAGTTTGAGAGTATGTGCCAAAATGGGAAATACAATTTAAATAAATATCTGTGTACAGAGTGTAAAGCAGAAATTTAACAAATGCAAAAAAATACCTGCTTACCTGAGATCTCCATTAAATTTTTCATTGAGGTTATGTCTACGTTCAAATAAAAATGGCCAAAAGGTGTATATTTTAATCACATCACAATATTTGTGCAGCTCATACACTGGCTTATTACACCATATTGTCCAGATATCATCTGAAGAAAAAGAAGCATGTGGTGAGTAGTGAGTCTCAATGAAGCTCTACTCACTAAAGGCTACGTTTTAACCTTTACAAACATGTTGCTGTCTTTCTTGAAGAATCACCCTTTTTACATAAGTATACTTGTTTGGTTGTGTTCAGTTAGGGTAGGTCTGAATATAATCTAGTTAGTTTGGCATGATTTTATTTGAGATCTGTACAAAAATGTCTTCTTCAATGTTTATATACAACTGTGACACACTCAGCATGGTACAGTGGTTAAAGTGTCAGACTAGGATCTGGCCAACCCAGGTCCAAATCCCCACTCTACTATGGAAGTTCGCTGGGTGACCTTGGACCAGTCACATGTTGTCAGCCTAACTGACCTCACAGGGATGTTGTGTGGATAAAGGAGGAGACAAGAATGATGTAAGCCATTTTGGGTATCTGTTGAGGCATGAACAAAGTAAATAAATCAACAAACTCCCATTGTCAGAGATCTGAATTTGGCCGATTTAATATTAGCATCCCCCCAAAAAATACAAGGTGTGGACTCTTGGTTTGGGCCCTGCGGGCTAGCCAATGTCTGTGGGGGGTTGGAAGAGACAAAACAACAGCCAACAGAAACCACAGGGTCTTAAGATTTGAATCAGTGTTGAGGCACCAACACAAGATACAACATTACTATATCAGTACACAGAGTAGCAAAGCACAGAGTTTGGTTATTAAGTAAACTACAAGGAAATATTTTCTTTTACTACCATGCATTGACGTTTTATTTACCTGGTTTGTATTTCTTTGAAGAACACTTCTCGAATTTCTCAGAAGCCTACAAAACAATGCAGAGATTTATAGATCTCACTGTAAAAGCAAACTGAGAACAGAATTTAAGATCTGTTTACATTTAAGTAATAATGAACTATCTGATCCAGCAGCTGGTTTTGAACATGTCTCAGAATATTAATTCTCTCAGATTAGTATGAAAACATACCTAACACCCAAAGTGTTGTTTTCTTTTTGAAGAACACCCATCTACCAAGGATGGCTGTGCTCTGAAAAGCCTCTTTTGTCTTAAAGCAAGGCTGAACGTGCTGTTTATCTACTGCACAGGAGGACTTACAGTGCAATAACACTTTTTTGGGAGTAAGCCCTGCTAATAGACCTGATTAGGATTCTGAGTAGACTTCTTGGCACAGCTAAAGAAAGGGTTTGACTGTTGCCCCAAACATGTAATACTTTTAGATTGGGTAGCCGTGTTGGTCTTAAGCAGCAGAATATGCAATACCCTTGTTATCCAAATAAAAGATGTGTACATTGTAAATGGGGAATATAAAATTCATAGCTAGTAAGTAAGTTTCATAAGGCAGTAAGAAAAATCAAACATCTTTTGAACCACTTACCAGTGCACAACATGGTTTAATGAAAGTACCATATAACATGATGTCATGGATTTGTGCTTCAAATGTATAACTAAAGAAAGGGTTTGACTGTTGTCCCAAACATGTAATACTTTTAGATTGGGTAGCCGTGTTGGTCTTAAGCAGCAGAATATGCAGTACCCTTGTTATCCAAATAAAAGATGTGTACATTGCAAATGGGGAATATAAAATTCATAGCTAGTAAGTTTCATAAGGCAGTAAGAAAAATCAAACATCTTTTGAACCACTTACCAGTGCACAACATGGTTTAACGAAAGTACCATATAACATGATGTCATGGATTTGTGCTTCAAATGTATAACTCTCCATGCTGCATGTTCCTGAAAAGAAAACAGAAATAACAGAGGGATACTGCAAGAGCAGAGGCCACCATAACCCAACCTGCCAAAAGATTTTACATTTTGCATACATGATATTCATTCCATACACTGTATATTGTTACTGGAAACGTGTATATTTTCTCTCGGTCCTTTGGGCGTGCTGGCTGCACTGAAGACCTGCTCCCATTTTTCACTTGTGGTCTCTTGGCAGGGTGGAAACCAATAACTATGTTTTATGATACTGACACAATACAGTGATTGTTAGGATGCAGATTTGCTTAAACTGATCAAGGTGGAATTACATGTCTCCACTCTAGCAGAATATTGCAGAGAACAATCCTTTCCAAGAGGACTGAGGCTTAAGACCCTGGGCTTGTTTAACTATGACCAAAGTGGGCAGCAATATCAAATAAGTGTTCAAATAAACATGTTGCTTCTCAGTCAACAGTCCAATGAAAAACTGAATATGTTAATGCTTTGTGTGCATGATATTCTATGTTTTACATTGTGTACATGACATTCATTCCATGGATTGCATACTGTTTCATTACTGGTGATACATGTGCACATTTTCTCTTGTTTCGTCTTTGGAGTTTGTACTGGCTGCACTGAGAACTGGTTCCTCTTTGTTTATAAGTATTTAGCCATAATCAAATCATAAAGTTATTAATAACAACAACAACAAACACGAGCAATCTGGTAAGACCTCTGGAACAAGACCATGCCAGGCAGAGTTGAAGAGATTAATCACTCCCCTTTGATATATCCCAATAATGGGAAAATCTGTATCTGCTGGATTCTGCCAACCAAACATCTGTTAAACACAACAGAACCTGAAAAATAATACCAACCACAAGCAAAGTTGCATTATTCGGCAAAGGAAATAGCCAAAAATAAGATTCCCAGTTTGGCACAATCCACATAGGTGGACATGAGTTTATATGGGGGGGGGGGGTTGTTTATGGGAATTCGAAGAGGCCCAGAGAAGACCACTGGAAACCAGAAACCAGAGCGGCGTCTATACAGCCGCACAAAGAAGGGCAGGAATCAGCCCTTCCATCGTTTCGCCTACTCTAAGGAAGATGCTAGACTCGAGAACTGAGACAGAGAGGAATGAAATTGTCATGTAAGACACCGCAAATGCATTTTCTCTCCACAGTAACTTCCAATGGAAAACGCGAATGACTTTCATTCGATGGAGACGCCATTCCGGGCCCACGCTCTGCCACCCGAATGCAACGTTTCATGCATCCGACGACGTGGCGTCACGAGGGCCCCAAGATGCCGCGAGGCTCTTGGGCTTCTTGCTTGCAGCGGACCAACACGACTGCCCTTTTCGGCTTCAACACTGCAGACTTTGCAAGCCACACAGGGTAAAGCCTCCAACTCTGGGTTCGGGAATACCTGGAGAGCTGAGGATGGAGCCTGGGTGAGTGGGGTTTAGGGAGGGACATCGGTAGAGTATAATGCTATCAGTCCACCTTCCAAAGCAGCCATTTTCTCCAAGAGGAATAAATGTTTTAAATAGATAAGTAATGTATGTAGATCAGTTATCACTCCAGGATACTCCCATTCCCCACCTAGAGGTCGGCAACCCTACAAAGACAAGAGGCCTCTCGCGCACTATCGGAAAAGGAGGAAGGGAAGCCTCGATGAAAACAGAAGCAA
>NW_015159717.1:1192742-1204780 GCF_001447785.1 Gekko japonicus
GACCGCGCTGGCGCCCAACCTCTACTCCTACGCCAACTTTTCCTCTCACCAGGCCGACAGCCGAGCCTTTGCGTCGCTTCTCCGCTCCCGCGCCTCCCCCGCTGCTTCGCCACCTAGCTTCACTTCGCGTGCACCACAGTTGAGCTCCCGGGACTGATAGCCCACTCTCAGTCCTGCTCTGCCTCCTCATTGGCCAGTCACTGTGTGACGTCACCGAACTCCGTAAACCGGATGGCGGCTTCAGTCTATTCGAATGCTTTCCTTCCTTCCTCTCTCCCTCCTCCAGTTCTCCCGTAGAGAGAGAAGAAGCTTGGGTAGCACATTACCTGTTGTTGTTCAGTCGCACAGTCGAGTCCGACTCTTCGCGACCCCATGGACCAGATCTCGCCAGGCCTTCCTGTCTTCCGCCGTCCTCTGAAGTTGGCTCAATTTCACGTTCGTTGCATCGATGACTCTGTCTAACCATCTCATCCTTTGCCGTCCCCGTCTTCTTTGACCTTCAATCTTTCCCAGCATCAGGGTCTTCTCCAGTGAGTGCTCCCTATGGGTAAAAGTGGAAGGCCGCCATTAGCTATGATTACGCTCCAGTTTCGTTATTAAGTGAAAATTGTACATGTTTTGGCCTAGAAAACGAGTTTAGTTTTCAACCGGAAGTGCCAATAAGGTCTGCGACGGGATGATGCTCGAGTTTATTTTTCTCGAATTCTGCGGTTCAAGCATCACCAGCCCCCCTGGCCTCCCCCCCCCCCCGGGGGGGGGGGGGCTATAGTGGCTTGTCATCTAATGCACATGCGTAGAAGCCTCTCGTGCGGGCAGATGGATTTTTCGATCTACTACCAGACCCCCACTCATGCGACTAGTAGCTGGAGCGGTTAATTTTCAAGCAAGAATATAGGAGCAGGAACTCTGGCAAGAGTATAGAAAACGTATGGGTATATAGTATTCCGACGGGTGCTTGCCCGCTCAGTACCGACTATCTGGGTGACTGGTTTCACAGGAACAACGGGAAGGTATATTAGAAGCTCTTTATATGTATGTCATCATGTAAATATTGTTGATCCGGGGACGTTGTTTCGATTGAGACTTTCATGTTTGAAAGTAATGCATTAATAACTATTCCAGCAAAAGGGGATGGGGGAATTGAGGCCATAGAAAGCAAATGGAATCTATTCTTAAAATGTTTCAAAATCCAAAGGATTGATAAGAGATCTTGGGATCCTTACCAAGTTTGTAATCCCCTACTAGTCCATGGAGTGTGATTGTATACATGCTAAATGTTTAGAGGTTGTCCTTTTGGTGTCTGCAACACTGGTGGACCTCCTGATGGCAGGTCCACTGTGTGACAGAGTGTTGGACTGGATGGGCCTGATCCAACATTGTTATGTTCTTATGTAACACTTGCCAAAATAAACAGTAGCCCTTAAAGACTTAACATAATTTTATTCTAGCATAACTAGGGAAATAGCCCATTACTGCTATTGGAAAGGGCCTCAGTACTTCCCTGAGTATATTTGAATTTTACCTAATTAGATTTCACCCTATATTTCCTGCATTTCACAGCCCCTTGATCTTGCTGCTTGTCTGTTGTTTTTCTACTTCAGAGATAAATGTCTGCCCACTACACTACATCTGATAACGGCTGCTAGTCCACAAAAACGGAACCTGGAATAAAATCTCCAAACTGTTCCTAGAAAGTCCTGTTTGTTTTTGTTAATTAATGGGGGTGGTCCACTGAAAAAAAAATCATTTATAATTTGCATGGCCTGGGGTGCAGCTAAGGGTAAGCTAACATTCCACCTAATTACTAATCTTGTATTGTTTTTTTCTCTCTCAAGATAAAAAGAAGATATCAGTATGGTTGAAAACTCACCAGCACCATTGCCTGAAAGAGCTATATATGGATTTGTTCTTTACTTAGGCTCCCAGTTTGTCTTTAGTGAGTATATTTAATTACTGAGTATCCAGTACTTTCAGTGAACTTTGCAATTGGATTTTACTGTGTGAAACAGCAAAATCCACTTGCAAATGATCGCCAGAGTGGATTGAAAGTGCATTATTCAGCATGTGTGAAAGCAACCATAAGAGGACTACTGTCCCTTTAAGCCACAGTCCAAAGGATACTTGGGAGTAAATTGCTCATCTGTACAGGGCCTTCCACAGGAGTCACCCTGCAGATGAGCAAGATCAACAATTGCCTGTACACATGCATTCTCTATTGCAGCCCTGGCTTTTTCGAATGGCCTTCCTGATGAGGTCAGAAAGGCTCCCACTCACCCTACATTTACCATTCCCTGTTAGTAGAAAATCGGCATTGTCTGTGAAGCCACAAGCCTGATTATGCTATTATTTTTTAAATTTTATTTTTACATTTACAAGGAGTTCTTACATGGAGAGAGCATTGCAAATGCAAGTCTTCCCTACCTGCAGTCTAAAGAAATACACCTCATTAGGGATGAGCACAAACCACAAAAATGCAGTTTGTTTCAGTTTGTGGACAAACCATGAACCCAGTCAGTTTGCATATGAACCAAACTGGGTTCGTGTCCAAAACAGCTGAACCCCTGAGGCTGGCTGCCTAAGAAAGTCCCTTTAAACAGCTGAGCTGCAGGAGCAGGCTGCGTCAGCATCTCAGCTGTTTCCCATCTAAACAGCTGAGCCACAGGGGGCAGCCAGTTGGGTGGGGCTCAGCTGTTTAAAGGGGCTTTCTTGGGCCACCAACGCTGCCCAAAAAAGCCCCTTTAAACAGTTGCGATGCACAGAGCAAACTGCTCCCATGGCTTAACTGTTTAAAGGGGATTTCTTGGCTGGCCAGTCCCAGGCTCAAAGCCATTTAAACCTGCTTTCTGCTCCCCACAGCTTTTCACGAGGAGCAGAAAGCAGTAGGTTTAAATCAAACAGCTGAGTAGCGTAGAGCTCAACTGCTTTTCTTAACCCCTGTTTTCCGCTTTTCATGAACTGCATCAAAATTCATGAATGTTTGTGGCAGTTCTGAAGTACACAACCATTTCTTCATTATACTAACTCAGTCTTCTGCATATGTAGACCAGGTCTCAGTGGAACTTGCTTCTAAGTAAATATGCATGCAATTAGTATACATAATCTTCTGTGTAGGGTCACTTTTTGAATCGTTGGTTTGTATATTGTGTGGTGCATTGATTTTTAAGCACTACAGCAGTATTTTAATTAGTAGTAAAAGAGGAAATATATCCAGCATTCATTAGGTTAATTATTAATATTAAGAAAGAACCTGTTACAAGCACATCAGCTTTATCTCGTGAAAAAAGCAAGCTTTTTTCAGGGCCTCAGTGTTAGTCAGTGACAGTCAGGTTCAGTGCATGTTTCGCTCATTGCAGTCTAGAATAATAAATACTCTGTCATGAAATTATGTTCACCATTGTACCTAACTTTTCTTCTTTGCTTTTTCTTGTGTAGTTCTGTACCTTGTTTGGGCCTATGTACCTGAATCCTGGCTATTCTCATTGGGGTTAACATACTGGCCTCAAAAGTAGGTTGAAACAGTTCTCCTAATCATGTTACCAGACAATTTATGCAAGGAACTATTGTGTTGCATTTTCAACATGACCTTAATAAACAAGAGCCCTGGTAGATCAAAGGATATCGTCTAGCATCCTGTTTCTGAGAAAGACCAACAAGATGTCTCCAGAAATCCTAAAACAGGCAGCAGTCTTCCCTGTTACACTGAGGTTCCATTTAGATGTTGTGGTTAATGTGAGACCTTTTTTTCTAAAGCCTTTTAAGCTAGTGGCTATTGCTACATCCTGTGGCAATGACTACTATAAGTTAAGCTATGTATAGTTGCACTTTATTTTATCCTAAACTCAACTGTCAATTAATTTCATTGGGCCCCTGGGTTTTAGCACTGCGAGAAAAATCTATGTGCTGTTTTCATACCATCCATAATTTTTTCATAATGTTATAAATATATTGTGTCTCCCTTTTGTCATCTTTTATCTAAACTTAAAGAAACCCAAGCATTTTAGTCTTTTCTTATAGGAAAGGTACTCTAACTGTGTTATCATTTCAATTGCCCTTTTCTCTACCTTGTTTCATTTAGGGATTGAAATTGTTTTACTGGATGCATGTGTTCGACACTACCTAAAATATTATAATTTTGCAGGTTCTGGGCTGTTGCTTTGCCTGTGTACCTTTTAGTTAGTGTGGGAATAGTCTATGTGCTTCTGTTTGGAATTAATATGATGAGTACTGCTCCACTGAATTCCACACACACAATTACAGGTAACCCAATGACATGATATTTTACTCTTCTGTGTTCTTCCACTGTTCAGTAGTACTTGCTTCTGCATTGTGAATGTTTATAGCAGTTTAATTTGACATAGATCAGTTAAATATAAAAGAGTCCATAAAAGCATTCAGTTTCATTTGTCTGGGGTGTGACCTTAAGCTGAAATTGCCAAATCATAAAAGTTACAACCCCTGTTCCAGGTGCTTTCTGTTCAGATCCCTTTACTTCCACCATCTATATTTACATCTATAGGCTGACCATTTTCAAAGTTGTCATGGGCCTGACGTCCTAAGACTAGGTTAAGCTTTGCCATGGTTCTAGTCATAATGATTTGCGTTAGTGAACAACTGCATATGTGTAACATGCTGCTATGCACACAAATGAGAAAATGTTTTCCACTGTGTTGACTTACAGATGAGAATATGCTTTTCACTGTGTTAACCTGAGTGTCTGTATTCTACCAACAACCTGTGTTCTGTTATCTTTCCTATTTTGTGCATCTTTCCCCTGTGACTATGCTGCTTGGAACACAGGTGTGGAGTAATGGTTAGGGTGTCGGACTAGGGTCTGGGAGACCCAGGTTCAAATCTCCAATCTACCATGCAAGCTTGCTGGGTAACTTTGGGCATTTTCATGCTTTCATCCTAACTGAGTTGGTGTGAGGATGAAAGGGAGGAGAGGAGAAGGATGTGAACTGCATCAGGTCCCCAGGGTATGAGATAGCCAGGGTATGAATGAAATACCCTATTCTAATTGGTGGACTTACAGAGGTGTTTAAAGGACTGGTTGTAGGAAATTATTTAACAGAGCAACAACTGAGAGAGTCCTCCTTTTTGATGTTCGTAATTTAATCTTCCCAAAAGATATTTCAGAGTGGGGCTCTACAAAAATTTTAAAAGATGTGTGAGTTCATTTGGGATGAGGCACTGACAGTACCTGCCCACTTAAAAAGGTGAAACAAAAGCTTTTTCCATGTAGAAAATTAACATTGGCCCCGTTCACACGGAGGATTTGCCGTGGGAGAGCGACGATTGAATGGCGGATTTTCCAGGCGCGATCACACCGCAACATCTGGGAAGTGGAGTGCACGTGTGGCGTACCACCAGAAATGCGTGATAAAAAACTACCTGTTCGAAGGTACTAGGAACCGGTTTCCCACTGGCTGCCTCCGGAGTCCCTCGGTGTGATCGCGCTAGCCGCGGCTTTTCCCTCTGGCCCCTCGTTGAGGCGCAGGCGTGGAGGGAAGGAACCGTGGCGTGCCGCCGATGCGTGGGATCCCGTTCTGGGGGCTTTAATTGTGGTGGCACAAATAGCCCCCCCCCCCCCCCCCCCCCGCGTTATCCAGCCCATTATCTAAAAGATGGCTAAGATAGGCCTGTTGTTTGGCAATGAGGGATTTCTGGACATTGAATATTCGATTGTGCTGTCCTCACACTAAAGATTGAAGTTTTGGGGGAATTTGGAGAATGTATGCTGGAAACAGCCTATTTACTTTGTTGTAAAAAATGGTTGTTTTAAGTAAGCTAAAGGGATGATATATGGTTTTGCATTTTCTACAGACCACTATGCAAGAAATCAGAAACAGAAGAAACAAGAAGAAGAAGCTATCCCTGCACTAAGGGATATTCCCATTAGTGATGTAAACAAAATGTTTTTCCTGCCTTGCAAAGCAATTTGCAATCGAAAATGATTTAAGGAAATACTATTAAAAATGAAGGGGGAGGATCTATATTCCTGAATTCCAAACTCTGATGGTGATGTGCTAAATTATTTTATTTTAGTAAGAGGACATATATGTAAATAGCAAAATGTGAGCTCAGAAACAGAAGCACCTCTTTCACAGCATAATATAACACAAACCAGGTACTGTTCATTCTCTGTCCATGCTGGTCTTCTGCATGTATATACTGTGGTCAAAATTAAGGCAGTATCATCTGTACTCCAGTCAGAATCTGTGCATTCTCCCATACAATATCATACCATTTCTTTAGGATCTAGGCCCTGCAGTTCCACTGGAATTCAGAACAGTTCTGTATAATTCTGTGTGGAGTTCATTGAGCCAGTTTGGTGTAGTGGTTAAGTGCATGGACTCTAATCTGGGAGAACCGGGTTTGATTCCCCACTCCTCCACTTGCACCTGCTGGATGACCTTGGGCAAGCCATAGTTCTGTCAGAGCTGTTCTAGAAAAAGAGCAGTTTCTGTCAGAGGTCTCTCAGCCTCACCTACCTCACAGGGTGTCTGTTGTGGGGAGGGGAAGGGAAAGGAGTTTGTAAGCCACTCTGAGACTCCTTTGGGTAGTGAAGGGCGGGGTAGAAATCCAATCTCTTCTCTTCTTCTTCTTCTCTCTTACTTAAAAATAAGATGATTTTATTGTATTTTTACCTTGTGAAGTACATCAAGCAGATTTCCAGAGAGGTTGCATATACATTTTCTGAATAAGATCTGTGGAAACTTAACACATGAATCTGCCTTACAATTGGCCCATCATGGTCAGTGCTGTCTGCTCTGGCTGGCAACAGCTCTTCAGGATCCCAGGTCTTTCGGATCACTTCCTACCTGATTCTTTGAACTGAAGATGCCCAGGATCAAAGCTGAGGCCATCTGATTGCGAAGCAAATGCTCTGTCAGGACTTATCAGGTGCCACACTCTGATCCTTGGCATACCTAGCCTGTTTTTAGAACAGGCTATAATGCTCCA
The DNA here is from genome assembly GCF_001447785.1 of Gekko japonicus. Taxonomy (NCBI): domain Eukaryota; kingdom Metazoa; phylum Chordata; class Lepidosauria; order Squamata; family Gekkonidae; genus Gekko; species Gekko japonicus. Next base: position 1,199,706 of record NW_015159717.1, read on the forward strand.
TATATAGTTCCCTGTAAACCATACTTGTTTACTTCCCATGTGTTTCAGATATGTCTTTCAGTGCTGAAAAAAGTCTAAATACAAAATTGTCACCAACACTTGATGTTGAATTGTTTACCATAACTTACTTTACTGTCAATGGAAGAAGGTATTCCACTACACTTGAATTTATATTACATTAAACTTTTCAAAAAATGTCATTCTGCGTTTTTTTTTCTTTGCCCAAAGGTGAAAGATATCTCTCCCATTCTAATAAGATTATACAGCTAAAACAATATTGTGTTTTAATAGGCTTTATTTAAAATATATACTGACTTAAAATAATTTCAAAAATTGTGAAGGTATTTTATTTATTTAAAATTTGTTTATTAACCACATTTTTCCTTGCAGAACTCAAGACAGTTTCCACTATAAAAGTTATTAAAACACAATAGAAAACAATATGAGTAAAATCACAGTTATCAAAATACATAAGAGGTCACAATTTAAAAAGTCTAATTGAAACTTTAAAAGTCAAAACCATCCTTAATAAAATGGTCTTTTTACAGTGAAAGTATATTGCTGAGGAACAAAAATTGGTTTCTAGCTTTTCACAGGAGATTTGCTTCTTAACGTCTTTGGGATGCCATACCAAGAGAGCATTTAGAATGATGCCTTCAGCAGGTCCAGAAAATCATGCAATATAAAAGCTTTGTGGTCCCCGTGTTCTTCCCATTACAGTTCCCTATTCTTGTTGCCTTTTCCACTTACTGCTAAGGAAGCAATAAATGTTCAAGATGACTTATGAGCTCTCTAGACAGCCACTGTGGCTCTTGGTCCAGATTAGGACCCTGTCCTGGGGGGCCCAGGCTAGCCCAGTCTCATCAGATCTCGTAAGCTGAACAGGGAGGCCATCATGGAATATCAGTGTCATGAAACTGAGGCAGGCAGTGGCAAACCACTTCCAAATATCTCTTGCCTTAAAAACCCTATGGGTTGGCCTAAATCATCTGCCACTTGATGGCACTTTCCTCCACCACCACAGATTAAGAAGAGGGAAGGTATAGAGCAGGGGTGGCCAAACTGGCTCAGGAGCCACATGTGGATCTTTCACACATATTGTGTGGCTCCTAGCAGGGCGGCTGGGGAAGCGAAGGAGAGGTATGCCTCCCCAATCAGTCTTCCCTTCCCCAGCCAGTGTTCCTCTCCTGGGGTAGGCTTGAAGTGGGGGGAAGCAGAGAAAGAAAGCAACTTTAATTGCATTCTCAAAGCCCCCCCCAGCTGGCTTGGAGAAGGCATTTCTCTCTTTAAATCCCTTCTCCAAGCCAGCCTGCATGGGGAGGGGGCTTGGAGGACCCATTTAAAATTAAAGTTGCTTTCTTTTCATCTCCCCCCATCTATTTGCTGTCTTCCATTTTCTTTCATTCCACCTTTCTTTCTCTCTCCCCTCCCTCCCCATCTACAGTTAAATGTGTTCTCCAAGCCAAGCCATTTGTCTTTTTAAATCCCTTCGCCAAGCCAGCACAGCAGATGGGGTGGGGGGCTGGGAAAACACATTTAAAATTAAAGGCATTCTCCAAGCCCCTGCCCCATGGGCCCACCAGCCAGGTTGGAGGAGGCATTTATCTCTTTAGATCCCTTCTCTAAGCCAAGCCGGCTGGCATAGGTGTGGGGGGGGCATTTTGGAGAACACATTTAAAGTTGCTTTCTTTCCACCACTCTATCCCTCTGTCCCCATTTATTTGCTTTCTTTCCACCTTTCTTTCTCTTTTTCTCTCTCCCTTCCCCCTCCATCCCTCCCACATCTATTTGCTTTCTTTGTTTCTCTCTTTTTCTCTTTTTTCCCACTTCTTTCATCCTTTCATCCTTTTTCTCTCTCTTTTAGACAAAATAATATCAATATCTGTTTTTACAGTCTCATTTAATGTTAATAAAAAGCAAATTTGCATATTTCCCAATAAAACTGTGTGTGATATTTGCTCAAGGGGCCACGGTGGCTCAGAAGTTAAGGCGCTGAGCAACTTATTCTGTTTATTTTCTGTGGCTCTTACGTTAAGCAGGTTTGGCCACCCCAGGTATAGAGGCTGCCATTTAGATTTATTCATAGCATGTGGCAGTTCACAAATACAGTTCTATGCCATTGTAATGCCCTCTGGAGGCAGGGAAACATCACACTCTGGGGTCCATGGGGTCTTGAAATTACCAGCCCAGTCACTGTTTTCTTGCACAAATCTATTTATTGGGAGTTGACCAATCCAAGCATCTGAAGATACTGTTTACCCACTTCAGGGTACAACATGTCACAAGGGAGAATAACTACGATGCAGTAACCTGCCTCCTTTCCCTCTCTGGCTGCTGCTTCTTCCACTTTCTCCTGGTTGGCTTGGCTTCCCCTTTCTGCCTCTGCTACTGTACCCTCTTCTTACAGCCAGACCCCTCCCATTTTGGCTTCCTTCCCTTTTATAGCCCCAGCTCCATGCCTGGTGCTTGTGCTAAGCTCCACCTTCTCTGTTTCTTGCTCCTTTGCCAGCTCTTGTTCTCCATAACATGCCCTGCCTAAAACCACTTGGGCCCAGAGAACCACTGTTCCATCATCCAGGCTCACATACAACCTCCCTACATTCTGAGCCACCTGCTGACACATTGCCAAAGCTGCCCTGTTGCTGAGGCTACCCTGGTTGTACCTTGGAATGTTCATATACAGATAACAAAAAATGCACCAAATACAATTAAGAAGTCAACTTTCATTCTCCAAAATGTATTTATCTTTCTCCTTCAGTGGGGGAAGTCATCCAAATGGTTAGGTCACACCTCCGCTTGTTCAGGTAGCGCTATGCAAATTTTTGTGTGGCTCCTATTGGAGAGCTCGTTGACCTTCAGTTTTGGATAGCCCTACTGCTTGCCAACCTAGCAGTTTGAAAGCAAGAAATTGCAAGTAGATAAATAGGTACCACTTCGGTGGGAAGGTAACAGCGTTCCGTGCGCCTTGGTGTTTAGTCATGCCGGCCACATGACCACGGAAACGTCTTCGGACAGCGCTGGCTCTTCGGCTTTGAAACGGAGATGAGCACCGCAACCCTAGAGTCGGATTCGACTGGCTTTCGAGCAAGGGAACCTTTACCTTTACTAATACTCAATTAAAACAAGATGGTCCCCGGATGTATGCCATTATGGTAAACAGACAGTTCTCTGGAGATGATGTTGTCTTATAGCCGAACCCAAGCAAGTAAGTCCGGTGGTATCAGTCACGCAAAAATTGTGGTAGATCTTCCCGGGCCATCCTTAACCTCGATGTTGTCCACATCATTGGTGGCAGTGGTAGTGGCGGCCCCTATGTGAAAGCCTGGCAGAAGAGCTCCGTCTTACAGGCCCTGTGGAACTGCATAAGGTCCCGCAGGGCCCTGATCTCCTTCGAGAGCTCGTTCCACCAGGTAGGGGCCACCACTGAAAAGGACCTGGCCCTAGTCACTCACAGCGAGCCTTGCCTCCCGGGGGCCTGGAACCACCAGGCGATGTTGTGCCCCGGACCGAAGGGCTCTTGGGGGTACATGTAGGCAAAGGGGCCAATGTTTCATTTTCCTTTGGTGATGGAAGTCATCCAAACTGATTAGCTTTTCCCAAGCTGTACTTCTGGTTGGGATTCCTCCCTTGGTCTACTTCTCTACTCCCTGTTGCAACTTCCTTCGTCCAAAGGCTGCCTCTGCTGAGGCCGTCTGGTCTATTTGGTGTAGTGGTTAAGAGCGGCAGAGTCTAATCTGCAGAACTGGGTTTAATTCTTGACAAAAGGGTTGCTGCTGTTCACATAGAATGCGCTGTGACCCTGGTGGAAGGCATAAGTCCCAGTGCCTTGTATGCTTTACATATGCACTGTTTCACCCAAAAGGCCATCTCTCAAGGGTAGTTCACAATGACTTTCTTGGCTAGAGACACTCATTTACACAATTTAAAAAGTACCAGTTTCTAGCATTTGCCCTAGTTAGCTGTTTTGTTTGCCTATTTTGCTCTTTGTGCCACTTAACTGGTGTCCCAATGTGTTTCAGAATATAAGACTAAGGTCATTTGACAGTTCTATCCAGACATTATTTCACAATGACCAAATAATTCCTTTGCTTATTGCTGATTCTGTCTTTGCCTCAAACAGAAATCAGATCTGTGATTTCAGCAGAAAAGCAAGTTTGTTTGAAAAACAGCAGGTATACAAATAGAAATACTGATACAGAAACACATAACAATCCATGATCTTAGTCACTGCATCACAGAACTGATTCCAAACTGCAAAATGTTGGACAAGCCTCCCTTTTTTAGGTGACATGCTCAAGAAGGAAATGGTATATCAATTTTAAATGCTTTGGGACTTAAATCCATTATCTTGGTTTTGCTGTGTTAGGAGAAGGACAAGTGGAATGCAACCCTAATCTTCCTGGATCTCTCAGTGGCTTTTGACAGCATAGACCATGGAATATTTTTGGACAATCTACCTGAAATGGGAATTGGAGGCACTGTAGTTTCATTCCTACGTCATCAGGTAGAGACAAGTCCCAATAACCACAAGGTCAAACAGCAGGGGTTCTCAGGTCACAGTCCAAAGTCCAATAACATAAGCAAAAGGCAGTGTTAAAAGGCAGTCCAAGGTATCAGTGTAGAGTCAGGACACATATTTCAAAGGCAGAGTCCACAAGCAACCTAAGGGTCAGGTAACAAGAATGGATACAAGGTAGGTCAGGGAACTCATGGGATAGTCAACAAGAGTACAGACATATCAGGTAACAAAAGCTACGTAATATCTTTTATGAAGTCTAACCCAAATAACATAGTGCAGTGTATTGGTCTTAACAACACAAATTACATAGTTTTTAGTTTTGGATTTTGCTGTGAACCAAGAGCACTATGTACATTCTTTGTCAGAGGACTAAACCTTATTCATACCAATTAAGTACACAAAACCCTGTCACAGCAGTCTGATTTCTTCACTGGAGCCCTTCTCCATTTTGGTTTCGGACTGACTCCCTTGTAGTAAGGTTACTGACTCTTGCAAGTTTGAAAACTGCATCTGCTCCATTTCTTTCTCCTCTCACGTAGATTCCCTTTAAAGCCTG
>NW_015159717.1:1204828-1217220 GCF_001447785.1 Gekko japonicus
CTGAAGGCTATGACCTTTCCAGCTATCCTTTTATTTTTCTTGTTTGCTTGGGGAACAGTCATGCCTGGAATGAGTGTCTTGTGGAGTAATCAGTTCTTGTAAGTCCAACAGTATGTTAACTTACTGCTCATGCTCTGCCTATATGTATGGACCGGTAATTTCCATTTCATTGTATCTGAAGAAGTGTGTGTGCACACGAAAGCGTATACCTTGAATAAAACTTTGTTGATCTGGACTCAAACTTATTTGTTTTAGAAGGTTTGCTTTTCTTTCAGTACCACCACTTCCCTGAAGGTGGTGCTTCTTCAGCTTTTAACTACTTGCAATAAACCAGACTCCGCAACAGAGGTCTGGTGTCTGTCACAGCACCATAATTTTTTGTAGTTTTCTGCTGAATTTGTCCACTGAGGAATGCAAGACCTGCATTCTTAATATTAAGAACATCACGGGTAAGAATAAAAGGGAACGAGGAGCTATATTATGGGGATCAGGTGTTGTATAAAAACATAAGAATTGCCTAGCTGGATTGCACCAAAAGCCTACCCAGTCCTGCATTATGTCTCTGACAATAGTTAGACAGATAACTTTGGAACTTCATAAGTAGTGCATGAAAGCAGCAATGGCTCTGCCCCGTTGTCTGCTCCCAACACTTGGAGTTCAGAGATACACTGCCTCTAACCATGGAGTGTTTTTTTCCCTTTTATGTTGTGTGTGGGAGAGAAAAATATATATTGTTAAGACATGGCTGTTCTTTTAGATAATGGTTTATATATATTTAATATGACATTCATTTCTAAGTGGGTGGAAACAGGAAAAGGGATACTGTCTTTTAAAATCACAATATCTTAATTTCTAAAATACTGTTCTCAACTCTACTACATTTTCTTTCCTTCTTTCACCACTATTTGTTTTATCAATGGGATGTTCTGACTGTTTCTATCTTTCCTTTTACCCTCACTAATAAATAGATGCAACCTGCCAGTGCAGCAGCAGAAGGAATAGGAAAACAGGATGCTGGAACAAAGAGCACTGTGCATAAGGCAGCATGATGCAGATTGTATTTCTTGTTGAGGGGTGATTTTGAGTGGTCAAGACTTGGGAATAAAGGTCTGAAGCAAGTGCTTTACCTTTTTTAAAAAAACACCCAAACCAAACCAAAACAGTCATCTGGGAAAAGAATTGTGGAACCACAATAGTTTTGCTCTAAGACTGAAGTCTTAAATATACTTACTTCAACAGAAGTGGAAGTGTGAATGTGGTAGGAGTGGGAACATAAGAACATAACAGAAGCGATATTGGATCAGGCCAATGGCCCGTTTGGTCCAACACTCCATCCCACCGTGCACACACCCATGATTTCTGTTCAGCTGACAGTCATACATGTTGCATTCACTGCAATACACTGGATAGCCTCCAACCCCCCTGCTAGTATTCTACCTCCATAATTGCTTTTTATCTCCCTTTTAATAAAATTCCTATTAATGTAGATTTGTTTGTGAAAAGTGTGCTTACCCTTTTTAGGGATGTGGAGAGACTAGTGTCCTGGCTTCCTCATGCTGCTACTGACCTTGCACATTCGCTAAATTTGCCTGTTTATTTCCCTGTTCCAGACACTTTGTCATTGAAGCAGGGCCTGCTATTTTACAGAGCTGAAGCCTACTCATAGGAACCCTAAATAAATAGCTTGGGCCAAAGAATCCACCCCTCACTGGAGCCAATCACACTGATTTGGAGCTAACCAATGAAGGAGGATGCCATGAGAAGCTTCAATTGCCTGTTTCCACACATTAAACCATTATTAAAGAGACATTCTGTCTACAGGCCTGTTGGCAATCATATCCCTGCCTCACAATACTTTTTAGGTGAATTCACAGTAAAATGGAGTTATGATGTTTAAGGGGTGTGCTTGTTTTTGGCACAGATGTACATGCCATATACACCCTCCCACAACTCTATTAAAAGGAAAGCATTACAGAGGACCATGAGTGGAGATAGGTGTGGGGCAGAAAGGTAGAGCTTAGGATGGAGCTATGGTGTAACTTTGAACCCCAACACTTCTGCAAAGCATCAACCATCAATGTACCATAATACCCTCCTGTGTCTATCTCAGCAAAGAAAATCAACTAGAGCAACCTTAATGAAGTTTCTGCCCCCCAAACAGATTGATGTGGATCCTGGTTTCATGTATGAGTCCATGGAGTTGTTTCACCACTACTGTTTCAGGCACTTGGCCACTATGGTGAAATTTCAGGCACTTTGCTCTAAACAGGCATTTGATCTACCCCTCTAGTTCCCAAGATGAAGACATTTAAGTGATGTTTTCTTTTTCAGTAGACATCTGGCCTTCTTGCAGAGGACAGGTGGCATTATGACTGGAGAGCACTGTTAATTCAGAGTATATTTTAGAGCAGTAATGTGGGTTTTCCAGAAAAAAAATGAACTGGGAGATTCTCCACTGTCCTATGGCCAAACACATTAACATATGGAAAGTATGGGATATGGAAGATATTAGTATCTATAGTAAGTCACATATCCCAATCCTTGTTAATAACCTGGAAGGGCATCTTGCACCATTAACGAACTCCATGAAATTAAAAGATGCCTGCTCCTTGGGAGGAAAGCTATGGCAAACCTAGACTACATAATAAAAAGTAGAGACATCGCCCTGCTAACAAAAATCCGTATGGTGAAAGCCATGGTATTCCTAGTAGTAACATATGGCTGTGAGAGTTGGACCATAAGGAAGGCAGAGCTTTCGAATTATGGCGCTGGAAAAGACTCTTGAGAGTTCCTTGGACTGCAAGATCAAATCAGTCAATCCTAAAAGAAATCAAACTTGACTGTTCCCTGGAAAGCCAGATACTGAAGTTGAAGCTCAAATACTTTGGCCACCAAATGAGAAGGGAACACTCACTGGAGAAGACCCTGATGCTGGGAAAGATTGAAGGTAACAGAAGAAGGGGATAGCAAAAGATGATGCAACAAACATTAAATTAAGCAAATTCCGGAGGACGGCGGAAGCCAGGCGGGTCTGGCGTGACCTGGTCCATGGGGTCGCGAACAGTCGGACTGGACTGTGCGACTGAACAACAACAAAAAATCCAGCAATCCTGCAATGTTCTCTCCTTCACTTCGGCACATACAGGAAGTGTCGATCCATTACGCCCGATGGACTAACGCGGAATTCTCGAAGGAAAGTCCAAGACACTGAAATAAAATTTATTAATATTTTGCTAGGCTCGAAGTGTAAACACGGCGCTACCCAAGCTTCCGGTCCGTTGTACTCGTTCCTGATCAGTACTGCGGGGGAAAGGAAACGGGAAAAAAGGAACAGACGCTAACCAATCATATCTGCAGACATGTCAGCCAATGAACTCCACGGAAGGAGGAGCTGGGGCAGCCAATCAGGAAACAGCAACGGTGACACAGCCTCTACCATTCTTCCGACTGCCCGTTACCCCTCAGCGGCGATTGGTGCCGAGATGGGGCAAGAGTAGGCGTTAGCGCCCTCTCCCTCCCGGCTTCGCCCACGCGCCATGCTGATCACGCTTTGCTACTTGTATCTTTGGGCGCGTTGGGGGACCTACTCGGTGGGGCTGATCCGTCGCACAGTGCGCAGACTACATCGAACTCGCTGCTCTTTCACTTTCTCCTGCTCCGGGTGCCCTCGCCAAACACTGCACCAGCCCCATCGTCTTCCCCCTGGCGGGAAGGAGGCTCCCCGCCTTCCCGGGGAGAGAATCTGCCTCAGGGCGGGGAACAAGGTTTTCTTCACTGACGAAACCCAGGTGTGATGTGGGAGGGTATGAGGTAGAAGGGCTGAGTGGGCAGAGTTTGGGAGAAAAGCGGCGGGGAGGTTCATGAGGTAGAAGGGCTAAGTGAGTAGCGTTTGAGAAGAAGGGGGGGGGGCTTATATTCTTGCACTTGTATCCTGTGAATAGGTTCGTTTTCTTTCCCCGGTGACTGAGGATCGGTTCCTTCGAGAGCTGCATGAGAGGGGGATATTAAAAGAGTCAGCTCTCCTCTCCCGGCCTGGAGAGAGAATGAAAGGGAAAGATGTACCTGTTTAATTTTTCTCTTTGTAACATTGGGTCTCCTGACACCTTATGTGTTAGTAACCCCCTTTCCCCTCCTAATTATGTAGCCAGATGATATGGCCTATCCAGGTTGTGTTTCCATGGTTTTTATCATATATTTTGCAATTTAAAACGCATGAAAAGTCCTTAGTAGAAAGAAAACTTGCATGGCTAGGTGTTAGCCAGAACACTAAGCAGTGCTCCCAGTAAAGTCTGCTGTCTTTGTGCAGAATCACAGTGCCCAAAATCTGAATGGTGGTGATGGAAGGTGCTGTCAAGTCACAGCTGACTTATGGTGACCCCGTAGGGTTTTCAAGGCAAGAGACCTTCAGAGGTGGTTTGCCATTGTCTGCCTCTGCGTCACAACCCTGATATTCCTTGGATGTCTCCCATCCAAATGCTACCAACGATTGACCTGCTTAGCTTCCAGGATCTGATGAGCTCAGCCTAGCTTGGGCTGTCCAAGTCGTCTGACTAGCCTTGCAGAATTCAAGCTTTTCCTGAGTGGAGAGGGAGTGATGAAAAAGCTCTGCTTGTTGATTTCTAGGACCTGCTATTAATTCATTATACAACACTGCCCCTACTATTTGTATGATCTTAAGTCTGAACATGTTGGGAGCTGAGATTTTCCCAGCACTAGTTAGAACAGTTTCAGAGCTCATTGCTTCTAGCAAGTGACATAAATTGTTGCTGAAAAGACAGGGCTGACCCAGAGTGGAAATAATTGAACTGCTCTTTTGATATACTATGTCAAGTGACATGTGCAGTGTTTCTAAGCGCAAAACCTTTGCCAGATTATACAGCAGACTAAATTTCAGTGTGAATCTTCACACTCCTCACCTTCAGAGCTAGTGTGGATGAAGAGGCTAAGGCTATGAGGGGGGAAATAACTGGTTTAACTCTAACATCAGGGAAAGAACTAAACTTGGTGGCACCAGGCAAATACTATATTCTGGCTGCTGTCACACGGAGCATTAGCCACGCTACAGAGATGGAAGATAGGCGGATTTTCCGGGTACAATCACAGCGCCACATCTGGGAACCGTAGAGCTCCCGTGGCGAACCCGAGGCTTCCCGCCGAAGATGTGGGGTAAAAAACTAGTACCTTTCTGGAAACCGCGGGGCAAGGGCGGGTGCCTGATCGCGTTTCCGGTGGTAGGTCGTGGCATCCAGCGTCCGCCCATGTCCCGTTGCTAAAAGGTTTTTTTCCCAAGTCTCCATGGGATGCGCACAAGCACCCAACGGCGCATGTGCACACTGCATTTAAAAACAACACAGCCCCCTCCTCTTTTCCGTACCCCCCCCCCCACTCCTGGCTCGGCCTGCTCGAGAGGAACTCTCTGCACCGGGCGGCAGAGGGGGAGGTGCAGGGGGGGTGTGGCGGGAGGGCAGCCTGGCTGAAGCTCCTCCTGGAGGGGACCGGACAGAGGACACAGTTTGCATTCCTCTGCAGCCCTGGAAGGGGTTAAACTCGCGGAACCTTTTGCTAGAGAGGCTACTTCTTTGCCGCGCCTCAGGATTGTCCTGTGATTGGCACCTCCCCCCTAACCACGGGACCTCTACGGGACGTCTGATCGCACAACTGCACGTTATTTTGCTCTGGGGCAAACAGCCACGCTTCCCCCCCGCATTTTCCTGCCCGTGTGACCGGGGCCTCTCTTACTTTTTGTTCCTCCTCCTCCATGCAGTATATAATACTGGCTTACCTTATAAGGTTGATATAAGGATAGCGTATATGAAATATCTGAATACTTGAGGGAGTTGTGATATAAATGCTAAGCATTTTTCACTTCATGCACATATGGAGCAATCCTAAGCAGGTGTAATTAGAAATAAGTTCCAATGTGTTTTAGACCCAGGAAAAGGTATTTAGGATTGTGCTGGTAATTACAGTTGAAGGTAACTTGAGTGGGATGTAGATGATTGTTAAAATATTAGACAAAATTGCCAAACAATGCTAAAATAGTTTAAACTCATAAGTGTCTATGAAATTTATGTGTGAATTGCCCATCAGTTCTATACTTTTGACTCAATAAAACTGTATCACATGCCTGGCATCTTTGTTTATCAACTGCAGTCTCCTGAGAAGTGCTCAATGGTGTTATCCAGTGTGGTGTTAGTCCCTAAGCCTATGAGTCCTGTGGGATCTCCACATTTATGCTGAGCCCCCTGTACTGTGCAACTCAAGACTTCCTGGTTGCCATGACAGCCATGGACCTTTTCCAGTGTCTGTTGTAGAGGTGGCCAAACTTACTTAACATAAGAGCCACATAAAATAAATGTCAGATATTTGAGAGCCACAAGACATGAACAAATATTACACACATGTTTTTATTGGAAAATATAGAAATTTGCTTTTTATTAACATTAAATGAGAATGCCAGAAATTAAAAACAAAAGGGGTAAAAACAGATATTGATAATTATATTTATTTGTCCAATGATATTTTTTTGCTAAGGATATTTTATTTGTCTAAGAGAGAGAGAGAGAGAGAGAGAGAGAGAGAGAGAGAGAGGTGGAAAGAGAAAGAAAGAAAATAGATAGGGGAGGAAGAGAGAGACAGAAAGATGAAAAGAAAGAATTTAAAGTTAAAGTTGCATTCTTTCTCTGCCCCTCCCCCACCTCAAGCCTACCCAGGGAGGGGAACACTGGCTGGGAAAGGGAAGACCGATCATATGTGTGAAGAGGCGCATGCGGCTCCCAAGCCACAGTTTGGCCACCCCAGGTCTATTGAGTCTAGCAGGCCATGACTGGCATTTTGTACAGCATGTGAGAATCTGTGGTTGGAGAAGTCATTAATGAATCCTTTGTCGTGAACTTGTCATTAGCTGGTGAAATATAGTAATAAGAAATTTGTTATATGACTTTTGTGTGTGTTTATAGTAATAAGAGCTAAGCCCTTGGGATAAAGGGAAAGTAAACTTTTCTCCACATTTGTTGCTATGTCACTGTTTTCTCCCCCCAGTCCCTTGATGATTTAAACCAATGGACATTGCTCATTGTATCGCCTCCCATTTATCCTGACAAAATATTTGAATCTGAACATATAGCATTTCTGACTGAAAGTATTTCCACTCAAGCAGGCAGTTCACAGGCTATAACAAGCTCAGCAGAAAAGGTAAGTTTTTAAAACCACTTTTTCTTAGAAGTCTAGGCAGTAAATTGTGTAGACCTGATGTGGTATAGCAGCCAGAGTGTTGGACTTACATTGGGAAGATTGTCCCTGCAGGATAGTCAAAATCATTGGGTTATCTTGAGCCAATAATTTCTCAGCAAACCTATCATGTCTCACAGAAATGTCTTGAAAATAAAAATAAAGGCTCTTTTATACTACTTAGTGGTAGCAGCGGTGGCTGTACCATGAAAGGATCTCAGTAACTTCTAGGAAATACCTTTTTCTGCCGGAGAACTAGGAAAGTTTCTATTAAATTCAATGCTGTATAATTGGACCAATAGTTTCACTCAGTTATAAGGGATATCTACCCCATATTATTTAGAAGAAAGATGGGATAAAATGTAATAGATAGTAAAATAATATATTTTTGTTTTAAAACATTATTTATATTGCATAAAAAGCAAACAAATGGTGAAGCCAAATTATCAGTGCAATTTTATGCAGAATTACTTAAGCTTGTACCCATTGATTTCAGTGGGCATAGACAGGTAACTCTATTTTGGACTGTAGTGTTAAATTGTTAACTTATAATAACAAAAGCATGAGGGACAACATGGGAGAATTTCCCAGAGCATTTTGTCTAAAGTCACATACAAATTCCTGCATTCCAAGTTCTCAATTGTGTCCTTGTTTGCCTTTGTTAGGAATAGATGGAATGTATTATTTTATATGAACTTACTTACAAGATTTGTATCCTGCCTTTTGGCCCAGACAGGGCCACTAAGGAGGCTAACAATTAAAAGCAGAACATTATAAAGCCCATCATAAAATCATTTAAATCCACAAATAAAACATGCATAAAACCAGCTGTTAAAACTTAGGGCAGGAAGAAGTCATTAAGGGAGTGCCTAAAGAAACAAGTCTTCACCCACTGGCAGAAGACAGTGATGGAGGGGAAAAGACAAATATGCCTGGGGAGGGATTTGTGTTTCTGTTTGATATTTCATTGGAAGAAATTGGTATAATTTCTGTTGTGTCATTAGAGGTATTGTCTGATTTCTGTCTTGAGATTTATAGCTCTGGAGGATACAGTTCTGTAGCAACTGTGATTTGTAAACTTGAATTATAACTTTTCAGTATAGGAATGTCAGCTCCTTTTTTGGAAAAGCCCTTTGAATGTTTTGACTATGCAGATTTTTGTTATATCTTGTAAACAATGCTGTGTGTATATATATATTCCCCCCCTCCAGCTCGTGAAGTGGTCAGATTACTGTTCACCATTGGCATTTAAACCCGGAGAACCTTACGTATTATTTGCTGAAGCCAGTATAGACAACTTCAGTAGCCTTGGGATAGCATTTATGGAAGATAGACTACAAATGGATAATGGAATGGTACCTCACAAAATTATGTGTAAGTATTATTACAAAGAAATTGTACCACAAATAGTGCAGTCCTAAACAGAGTTACATCCTTCTAAATCCATTTAAATTAGTGGATTAAGAAGGGTGTAACTATTTAAGATTGCCATGAAAGGGGCTTCCATCAAATAACTCATGGTAGCACCCTGTGCAAGAAAATGGGCAATGTCTATCCTGCAGCACTGCCTGTTAATTACAATTCTATTTGTATTAGTTATCAAGTGCATGTATTTAAAAATGTTTAAGAATCCATTCCTAATCCATCTCTTACCCAAGAGTATGTGTTGTCATTGTCAGCTTCCAACCAGTGTCCCCTCTAAGATGAGTTAGTGTGAGCTAGTTCACAGAGTTTTTTAGTCTCTGACTCACACATTTTGTCTTAGCTCAGGACGGATGGCTCCAGAGCAAACTAATTTATGCAGTAGCCAAATAGCTCACTCAAAACTTTAATGCCAGTAGCTCATAAAGTAGAATTTTTGCTCACGAGACTCCACAGTTTAGAGGGAGCATTGCTTTCAACAAAACACATTAATGATTAAATATGTAACATGTTTACTGGAATAGTTATAAGTGGTTTCAGTGTGACTTACTTTCTAGTAGATAGACTTGGGTTTGAAGCAAGTTGGAGGTCTAGAAATTATGAATTATGGAATGTATGAATTACAGATTACAGTAATGTTCACTAGCATCAGGGCTATTTTTGGGCAGGAACGCACAGGAACGGAGTTCCGGCTGACTCCCAGGTTGGCCACGCCCAGCAGGAACTCATTAGCATAATAAGCCTCACCCAACAGCAGAAACATATTAGGATTGGCTACATTAGGGGTGTGTGGCCTAACACGCAAAGGAGTTCCTGCTACAAAAAAAGGCCCTGGGTTTTGACAACAAACAAGGTAAACAGAATAACAAGCGAAAGGTGGGTGTGGCTGGATAACCACACTTCTGGTAACGTGGGGGTGCAGCCTAATATGCTAATGAGTTTTTGCTGTTGGGTGTGGCCTATTATGCTAATGAGTTCTTGCTGGGCTTTTTCTACAAAAAGAGCCCTGACTAGCATACTTTAGAGCTTACTTTATGTATGTATTACTGTGGGACATATTGAAGCCTGGAGCCCCAATGCAGAGATTTTTGCATGAGGTCTCGTGTGTATTTAATAACTGAACACATTGACCTCCAAAAGCAGATGAGCAGTGTGTTCATATTTGTGGGATTATGTCCATCATCTAATCAATACCAGCTATGTGTCGGTGTATTTTATGTCTGTTTCTCAATCCAGTGTTGAAAACCATATATGTGATCCTGTTTACTGAATGTGAGCATACATCAGGATAATCATATAATTGTGCCGGACTGGAACAGTTCCCTCTCAAGCAGTGTAGTTACTCATACCTTCTGAAAATCAAACCACTGAAATGTTTCCAGTTGAGTTACCAGATCTAAGGCTCCAGAGTTAACACATGTAAATCTAGATTTTTGAGTCTGGTTTTGAGCCTCTTAATAGGTCTGCACTCTAGTCTTCTACTTAACTGCTAGACATTTTATTTTCTTAATAATAATAATGGAATGTTTTAAAAATACTTTTTAAATGGAATTTAGGAACTTGCATTTTGCTAACAAAATGGAGTAATGTTGAAGCTTGTTTTGCCAGTGATTAATTAAATGAGGGAGTGGAAGATTAGCTGATAACTGCACTCCATGTAGCATTATAGAAACTGTCATATTGCATTGAAAGAATACATGTTATGCTTACACATTTTTTATGATCGGAGTCCTGGTTTTAAGCTGCAGAGTTGTTTACATTGCAACTTTTGTATATTTTGTTTAATAACTTTAAAATGTGTTAGCTGTACACCTACAGAAGTCGGAGGTGGAGGAACTGACACAACTGGTACCAAGTACAGAAAAGGAGGCAAAGGCCAGTAATGTACAACTTGTTGTGCCAACTCATGAGTCAACATTTGAGATAGCTCCTAACCCAGAAGAGGAAACTATTGACTGTTCAGGAAGTGGTGATCAAGAAGTTCAGGGAAAGAAAGGCAAGTTGAAGAAAGTAGATGAGCATCATGAACAACATGAGCATCTGTCTGAAAAGGAAATGAGTAGTGGTGAACATCATCATTTGCATCTTTCCAGCTGCCACGAGTGTTTGGAACTTGAGAACAGCACTATTGAGTCAGTTAAGTTTGCCTCTGCAGAAAACATCCCAGATCTTCCTGATGATTACAGTGGCAGTTTTGAAGATGTTGGAAATCTGGCAGGAGACCTGAAAAGAGTAAAGCTTACTGGGAAACCTCCTAATATCTTAATTTATGTTGATTCTGATTCTGGTAAAGTCAAATTTGAAGAAATAAAATCAATCATCATGGAATGTGTTGATGTTAATGCTTACACTGTATACCAGCTGTTAGAGGAGCAAGTGTTGAGCGTTCCCTGGGCTGACAATGCATTGCTTTTGGTCATTGCTACATCACAGCCCATTTCAGATTCTGTGTCCAAACAATTTCTGGCATTCATGTCAAAAGGTGGAAAGATTCTGGGACTTTCAGCCTCTTTTACTTTTGGTGGTATACAAATAAAAAACAAAGATGAACTGACTGACACAGTACAGGCCTTGGTGTTTTCTAAAGATAAGGACAATGAGATTAAGCTAAATGTTCTAGCCAGTGGAAGAATTTTCAAGAGAGAAACTGCAGAAATCATCTCTGTGAAGCTCCTTGGTTACTTTGACAACACGGACAAAGATATAATGGTAGTTCAGATGCCATATGGAAATAGTGGGGGAGAAGCCATTCTTTGCCAGGTATGGAATACAAAGGGTATATTTTTAAGTATATTTTTAAAGGATATTGTTTGCAAACTGTGTATATAAACTGAAGTGTTAAAGCGTTGAATGGCAACAAATGTCATCCATACCTGAAAAGGGATGTAAAATTTCCAGAAAGTTTGGAGCCATGGGGAAGAAAATTCTCCATTTTTCTGTGGAAAACCCTTCCCCCCCAATTTGGGAGAAAATTGGAATATGTGCAATACATGTTGTTTATGTTTCCTATCAAACCTAAACAACATAACATGCATCATTACCATATAAAGTGGTACTACCCGGGATATTTATGGAATTTAAATATTCTGTTCTGTTACATGGCATTTAAATTTTCTATAAGAAAAATTGCAGGTATACCTAGTACTTGAGAAATAGCTGCAAAATGTGCTGCCATAGCATATCAGTATTCTCAGTGTGGCCACATCTGCGGATACTGAAACCCAGAGAGTGGCACCATGAAAAGACAAAACATCTTTCCGCAAACCTGAGAAAAGCTCCTTGTTTACAACAATAGTTCCAGCATTCAGGCCTAGGTTTCTGTCAGTAAAAGGCAGGGGGAGGAGCAGGGCCCTTTTCAGGGCTGTTGTGGCCTTTAGGGGAGGATTTATTGGGGTGAGGCTGGCAGCAACCAGTGGCAAGCCTGGCTGCTCACTACTATTCAACAGCAGCCACCACCCCAAAGCCACTGTGGTATAGTGGTTAGAGTTTCAGTAGGATCTGAGAGACCCAGTTTCGAACCCCCACTCTGCCATGGAAGCTCACTGGGTGACCTTGGGCCAGTCACATACTCCAGCCTAACCCACTTTACAGAGATGTGAGGATAAAATGGAGTAGAGGAGAATTATGCTTTGGATTGCCATTGGGAAGAAAGGTGGGGTATAAATGAAGTAAATAAAGATGAAGATTGGGCAGATAAAATGTTGGTTAGTGGGAAGGAGCGAAGGAAGCTGGGAAAGATG
>NW_015159717.1:1217254-1237426 GCF_001447785.1 Gekko japonicus
AGGTAATTGGGGAGGGGGTCCAGGAGAAAGTGAGGTACCCCTGGCAAGTACTTGCAGGTTCCCCATCATACAACCGGGCCTGGCTGCTACTGTACATCTGGGCCTCCTAATGTGCAAGTACAGGCCATCAATATCATGCACCTGGCCCCAGCAGCTACAGCTACCACACATGTGGGCCTAGTGGCAACAACCAAAACCACTTACCTGGCCCAACTGCAGTCCTGGCATCAGGTACCTTGGCCCCACCCAGCTTCTGGCACTGCACAACTGGGCCTGGCCCAGCCTAGTAGCCAGAACTGCATAGAGCTTTCCAGTGGAAAGGCTGTCAGGGGGAGAGAAGGAGGGAAAGCGGGAGGAGGGAGAGCAGATAAAGATAGGCTGGCTGGTGGGTGGGTGGGAGGGAGGGAGGGAAGGATTTATGAAAATGAGAGAGGCTATGGGGACTTTAGGGAAGGGAATGAACAAATGGCAGGGGAGGGGGAAATGAAAATTTCCCTGCAGATTCTTGTTGGTACCCCTCTTATATATCTTAATTTTTGCCATCTGGGAGTAAGTAGAAGATTTGGTTTTTATACCTCACTTTTCTCTACCCTAAGGAATGTTAAAGCGGCTTAGAATTTCCTTCTCTCCCACAACAGGCACCTTGTGAGGTAGATAGGGCTGAGAGAGTTCTGAGAGAATGGCCCAAAGTCATCCAGCGGGCTTCACGTGGAGGAGGAGTGGGGAATCAAACTCGGTTCTCCAGATTAGAGGCTGCAGCTCTTAACAAAGAAAACAAATTCTGTAGTGTCTTACATGGATGGAAACACTCTCATACAGTCACAATAAACAGGGCTGCCAATGTATGTAGATACTGTTAAACTATAACATTAAAAACACTGAACTCTTTAATAATAACATTATAGCATATTAATTATTTACATTTAAGCAAAATAGTATTTTTGGTAAGTATTTTTGTGTGCTTGTGAGCCTGGAAGTCATGGTGAATTCTGGCAACCCCTGGAGGGGCTAGGATGTTTCAGAGAGGTGGCTTGAAATAACCTGCCTCTGCATCCCAGCCCTGGTATTCCTTGGAGGTCTCCCATCCAGGTACTTGCCAGGGTCAGCCCTGCTTAGCTTGCCTGGGCTATCCAGGTCAGGGTAGCAAAACAGTATTCTTGAAAATGATGTATATTTCTACAGTTTACATAGAAATTATCATTCTCTAATGTGAGATTACCTTACATAAATGCTCATAATACACATTTTGAGTAAAACCTTGTCTTTCATTTCTGTCATTCTGAAAAACAAACAAAAATTATGAGTTCTTTAAGTGCTCCCTCAAATTTTCAAATTTTTCCATTAGAAAAACTGAATAAGTCCTCAGACTTCTTCATGTTCTACATATGTTCTACATTTGGAATAAGTAAAATGCTTTCAAGACAAGGCTTTTCGCATTCAAAAAAAAAAAATCTTAGGAGTTTTTCCAAATTACTCCTCAAAATTTCCTAGTTTTTCTATTGGAAAAATTGGGGGGGGGGGGGACCGAATTTCCCCCGAACGTTCTCCCCCCACTTATCTCTCTGCCCAAAATATCTGTGCTAGTTTTGTTGTTCCCGGCTTGAATCCCAAAATGCCTCTTGTGTGATCAGAGATTACTTTCACTTAATACAATGGGAGATCATAGAATCACAGAGGTGGAAGGGGCCATACAGGCCATCTAGTCCAACCCCCTGCTCAGTGCAGGATCTGCCTAGAGCAACCCTGACAAGTGTTTGTCCAGCTGCTGCTTAAGGACTGCCAGTGATGGTTATTTGCAGTGGGTTTCCGTCCCTCATCCTCTGATCCTGGGGATGCCATCCTCCAGGTGGAACCTGGGGATCCCCCAGAAGTACAGCTCATCTCAAGACTACAGAGATCAGTTCCCCTGGAGAACTGGAATAGATGCTTTGGAGGGTGGACTCCGTGGCATTTTACCCCACTGAGGTCCTTGTCCTTCCCAAGCTCCATGGCCAAACCTCCAGGAGTTTCCCAGCCTGGATCTTGAAACCCTACCCCTCTATCCCCGGCTGCTGGCTGGGAGGACCTGGCAACCCTATCTGATCCACATGGCACACCATTCTGAAGGGGCAGGTTTAGGAGAGGTCTTTCAAGGTGTGCAAGGGGCTACAACTTGACTCTGAGCATATTGTTTCTTTAATCCAGGGTCATGTCTAAATTGAATGGAAGCTTGCTGTGTTACTAAATGCCCATTGATCCCTTGGTTGTCATAGAATTCCACATTCAGCAAAAACAAGAGTTTTACTTAGTCTAAATATTCAAATATTCAAATTAAGAGATTTAGAATTTTGCTTGTTTTTAACTTCTAGTCTGATGATAACATATTAGTTGGTTTATTTTAATATAAAATGAACAGTGGTATCAGCTAATAGTCCTTGTCCAGTCTTGGTGATTGTTTCTCTCTGCACTGATTTGTGATGAAAGATTAGTATAAAACAATGAGAAACGTTTAGAATGTAACAGAAGAGTTCATTAAGGAGTTGATATAGTGATACTAAATTTCACACAGTGACTTTAATCAGTTTTATTTACAGGGAATTTCCCCCTTCCAAATCTTCACAGGTGCATTTAGAAGTGGATGTCAAAAAGTTGCCTAAAAGATCTCAAGATGACTTCAATTTTCTCAAAATGAGTAATGTCACCAGATATGAAGTTCTTACTGAAATACTAAAACTACTTGATTTGAGCTGTGGATTAAGTGAAGTTCCCTCATTAACTCCTCTTTACCTGCTCTCTTTTGACATGGTAAGCATTTGTTTTATTTAAGGATAACATAGAGAAATACCTTATCATAATAATTACATAAAGAGTCCAGCAGAATTTCTGGTAGGTATCCAATCATTTGTGGGTTTCCCCATTCCACTAAGCCCCCGCCTCCATTCCCAGGCTCAGCAGAATTTAGGAGGCAAAGTACAGGTTGTCATGGGAGGGCTGCTCCCTCTCCCAAGCACTTAAGTGCCATTAAATCGTCAGAAGTGGGTGGCTGGATATAGGCTACTAAAAATAATCATGCACAGAGAGAACAGAGGTAGAAAATCTCAAGTAATGCAGTGGGCTCAGAGTGGAAAAAGCACCACAAGGTATTAAAAGTATAAAACCCCTGTGGAATGGGATCGTTGTAACATGGCAGCTAAAATTCAGAATTAGGTCTGTGGGGAGGACATTTAAAGCTGGGGCCACTATGAAGAAAGACATGTCTCTGATTACTACCCAATCTTATAGCAGAAGGTGGGGGTATGTAGAACAGGGTCTCTGATAATATTTGCCATTATCAGGTGGGCTATCAACAGTTAACATTTTTTAACATCAAATTTGCAGTGGAGGATACAGGCATGGTGGTATTAGATACACAAGCATCCCTCTTTGATGCTGCTAGTAGGGTATTTTATGCATCCCTGTCCTGGGTATTCTGAAGAAAGTTCAATGAGATTTACTCCCAAAGAACTTTGCATAAGATTGTGTCCATGTTTCAATCAGTGGCAAGGAAAGACCTTGTCACATCCAAAGTAGATTCTGAATTTACAGATGAGCTTACAGGAGGACACTGTTTGAAAAGTGCATATGGAAAGATACAGAAAATAGCTTGGGTGAATGGAAAGCTGTGTCAGGTGCAGCCTTGGGTTTTTTCCACTAACTTTAATTGTTTGACTTCAATGATTTTATAAGTTGCTAACTATTAATTTGATATATAATTATTTGTTTATTAATGAGTTATACTCACAGCTGGCTTAAGGGTTTTTGGCGCCTTAGGCAAATGACTTTGCCCTGCCCTGTGAGGGAAGGCACCCCTACTAAGGCTGCACTCACTAGGGTGAGGGCTACAGCTTTCTGTATAGACCCTGCCACCAATCCTAAATCTGACATTAGGAGAAGGTCCTGCCTAGGTGCCTTGGTGTGGTGCAGTGGTGCCTTAGATCTGGGTCTTGCTGCTGTTCCATACCTCCTCTACCTGATGGTAGAGGAGGGTCCCATTGGCTACCCACGAGCCTTGGTGCAACTGTGCCTGGGACTGCTGCTTGCAGTGCCATGCCTCCTGGACCCAGTGACAGCACATGGCCCCATCTGCTGATCAAGTGTGTTGATGTGGCTGCACCTGACACAGTAGCTGGACATGGCACCAAGCCTCCCAGATCTGGGGATAGTGGAAGCATCTGCCTGACGTGCCACCTAGCACAGCCGATTCAGTGACACTGTTGGAGGTCTAGCTTAATGTCCCTCTAGCTCTGGGAGACACTGGAGCCCTAGGCAATTGCCTGCATCTGCTTAGTAGATGGTTGTGTTCTGGTTATGCTTCAGTACTGAAGCTGCTAAAATAGCATAATCCAAAGAGCTATGGATCTTGCACTGTCCTGTCAAAAGGTCTTCGTTATTCTGTTTCTGTACTTAGAAAGCCAGTTTTGAAACTGAGGGTTGTACAGTCACTGTGTAATATTTAAGAGTTGTACAGTCACTGTGTAATATTTAAGAGTTGTTTATTAAAAGAAAAAGTCACCAATCCTACTGGTTATAAAAACCCTGGGGCTTGCATGAAGTACATCTTTGAATTCTAGGTTTGCTTTACTCATTTGCCTTACTTATTTGTATATAAGCTAAGTACATATTCGAGCACTGTACCCCCCATTTGTTGCTGTGAAACAGTCTTACAGTGCTATCTGAACCAGCATTACACCTTTCAAAGTCTCTTGAAGTCCGTGTGTTTAGGATATAACTCTGTTTAGGATGGCACATAATCCACTTAATGTATGAAGATCCATGTGAGTTTGGGTGTGTGTGTAATGTTTAAATCCTTTCAGAGATTTAGCATTTTCTTTTGGTTTTGCCTTAATATTTGCAAAGCAGAAGATATATATCCATAAAAGGTTCTCTATGCCAGCACCTCATATATCTATTGTTATATGTTTTTGTTCTTTTTGAAGTTATATGTTTTTATGCTTTTTGAAGCATCTAAATACCCAAATGCTGAGTTTTAGAGTCTTCCAATCTGTCTTCTGATTATATTCCCAGTTTGTAAACTATCTGCATTCTAGTTATACTCTCCATTCGTAAACTTTCATTAATAATTTTATATGTCAGTAGTTATCAAAATATTTATTGCAACAAACTTGTAACCACTAGAAAAATCTTGGCAGAAATGAAGAACTCTAGTTTCTTCAAGAACTTTAAGCTTGTACATATGACATTGTGGACGGTACCAAGTGTGCTTGCCCCAGTAATGACTGAAGACACTGTCACTGTGTTGGATTCAGCCAGGTTTTTTACTCAGTTTCACCTAATTCTTCTCCTTGATCCACTATGCACTACACATGCTACTCCCATGATCCACACCATAGCCTTTTTTGTGGTTGTAAATGACTTTCACCAACAGAAAAGATGACTGGCTCCAGCTTGTTGTCTCCCATGCACATTTGCCCCAACATGGGCACAGCCCCTAGGTTCCATCTCCATGACCGGGAATGTTCAAATAGCAACATTCCCAAATGTGGGTATGATAAAGTCTCAGCACATACATAAGGTTAACATACATAGACAAGAAGTGGAGGCAGCTTGACTGTGAGCTGGGTTTGCATAAGCTATTGTTTCAGCATCCCACTCTCTATGCATTACTGTACACACATAAAATCATCATCATCATCATCATCATCGGATTGCCCAATCCCTGCTGGTGCAGGGCTCTGGATGATGTACTGTCATAATAAAACATCAAACATACAATAAAATATTTAAATAACATTAAAACAACAATCTAAAATAATCAGATATTGAATTCCAATTATTTCCAGTTTCAGACTGCCGACCACTTCACGGGTGGGGGAGGAAGGAAAGGGAGAGTACAGAGAACAGAAGAGGGTATCTGCCAAGATGGTAACCATCGCTATCCTCAACCACCAAAAGCCTGGCAGAACATCTCTGCCTTACAGGCCCTGCAGAATTGCATGAGATCCCACAGGGCCCCGATGGTGTTTGGCAGACAATTCCACCAGGTTGGGGCCAGGACTGAGAAGGCCCTGGTGGAGAATAGCCAGACATCTTTGGGGCCGGGAATCACCAGCAAATTGCTGTCCAAGGAGCATAACGCTCTCCTAGGGACATACTGGAGGAGACAGTCCCGTAGATACGCTGGTCGCCAACTTCTCAGGGCCTTAAAGGTCAATGCCAAAACCTTGAACTTGACTTGGTGGTGCAGCACCGGTTGTATATATGCTGTCTGTGATGTTCCCGTCAGGACTTGCGCTGCTGCATTCTGGATCACTGGGAACTTCTGGATCAGTTTCAAGGGCAGGCCAGCATAGAGTGAGTTACAGTAGTCTAGCCTTTGTCATAGATACCATGTGCGCAGAGTTATTGTGAGCTATGAATGTCTACATTCTATTTAATAAGCAGAATGGGTAGCTGTGTTGGTCTGAAGCAAAAGAACAAAGTTCTTTTCTATTCTGCTGTCTCCTGGGATTGCAATGTCAGTGATCCAAACCTTATTTCTCTTTTCCCCCCTACAATTGTGATATCAGGGGTGTTATGTTCCAGGGACTCTTGCTCTTTTTTTGCAGCTACAGACAGTCTAACACAACTACTCATCTCGATCTATATGAAGAAAAACAAAGAGAAGCTTCTAGTTGTATAAGGCAGATTTATTTAAGGTTATAGGAACCAAAGTTTGGTATAGTGGTTAAGAGCGGTGAGCTCTAATCTGGAGAACCAGGTTTGATTCCCCGCTCTTCCACATGTGGCCAGCTGGGTTACCTTGGGTCAGTCACAGTTCTCTTAAAGTTGTTCCCTCAAGAGCAGTTCTCTCAGAGCTCCCTCAGCCCCACCTACCCTACAGGGTGTTTGTTGTGGGGAGAGGAAGGGAAGCAGATTGTAAACCACTCTAGGACTCTGAATGAAGGGCAGGATATAAATCCAGCTCTTCGTCTTTGCCATCTCCTCCTCCTTGAAAAAGTTTGCAATCAAAACTCACTTTTCTGGAGGAAAGGCACTTGCAAGGACAATATTTGAAAGACAGGGAGAATAAAGTTGGTAGTGAAAATACTTGGAAGTGGCTCCAAAATGGGCACTTGAAGAAAGAAACAGAAGGACTCATTCTAGCTGCACAAGAGCAGGCACTCAAAATGAATAGAAGGAAAACAAGATTTAGAACACCAGTGATAACAGCAAATGTCACCTTTGCAAGGTAAAGGGTGAAACAGTTGACCACATGGTCAGTGCCTACAGTAAAATTGCTCAGACTGACAATAAAGAGCGTCATGTTAGAGTTACAGCTATGTTGCCGTGGAATCTTTGCAAGAAGCATGGCTTACCATCAGCCAGAAATTCATAGGAGCACAAACCAGACAAGATCATGGAGAATGATGAAACAAAGATTGTTTGGGACTTCTGATTGCAAACAGATAAACCCCTGGAACATAACACCCCTGATATCACAATTGTAGGGGGGAAAAGAGAAATAAGGTTTGGATCATTGACACTGCAATCCCAGGAGACAGCAGAATAGAAAAGAAAGAACAGGAGAAGATCATGAAATACCAAGACCTACGAATAGAGTACCTCTGGGAAAAGAAAGTTACCATCATGCTAGTTGTCATTGAAGCACTTGGAGAAGAGCCTAGAAGTCTCGAGAAACACTTGGACATTCTGGGCACTAAGCAAATAACACAATCTCATCATTTAGCAGTCTAATTTCTGATTGTGATAAATAATAATAATAATATAATAATTAATGTGACATCAAGTCACAACTGACTTATGGTGACTTCTCATGAAGTTTTCAAGCAAAGACGCTAATAATGTGCCATCAATAATAGGTAAGGTAAAGGTAAAGGTTCCTTTGCTCGAAAGCCAGTCGAATCCGACTCTAGGGTTGCGGTGCTCATCTCCGTTTCAAAGCCAAAGAGCCAGCGCTGTCCGAAGACGTTTCCGTGGTCATGCGGCCGGCATGACTAAACACCAAGGTGCATGGAACGCTGTTACCTTCCCACCGGAGTGGTACCTATTTATCTACTTGCAATTTCTTGCTTTCGAACTGCTAGGTTGGCAGGAGCTGGAACTAGAGATGGGAGCTCACTCCGTCATGCGGCACCCGGGTCTCGAACTGCTGAACTACCGACCTTCCACAGCCTGCAGTTCAGCGTCTTAACCACTTGAGCCACCGCAGCTCCATCAATAATAACCTGCCATCAAATCACAACTGACTTATGGCATCTCATGAAGTTTTCAAGGCAAGAGGGTAACAGAGGTGGTTTGCCATTGTTTGCCTCTGCATAGCATTCCTTGTCTTCTTTGGTGGTCTCCTATACAATACTAACCATCCCCAACCCTGCGTAAACTTCTCATCTCTGACAAGCTCAGAATAGTCAGAGCTATCCAGGCTGCTACTAAGACAACTGTTAACATTCCTTTAAAATCTAGATAACATTCTGACAGTAATTTAGAAGCAATTGTGACATCCTAGTCCACCTTATATTTATTTCCGTTTAATTGCATATGTGAACCATCACTTCAGAAGAAAACATATTATTTGCTTGGCCACGGATAGGTACTAATTTTCCCTTGAGGATAGGTACTAATAATCTCAATAATCCCTTGAGGCAGGAAAGAGCGTACTTTCCCCATTTCTGATGGAGGGAGTTCCCACCTCTTCCACAGTTTTTTCCTTGCATCACTCCAGTACTTGTATTTAGAGAGCTCTGAACTGGTAGCATCTGAAAGCCTCTGTGCAGCATTCTTTGTGTTTAGTTTTGGTGTGCCTGCTCTCTCCCTTTTTGTTTGTGTCCCCTAGCTCAAGAGGCTGCCATTGGTGAATATATAGAGATTAGGTTTGTGACAGAGGACATAAAGAAAATGGTTTGAAAACTCCTGCAGAAGGCAGCATGAAGGAGATGGCAGACAAAATGAATCCTTCAGAGAGAGTGGGACTAGGATAATCCTTCTCATTCACACATAGAAGGAATCTTCTTAGTAGGTCCAGTGTTCTGTTCTCACTTGAAGAGAAGAGAACATTCTGACATTTGGGATATTACAAAGTGTATTCATGCTTGCCCGTGGAGCCAAATGGTCCCTAGTCGGCTTTAGGAAGCTCTGCATGATCTGTTACCCCCTGGTGGTTTATTGGATGCGCTGGTGGAGGACTGGCATTGCCAGCTCTCTGAAGCCATTGACAAAATCGCCCCCCCCCCGCGCCTTCTCCACCCTCAAACCAAAGCAGCCCCATGGTATAACCCAGAGCTGTGGAGACTGAAGCGGGAGCTGAGACAGCTAGAGCAGGTGTGGTGGCGTACTCGTGACATAGCTGCAAGAGCATCTTATAGAACATTTATGAGAGTCTATGAGATGGCAGTGAACTCTGCTAAGAAGTATTTCTATGAGGCCTCCATTGCATCTGTGAATTCACACCCTGCCCAGTTTTTTAGAACTATTCGGTCTTTAACTTCATTGCCGCAAGCAAAATGGTAGGGAATTGGCTATTGGCTGTGAGGCATTTGTGAATTATTTTGCAGATAAATTCCTGTCACTCCGCCAGGATCTTCTGACCACAGATCAACCATGACATTGCTGTAGTCAGTACCGCTGGATGGGGCCGAGTAACAACCATGGGTATTTAACCTCCCTATTGTTATGTAAAATTCTGGGGAGTCCATCTTGTAAATTTGATTCCATCTTGTTAGATTTTGATTGTAACCATTGAGCACTTTAATGTTGATTGTTTTATCCTGTTTTTATGCTGTTTTATGTTTTGGCACATGGTGCCCTATTGTAAGCCGCCCTGAGCCCGCTCGCGGGGAGGGCGGGGTAGAAATGCGGTAATATATATATATATATTTTAAAAAATGAACAGTTGATACAGTAAAAGAACTGGAAGCACCAGTAATGGTTGCTTCACTCATCATACTTTTTTCTGTAAGGCTGTGATCTCTGCATAGAGGAAAAATCATTTGTGCAACTGTACTAATTTGTTGAGGATTGGGCTTCTGAGCAAGGAGGCTTTGCATGTTTCCTGAAGGAGAGCACTTTCTCTAGTATATCTGGAGATTAATGTACCTCAGTGACTTCCTTCCAAGTTTCTCTAAAGCAGAGTAGTCCTGTTCTAAACAAGTACAAAATCCATACATTCTGTACTTGTGTGTTTGAGGTTTGATGTATTTTTCAATTTTGGAGAGTAGGTGCTTATTTCCCTCTTCCTCACGAGTAGATGGGATCAAATGGTTTCACCTGGATTAGCAATTTTTTAAATATCCATGATCAATTTATTTGGAAAACAGATCCACCCATTTGTTAGGAATAGGGTACTGGCAGCTGTACATCCACTCTTTACCAGCCAGTGCATGGGATGCATGTACTTCCAGAGCCATTGTTCGCACAGTCTTGTCCCTCTATAGGTGCTGAATTATTTTGTCTACTGTTCTATCCAGGCTCAGGTTGGAGTAAGTTTGGGAGGTGTAGGGTCTGTAACCAAACCAGCCATCTCACATACTTTCTAAGAAAATCAGCTCATAATTTATATAACTGATTCTTTAATTTATAATTCTTTTATTTGTAATTTATATATCTGATTCTTGAAAGCCCCAGGGGAACCTGCTGGAAGAGAACAGAAATTAGCTGGAAGGAGAAAGAAGACATGATTTTTTAAAATATATAGTTGTTCTGTGAAGCATCAATAACACTTTGATTTTGTACTCAGGATAGCCAGCTTTGTATTTTTTAAAAAATTGTCAATATAAAGTTTGAAAAAAGACAGGAAAATAGCATAGAAAATGCTGGAATGAATCATGACTATATCATCCTCTGGATTATCTCTAAATTGAAGAATTGTGTTAGTTCCAAAGTGAGTCACAGATGTAGAACCAACCTGTGATTCTGCAGTTAACTTGTTGCAAGACCCGGGTTGGTCCTTCTTTGGTGAAGTTAAGAAAATTTAATTGGGTTTCAAGGAGGTATTGTTATTTTTAATTTCTCAGAACTGTTTTGTTAGTTAAATTGTTTGCTGTCTTCAGTCGGACTTCCTCCCTGAATTCTCAGCTTTGTTTTGAAATTTGATATATTAATTAAAACATTTGTTCTTTTCAACTGTAAAATATCTGAGATTAAACTTGCATAAACTTTTAAATTTAACCAGTTTCATTGTCAGCTTCTAGTCTTGATAGGAGCCTCCAGCAGTTAACGTTAACATTTTCTCAAGCAGTGTGATGTTTCTGGAAGATGAACTTTTGAAAGTTGGCCACCCTTTAGTGACTGATTTATTTGAAGATGTTTTAAACAAAGTTGTGTTTCATTTAGTAACTGTTAAAAATGTCATTTTAGAAAAGAACAGTCTTGATTGGTATCATCTAACTGTAGGATTGTGGGCTTTTACAGCCACAAGATGGCACTTCTGAGCTGTTTTTGAGCTAGTTTTTTCTCCAGTGTGCTGCTTTTGTAATCGTAACTATTAGTGCACATTGTGTCAAAAACAAGTGAAACACTTGATCAGAGTTGATTTTATTTAGATTTTGAAATCTCAAACTGGTCAAGAACTTCAGAAGATGGTTGTATTGAATTGTACTGAAAATTATGTGCTATACACACCTCAAGGCTGTGACCACAAATAGTTAAGCAATCAGGCAATTTTGAATAAATGTTCTGAATGTGTATATGTGGCAAACTTTCTGTAGTGTTTTGTGTTGGTATAAAATTTTAAATTCATGTTCTCTCATGCATGTTCATGGATTGTAGGAAGGGGTTAAGAATGTTAAAAATGAGGGAAAATAAGGTGACATTCAAGGGAAAAGCAGGGACCCGGGGCTGATGGATTAGTTCTAAAATTCATAATAGGAGGAATATGCTATTCTTTTTAAATACTGCATTTAGTGGCCTTTTTGATGGGTTTCATAGTGCTAATATCACTATTTTTTAGTAGAACAGGAAGCAAATGCTTTGTAGCTATGGCATTAATAAAGTTTATGAGGACAAAAATTATCTTACCTATCCAGTAGAAATCAATAATCACTTAAGTGGCTTTGGTCTGTGTCAATCTAACGTTCCATATTATTTCTAACAAGCAGAGACTCTCCAAATATTCTGTCTCTTAGGGGAGATTTGTCCTTTGTTTTTCTTATAGCTAGCCACCTGTTTTGTTAACATTTTAACATCTCATTTTTTAATATTAATAGATGCAGTCTTTTCTTCCAGTCTCTTATGTTGCTTAAACATTTTTCCTCTTTGTTGGTAAATTATTTAGAACATGTTAATTGTAGCTGCCAATAGTTCCATCCTTTTCTGAACATTTTTGATGCTTTTATTTATACAATCATTTCCTTTACTAAGTTTTTTGCCAGCTGCTCCTACAATTTATTTTCTGTTTAAAGTATGCTACTCTCTTATCTTAAATGTTTTCTCTATGACTTTCTAGTATCTTATTTTAAGATACAAGAATACGTATTTATTCTTTAAATGTAGAATATTTTAATCTGTATTCTTTAAAAAAATGTTCTTTCTCTGTATATGATTTTATTTCATTTCTTCTCTGCAGATTATTGCCTGTCATATGATTCTGCGATATTATTTCCCCCCTCCTCTCAGGTGTGAAAGTGGTCTTTGATTCGGTCTATAATTATTCTTTCTGTCAAAGTCTACTGTCACTGTGAACGGTTTGCTGCAGTTTTTCAAATCTGTTTTGCTTGTCCAACTAACTGTCACTTTGGCAGTAATCTTTGTCCAAACTTCCCAGTTAGAATTTTTCTTCAGTGCATGACTTCATTTTTCCTGTCTGCATTTTCAATGCTGCCAATTTTTCATTTGTTCAGAAATACAGACATGTGTGGTCCTAATGGTAATGTTGTCTATTTTTTTCTTTTTAAAAAATCTGTGACTTTTAAAAATAATATTATCTATATTATCAAATGGCAGCTGGACTTGCATTATGTTTTGCTTTTTTCTTGCTTGCAGATGTGTGATAAACTTAGTGTAACACAAGCTTCCCTCCCCTACTATCAGTGCTCACTGAACTGGGTTTGGGAGTCTTTGTCATAGTTGTTACCCTCTTCTATTCTGTCTCCCATTCTGATTGCTCTCGTAATGCATCCACATGTGAATAACTAATAAAAGGAATAATGCTGCATGTGTAGCCTAAGCAGAGAGAATGTTGTTTTTAAAGACTCTCTAGTGAGCTTGTGGCTGCAGTGATATTTGATTCAGGGATGTCACAGCTCACTGTACTTCTTTCAAACATTTGTATCCCATCTTTTCCCAAAGAGTTCTTATCAAGTCTCATAGTATGCCACTGTACAAAAATACACAACTTTGCTAGAACTCATTTTGGATCTTTAATTGATAAAGCTAGATCCCAGTTGGTATGCCTCTTACTTAGCAACAGTGCTTACAGAATCTGCACAAAACTAACAGTCTAACCTTGATTCATGGCCATGGTGCATGAGTCCCCTTGGGTATCCAATAGGAACGCACATAGTATAGTTGGGTTTGTGCTGCTTTGTCCTTCAGCTTTAGACTGTATATTTTTATCACTTAATATGGTAAAAATGACTTACCCATATGTTCTTTGTTTCCTTTTATTTACTTGGACAACAGATAAAGTAGGTACTATAAAAATAAATACTATAAAATTTAGACAGTAGATTCAGCTTATTCCGGTTAACATTCCTAGTAACCGTTCATAAAAAGGAAAGAGATTAGTAGAATTTTATTTTAGAGTGGAATCCTTTGTATTTGTAACTTATGTAACCAGCATTACTTCAAAGTTAAAGTATTTTGTGTCCTGTTTTGAAATCATTGCTTCCTTCAGAGTCTTCTGCTTTGCTGCCGTTTTTGTATACATCAATATTCTAAGGACATTTTTTCATAGTATTTATAGTTAGTATTAATATAAGGTAGTACACAACTTCTATTTTTTTAGTATTTTTGAACTAGCATGGCTACTTACAATCTTTATCTATTTATATGTTGAATTGTAAACCCTTAACTCAAGCTTTGATCCCATACAGTGTGTACTGGATATCTTTTTTGTTTGTTTGTTTTTGTTGTGTGTGTCTGTGCGCACATGCCCATGCCTGGAAGTCATGGCGACCTCTGGCAACTCCTACTGGGACATAGGGGATGCTCAGAGAAGGGGCTTTGTAGCTTTCCTCTGCCTCTTGGCCCTGGTTTTCTTTGGAGGTCTCCCATCCAAATACTTGCCAGGGTCATCCGTGCTTAGCTTCCAATATCTAATGAGATCAGGCTTGCCTGGGCTATCCAGGTCAGGGCTATAGAGAATATCTTTAACTGCATCTGTAGAAGAAATATTCTGTGTGTCTGTACAAAGTTGTGGGAAAGCCAATTATATAGCTTTCATGACTGTAGCCAAAAAGGTTGTGTAGGAAAGACCATTTACGCAACAGTCCTGAGTACATTTTCTTGGAATTATGCTCCACAGATTTCAGTTTGATTTTAAGGTAAATATGCTCAGGATTTCAGTTTAGGTGAATTTTTTGTACTTTCTCTCTCCTGTAACACTCATAATACTTGGAATGACTTTAACATTTTCAGAGTAGAGTCTAGAGACTCAAACAACACCTGAGGTGTGGCAACAATATGATTACCTCTTTTGTACCTAATGCCTGAACCACCTGCACAGAGTAATTAAAGAAAGTGACTTTTTTGGATTCAGTTCAGTGTGGAACTTTGTTCCTTAAATGTCATAGCACATATCTGTTTGAATCTCAAAGTCATAGGGGACTGGCATGAAGCAGGTGGGTGGCTTTAAATATGTAAACTTCATGTTTTATAAAGAATCCTCTGGAGAGTCTTTTCAGGTTGGCAATAGTTTACTTAACTATGAAATCAGTAGTAAGGATCTAGCAAAAGATGAGATATTTCCAAACCTGCAGAGGTTTAACATTCTCTGTTCCATTCAGTGTGGCCTGTTTAATCTGCTTAAGAAACCCAGAAAGAAATAACAAGCTAGCATCATTATGAATTTCATGGAATTCTGCTGCTTTGTCTTTGCTTAAATATAGACAGATAGTAGGGGAAGATCTTCCTCTTTTTTTTACACTAAATGTGTGATTTCTTTTTGTCTTTTGTTTTGGCAAAGAAATCTGATAGCAAATTCTTATTGAGAAACTATAGTTAAAATATTGACAGTATTCAAAGTTTGACTTTAGTGATGTTCTTATTCTTGCTATCTGAAGTCCATGCCTGCTCACAGCAGTTAGCCTAAATGTGCTCTTAAAATAAGAGTTTTTACTTCTCACATTAAATATATGATGAGTGCTTTATTCACATTTAAATAATCATGTTTTAACAGAAATATGGTTTTAACTAGTTAAATTATATTGTTATCTTGTGATTGTTATCTGTCCTGAGCCCGCTTGCGGGGAGGGCAGGATAAAAATTAAACTAAATAAATAACCAGTTTATACCTGTACAGTTATAAACTATACAGAGTTATACCTGTAGAGTTATAAACTATACAGTTTATACCATTGTTCTATTGCTATAACCTAATTTAAAGTAAAAAATATTTTATGTCAGACACTCAGGGTGAGAAACTTAGATGTACTAAGCATACATATGAAATCATAGTGTTGGATCCCCAAGCATCGAGAATAAATCCACGTTTTCAAGAAAAGCAAAATTTATTTCAAAGCGTTGAAGAGATACTCAAACACGTTCTTTGTTAGAACTGGGGATACACAGGTAGGTCAAGCATAATAAAGGAAATTCAAACAGATACATATCCAATGAATAACATTCCCGCTGGCGGGCTAATGAAACGGTTGCGCGCCCAGTCCATGGGAACCAGGCAGAACATCAGACAAAACACAGGTGCAGTTCTCATGAGAAAAGCAATAGGCAAGCATTACAGCATCTTCTCCCCCACACATCCTCCAGCAGTTATCTTATGCATTCCAACACAGGAGCAGGATGGTAGAAAACAAGCCGGGTGCAACAGGGTAAGGATATGTACACAGAAGTCACACAAAACAGAATGGCAGCTTGCTGACATACTGCCCCCCTAAAAATACATCTTAAAACACACCTCCCGGGTCGGGCGGGAGATCTCCCGGGCTGGGCGGGAGACCTCCCGGTTTGTCCGGGAACCTCCTGTGGAAACTACGGATCAGGTAAGGGGCCCGAATATCCCCTTCTTCCACCCATTCGCGGTGCTGGGGACCGAAATCAACCCATTCAATAAGGTACCAGAGTTTACCACGTTTCAATTTACAATCAAGGATATCAGCGATCTCAAAATGTTCATCCCCTTCCAAAATGACAGGTGGAGGAGGAGTAACTGCTGGTCTCCAGGGAGACGGGCCAGGATCCTTCTTCAACAGGCTCATGTGAAAAACAGAATGCAGAGCACGTAAATTCTTAGGCAAAACAACATCAACCGCCACATTATTTATGACTTTACGCACTTTGAATGGACCAATGAACTTCCACCCCAATTTCCTGCTAGGTCGCAGCATCTTAATGTTCTTGGTCGAGACATACACAAGATCCCCAGGTTTCAGATCAAACCCCACCACCCTACCCTTGTCTGCCTGGGTCTTGTAAGCAGCCTTGGCTGCGTCAAGTGTTTGGCATAACAGAGGCCATGCTTTTTGCAAGGACATACACCATGTATCAGCATCCCCCACAGGACGTTGGCCCATCCCCTCCAGGAAAGGGAGGGGGGGCTGTCGTAACCAGAAACAGCTTTATAAGGAGACATGCCCGTGGAGCTATGGACAGTGTTGTTATAACAATATTCAGCAAGAGGCAACAATTCACACCAATCATTTTGTTGATAATTAGTAAAACAACGAAGATATTGCTCCAGGGTCTGATTCACTCGTTCTGTTTGTCCGTCAGTCTCAGGATGATACGCGCTGCTGAGCCCTTGTTCCACCCCTAAAATGGAAAGAAGTTCCCTCCAAAACTTAGAAACAAATTGGGTCCCCCTGTCAGAAATTAATTTAGCAGGTAATTGATGAATTTTCACCACGTGAGACATAAACGATTTCGCCAACCTCTGAGCTGTAGGCAAGGAAGGAAAAGGCACAAAATGAGCTTGCTTAGAAAACAAATCAACAACCACCCAAATAACAGTGTTCCCTTTGCTCACAGGGAGATCAGTAATAAAGTCCATGGACACCACTTCCCACGGTCTCGATGGGGTAGGGAGTGGCTGCAGAAGACCAGGAGGCTTGCCCACTCTGGGTTTAGTCAAGGCACAGGTTTGGCAGGACCGAACAAAAGTCAAGAGGTCTTTGCGCATCTGTGGCCACCAGAACTGTCTGCGGATGAGTTGCAGAGATTTAACAAAACTCCAATGCCCTGCCAGTTTCGAACCGTGAGCAGACTCCATCACCTCCCTCCTCATTGAAATAGGCACATACAGTTTGTCTCCAGAATAAATCAGACCTTCAGGGCTACGGACACAATCCGGCAACGTTTTCAGGGAGGCATCATCATCAGCAGTAAAAGCAGACATATATTTCTGGACCCAGCCCCCCCCCCCCACAGGGAAAAGGGAAGGCGAAGTTTCATCAGAGCGCGGAATCGAGCGCGCTTGCGCACGGGTGACCACAGCCCCCCCCAGGTGGGAGGGGGAAAAAACAGAGTCCATGATGATTTCACGCTGACTGTCATGTTGTGGGAGGCGTGAGAGCGCGTCAGCCAGGGAATTAGCCGTCCCAGGGAAATGACGAAGAGTGAATCGAAACTTAGCAAAGAAGTCCGCCCAACGAAGTTGTTTAGCGTTGAGAGAACGGGGGGATTTCAGCATCTCCAAATTCTTATGGTCAGTCCAGACTTCAAATGGCAGTTGCGCCCCCTCCAACCACTGCCTCCAAGTGGAGAGAGCCAGCCGGATCGCTGACGCCTCCTTCTCCCAAATCCCCCAGTTTCGTTCAGCGTCAGAAAACTTTTTAGACACAAATGCGAGGGGGTGTAAACGACCATCTTCCCCTTCTTGCAAAATAGCGGCCCCCATTGCCACATCCGAGGCATCAGTTTGGACAATGAATTTTTTAGTTTCATCAGGGCGCGCCAGCACTGGCTCAGAGGTGAACATCAGTTTAAGTTTCTCAAAAGCCTCTGCGCAAGCAGGGGACCATTTAAGCGGGGCGCCTGGTTTCGTAGCATCAAACCCCTTCCCCTTGGTCTTTAGCAAATCAGTCAGGGGAAGGGCAATTTGAGCGAAATTCTGGATGAAATTTCTATAAAAATTGGCGAATCCGAGGAACATTTGCAATTGTTTGCGGGTCCTGGGGGGTTCCCAGTCAAGTACAGCCTGTATTTTAGCAGGGTCCATTTCCACCTTCCCCCCAGAGATGCGATAACCCAAAAAGTCAATGCATGTCTTGTGGAATTCACATTTTGACAGCTTTGCAAACAGGTGGTGTTCATAAAGTCGCTTAAGGACCTGGCGCACCAATTTAATATGCGACGGGAGGTCCTGAGAGTACAGCAACACATCATCAAGGTAAAGGACCACTCCTTTGAACAAGAACTCATGTAGGACCTCATTGATTAGGTTCATGAAGACCCCCGGAGCCCCTTGAAGCCCGAAGGGCATAACGAGGTACTCAAACTGCCCCAAAGGGGTATTAAATGCAGTCTTACTTTCATCCCCCTCCCGAATGCGCACACGGAAATATGCATCTCGGAGGTCAAGTTTCGAGAAGATTTTGCCCTTGGTGGCCTCAGCTACCAAGTCCTTGATTAGCGGGAGGGGGTAGGCATTGGACAAAGAAACAGCGTTCAGACCCCTATAATCAGTGCACAATCTAAGCCCCCCGTCTTTCTTCTTTCGGAAAAGTACAGGCGCGGCGAAAGGGGAGGAAGCCGGGCGAATGAAACCTCGGGCTAGGTTTTTATCAATAAAGTTCCGCAGTTCAACTTTCTCAGCCGGCCCCATCGCATAGATTTTACCTTTAGGTAATTTACAGTCAGGCAAAAGTTCAATAGCACAGTCAGTAGAGCGATGGGGGGGCAATTCGTTAGCTTCATCTTCGCCAAACACTTTCGCCAAGTCTCTATACTCTCGAGGCAAAGAAGCTAACTCTTCCGGCTGCAAAGCGCCGCAGGGGAACTGTGCGGTCGGCTGGTCCCCCCACGAGTCCAACCAGCAGTGATCTACACATTTAGCCGACACAAATTTGACAACCCCTTCTTCCCACAAGATGTAAGGGTCATGGGTAAACAACCAGGGACTCCCCAGTACTAAGTCGAACTGCGATTTAGGGGTGACAATGAAGGATCTGGATTCCCAATGATCGCCAGCCCCCAACCGCAAAGCCATAGTCTCGTGTGTACAAGGTTCCATGGGTGCCCCATCCATTTGGGTAAAAATGATGGGAGACTTCAAGGGGACTATCCCCGCTTCCAGTGCCAATAACACTCTAGGGCTGATGAGATCCCTCCCACACCCAGAATCAATCAACGCTCTCACCCTAACGTGGGTCCCCAGGAGCGGATTCATTAACGAGACAGTCACGAAAAACAGGGAAGGGGTTTCTCTCACCACCTTGGGCGCAGAGCTAGAATGGCCGTGTCGTTTTGCGCCTCTCACAACAGGCCGTTGTCGTTTTCCGCCGTTTCAGCCACCACCTCTTCTTCGGACTCGGCAGCAGACGGTGCGTTGCCCTCCGGACCTTGGGCCGCCTGCAGAGCTTTGGAGAAACGCGGTTTAGCCATCCCCTTCTGCCTCGTCAGTGGCGTCTTAGGGCTCGGAGTAGGCGGCTTGTCTTTTACCTGACGGCTGCCACAATCCACAGCGAAATGCCCCTTCTCCCCGCACTTGAGACAGAGCCCCATCTTCATACGTAGTTCTCGTGCCGATTCCGACAGGCGTTGAGTCTTGGGTCTGGAGGCACTGGCAGCGGCGGGTCTGTTGGTCGTAGCAGCCAAGTCGAGTTTGATGGTGGTGAGCCGATCCTCTGCATTTTCAGCTTCCTGGGTCCAGGCCATCAGGGAGACAGGATTGACAGTCTTCAGAACCGTTTCTCGGATGTCTGCGTTGAGTCCCAATCGATACATCTCAGCCAATATATGATCAGGGTAGTCTCGGAGCTTTGCTGCTTGCTTGTGGAATTCCAGAGTGTACTCGCGAACCGACTTCTTGTTCTGGCGGTAGGTGCGGAGAAACGCTTTAGCTCTTTGACTCGCGTTGACATCTTC
>NW_015159717.1:1237773-1295684 GCF_001447785.1 Gekko japonicus
CCCCGGAACTCCCCTGAGAGGGAGACCCGGAGCAACCGGTGGTCCCGCTGGCACTGGCCTCATCGGTGGCGGCAGACCCGGTCCCGGCGGACCCCCCGGCATCGGCTGTTGCGCAGGTCCTATTTGCTGCGGAGGTCCGGCCGGTGGCTGGGCAGGCACCTGCGGCGCGGGAACTCCCGGTACTTGTAGCGGAGGTCCCGTCGGCGGCTGAGCAGGCACCTGCGGTGCGGGAACTCCCGGTGCAGGGACAACTTGTTGCTGCGCGGCGTGTGCGTCAAGGAAATTAGCCATTCTAACGTCCATCATTCCCGGCAGAGCTTCCATTACATCCTGGAATGCCCTCAACAAGTCCCTCACCGAGTATTCCAGTTCCTCCAGTCGTTCCCCGGTGGTTTCCTCAGGGATCGGTTCTCGACGTTGATAGTCCGGGGGTGGGTCATAGTCTTCTTCCGTTTGGAAGCCCCCGGCTCCCTCCGAATCCTCTACGTGGCCTCGCGGCCCCGATGGCTCGAACATCCACTCCTCGAGGTCTTGCTTGGAACTCCCCTTCTCCGAGGTAGCCCCCGGCTCTGGGAACAATCCCTTGTCAAACAGACTTTCACGTAATCCGCTCCCTCGACGGGAGTACACCTCTCGGGTGCCCTGAGTGTTGTACATAGTCCAGTCATCCTGCTGTTGAGTCTTCCGCGGACCCCAGTGCGAAGGGGTCGGAGGCGGCCAAGACAGATGTGCAGGCAAGCGGGGAATCGTTCCCCCCACGGCACCCTCCAGCGAGGCCGCAGTCGTGAACACCAAAGGAGCGGAGGTATGTGGGACCGATCCTGAGTCCCCCTCCGTTTTAGGTAGGTCTCCCTCAGCTCCGCTCATGATCTTGCCAGAGTCGGAACGATAGGAGAAAGGGAGTTCTAACAATATGTTGGATCCCCAAGCATCGAGAATAAATCCACGTTTTCAAGAAAAGCAAAATTTATTTCAAAGCGTTGAAGAGATACTCAAACACGTTCTTTGTTAGAACTGGGGATACACAGGTAGGTCAAGCATAATAAAGGAAATTCAAACAGATACATATCCAATGAATAACATTCCCGCTGGCGGGCTAATGAAACGGTTGCGCGCCCAGTCCATGGGAACCAGGCAGAACATCAGACAAAACACAGGTGCAGTTCTCATGAGAAAAGCAATAGGCAAGCATTACAGCATCTTCTCCCCCACACATCCTCCAGCAGTTATCTTATGCATTCCAACACAGGAGCAGGATGGTAGAAAACAAGCCGGGTGCAACAGGGTAAGGATATGTACACAGAGGTCACACAAAACAGAATGGCAGCTTGCTGACACATAGTTAGGCATTATGCAGATCCTGCAGTGAAGGGCACTGAAACTACTTTAATCTAAAATCTGCTAATATTTAAGTACTTGATGCAAATATATATTAGAATTGATACAAATATATATTAGAATTTTAGGATATTTTAGCATATTTGTTCCACCAAACTCAGAAGGATATTTTTGAGAATTCATGCCTAGGATTGGATTGATAGGTTCAGAGGAAACAAAAGGTAATCAGACCTTTTTAAAATCCACTCACATATTAGTCATATGATTTAGCAATAACCTTTTAAAACTGGTCTTTATTAACAAAAAGGCCTGTATCAGTGATAATATTACTTTACATAGAGAGTGATTAAAATGTGGAATTTGATGCCAGAGGATGTAGTGATTGCTACAGGAATAAACAGCTTTAAAAGGGGATTAGGTAGATTCATGGAGGATAAGTTTGTCAGTGGCTACTAGCCATGTTGGCTGAGAGGAACCTCCACATTCAAAGGCACTAAGCCTCTGAATCCCAGAGCCAGGAGGCAATATCAGGGGAAGGCCTTGGCCTCTCTATGCCCTGTTGTTGGCCATCTAGAGGAACTGGTTGGCTACTGTGTGAGATAGGATGCTGGAATAGATGGACCATTGGTCTGATCCAGCAGGGCTTTTGTTATGTTCCTAATAAACATGATTTTTAGCATGACACTCAGTAAACACACAAATTATTCTTTTGAACTGCTATGCCTTTTTTATTTTGTTATTATTTACATTATTTATAGACTGCATTTCTCACTGAGACTCAGGGTAGATTATGTAGTGTAAGTCAAATACAAATAAGAGGATGGCACTTCCAATAAATAGTGTAGTAGGATTTGGATTATAGAATTCTGGATCCAACCAGAAATCTGCAACAGATCTCAAACACCTAACAAAGCATAAACATGACATGTTAAATGATGCAGAAATTACATGGTAGGAGCATCCTTAAAGAACAGACAGATCCTTAAAGAATAGACAGAACTTTCTGAACAAGTTCATTACAGTACAGCCCAATTACCTGTGCAAAAAAGCCTTCCTGTACAACCTAGCTTTGCATAGTTTGTAGAAAACCAGAAACCTAACCTCATCAAGAAGACCATTCCATAAGGTGGGGGCCACAATAGAAAATACTAATAATACAAGTTTTTTTCTTGTGAATTATTGTATCCCAGAATGGATATACTATTAATGCTCATTGTTTCCTTTTGTAAGAAAGAGTTCAGTGCTTACTGCGTAAGAGTGCTTTGTGTCATTGCTGCTTAATGTTTTGCTTTCAGTATAAAGTGAATGCAAGCTGTAAAAAGACAAGAGTATCCATCTAACTCTGTATTGTAAGGAATATTAAGGAGACTATTTTCTAGAGATAATTTTGAAGTAATTTCAAAATTCAGTTCCACCATGAGCTGCTTCTGAGGGTCAATATACCATGCAGCACAGAGGAAGAAGGCTGCAACAGGGAGGGGGTATTGAGTAAAATTGCCCTTCTTCATTCTTCCTTGTGGAAAGTGGGGAAGATTCTCTTATGTGAACTCTTTCCATTCATGAAGAATAATACTTGTTAGTTCCATTAAACAAAGTTTGAGTCCAGTGGCACCTTTAAGACCAACAAAGTTTTATTCAAAGTGTAAGCTTCCTTGAGGAGATTTTGTTCCATTTCTTTGAAGAGGTGTGTTTTGCACATGAAAGCTTACACTTGGAATAAAACTTTGTTGATCTTAAAGTGCTCCTGGACTCAAACTTTGTTCCTTCCATTCTTGTAAATTCGGATTCAACCTATATTTTGCAGTAGTTTCATTGTGCAGATGCAATATGAAGATGGACTGTGACTGTTAATATTACTGGCACAAAGAAGGCTTCTTCTGAGTTGAGGTTTCCCTGTAGGGGTCAAAGAAAGCAAAAATCCCTTCTTCAGCAAAAATGCTCTTCTTAGGCTCAAAAGAGTGAGAGAAGTATCTCCAGGGTGAATACACTAGAGATAAACACTTTCCACTTCTCCTGCTTGGAATGCAATGATGAAACTATTTTAGTCTTCCTGTTCCCTTTGCTTTCT
The DNA here is from genome assembly GCF_001447785.1 of Gekko japonicus. NCBI lineage: Eukaryota > Metazoa > Chordata > Lepidosauria > Squamata > Gekkonidae > Gekko > Gekko japonicus. The sequence goes on from NW_015159717.1 coordinate 1,241,180, forward strand.
TAGAGTCTTCATGCTCATGTGAATGCATACTTCTCTTAGGCTTCAGTCATTATGCAGCCTAAACTTTCTTTTCTCTCTCTCACATTGAGCCACTAGCATATGCATGCTTTCTTTGGATCAGATCAGATCAGGTAGGAGGCCACCAGCACACATGCCAGACCAGTTTGCTTGGCATGCAGCTCTGGCCAAGCTATTGGAGATGTTTGCAGCACCACTAGTGCCAGAGACATGGAAGAAAACAATTGGCGTGGTTTATGCCTCCTGGACGTATGCAGCCACCAGTGGGTACTGATACAAGGCCCCGAGGGAGCTCAGCTTGCTGCCGGTCTGTCTGGCCAAGTACAACCCTCATCTCTTCCATCACTCCTTTGTTTGTCAGCACATCAGCATCATCACAGTTGCATTGTTTTGGCACTTTGGTGACAAAGGTTGCCTTCTGGGTCAGATATGGATAGCTAAGAATCTAGCACCAACTCTCACTATAGATTAGTGCAGGAGGATACAAATTGTTGAACTTGTTTTCCATAAAGCCTCACTGTTTTCCTGTTATAATGCACATTTGGCAAACTTGGTAGGACTTATTTCCAAATTTTGGTAGAGATAGGTTTTAAAATGTAGCAGCAATATTGGGCAAGTTCACACAGGAAAGCCAAGTATATCCCCTCCCCTAATCCCTTTTATTTATAGAATTGCATAAAGAAAAGTCATTGGGAATGCTGCTAGATATGGAGATAGCAGATGGCCATTGCAATTATTATGGTGACTATGCAGTGGCTATGATAATGCATGTTTTGATAGCATGTGTTGCAAGCACTGAGCTATGCATAATGACAGCCCAGTTCACAGTTAGTTTTCTCCATGTGAACACATTTCCAGAAAGGATTTTTGTGTGGAGGGCAAAACTGGCCAGATTACTCAAGTAAATCAGCCCATAGTCTTGACAGAATTTGTAAGTTTGTCACCATATTCCAAATGAAAAGGAAAGTAACTTTTGAGTTCCTTAGTTATGTCTTACAGTCTTGATTTTGTGATGCTAGCTTGTATTCAGTGTTCCCTCTAAGCTGAGTTAGTGTGAGCTAGCTCACAGTTTTTTAGCCTCCAGCTCACACATTTTCGTCTTAGGAAGGATGGCTCCAGAGCAAACTGATTTATGCAGTAGCCAAATCACTTGCTCACAACTTTGATGCCAGTAGCTCACAAAGTAGAATTTTTGCTCACAAGACTCCACAGCTTAGAGGAAGCATTGCATGTATCCAGTGACACATGAATGTGCATAGAGTTCTCCTGTGTACTCTCCCTTCTTGCACTGACCCCTGGAGAGGTCAATCCTGGGGCTGTAGGACCTGCATCGAGGAGCAAGTTGGGGGAAGAGGAAGAAACCATCAGTCACTGTCTTTCATCACTAGAGTTGTGCTGCCCATTCTCCCTCCTCACTGCAGCCTTCCTGCCGGCATGGCTGCTGTTCAGTGCGGCCCCCATATCCCCCAGAACAATCTTTCCAGGAGTTGGAAGGGGCTGCAGGAATGGAGGAAAATGCAGGAAAATCAGTGTTTTCTGAATGCTTAATTGGATACAAGGCATTATAGATTATAAATAAACTCAAGGAAGTAGACGAAGACTGCCAAATGTGGTTTCACAGTATATTTTCTATGGAGTTGTACAGTTCAGAATTAATGTAAGATCTTCCTTAAATGATTCTGCACAAGCCTTAGGCAGATGCAATAGTAGTAATTATAAATAACTGTTCCTATACTGATAAATTACATTGGAGGCCTTCAAACAGAACACCCATTTGTCCAGGATATGCTAGCTCTGGATTTCCTGCACTGAGCAGGGGATTGGACTCGATGACTCGGAAAGCCCCTTCTGCGATACTTAAATGGAAAATGTACTATATTATCTATCTGGAGTGAAAAACAGCCAATTGAATTGTAATGTGGGGATGGTAACTGGGAAGTGGATTCATCTGGTAGTGAAACCTAGTGGCCTTGTTCAAATTTTCCTTCCATCTCCATATGTTCAGCAGGGATTGAGATTGCATCTTTCTTCCCCAGCTACATCTGTTGTACCACCAAAACCACCAGGAATCTATGCATAGAGATAATTTTTGAATAGGGTGTACACATTCCTCAAATGCACAACTGGACCCAGGATTTTTTGTAGGGGGGAGGGGGAATTGCCTGCCTGAATAGGGATTATACATGTTGCATCTTGCTAGCGTGCATTCTGTGCAACTGTTTTCCTCCATGTCTGGGGTGTCAGTGGTAGGAATATACACTTCCTGGGTATTATTGAATGACCAACTACCACATTAGTGAATGGCTGGGTATTATTGAATGATCAACTACCGCATTAGTGAATGGTCTCTGTGTTTTTCTTGATTAGATTTGGAATTTCAAATCTAATAAATCCTATCTATATATCTAATACTTATTTCTGCAGATTGGGGGCACATGGAGGGAAAAGTGCTTATTCTGCATATGTGTGCAACTCCCCAGAAGTGCAGAAGAATCTAAAAACTGTAAAAAATATATGGAGGAGGTTAAAAATGCCCAAAAAGTAAATCGGCATTCACTGCGTGTGTGCAGGAAATGGACTTACCAAGGCAGAGGACGAGGAGCCTTCTCTCCCCCTCCCTCCCCCTCCTGTAGTTCTGATTGTGTTGAATCCTCCCCCATGGTGATGCATCCTCCACCGGACATTCAGTCCTCCAGCAGCTGACAACAGCACCTACCTTGCGATTTTTAAAGTGCTTTAGCAAACTGCAGCAGCTTTCAGTTCTCTTCACTCTGCTCAGTCAGCTCTTTCTGCTTTCCATGCAATTGCAAGAAGAAAGTGCACACTTACTCCAAAAAAGGGGGGGGGGAAGCCGGCAGAAAATAAACATGTCTTTGATTCCGCCCTCCTGAGCAGGCAAGAGAAGTTCCCAGTGCCTCGGCTCTTCCCTCTTTCCCCACCTTCTCCCAGCCAATTAGCTTACAGTTTACTGTTACAGAGAAAAGAAAAAACAGAGTGGGCAGGGATGAAAACTTTTTCTTCTCTAGAGAATGTAGGAGCATGAGTCTGTGCAGGATTTTGCCTAGAGATGTGTGGGCTTGGCCAATTCTTTCCCAGAAATGCCAATAGGGTGGGATGACAACATTTTGTTGTGGGTCCCCTCTTGGGTGTGTGTGTGTGTGTGTGTGTGTGTATATATATAAAAAAATCCCAACGTATTGTCACTTTCCAGCTCTCCCATTGGCTGTGCTGTGTGCTCCATCAACCATTGGTCTATCAACCACCACTCAAGAGTACTCGTGTGCCATTGGCTGGGTCCACTCCTCTCCCACAGCAACTACTGGCTCGGCCACTGTTCCGTCAGAATAAATTGCCAAAATGGCTGTCTCTCCTGACAAAGATGCTTGTACTGCTTGGCTCCTCTGTGGCTGGCTGGCTACTGAGGTGGGCCAGCAGCCATCAAACCATTTTCTTCTTCTCCTGCTGTGTGGCTCACTTTCCCCTCAGTGGCTGTTGCTAGGCAACCAAGCTTGGTTCTGTCAGTAAAAAGGCAAAGACAGGAGGCCCTTTTCAGGCCTCCTTTGGCCTTTGTGGAGAACTCATTGGGGCCAGTCCTGACTAGGGTTGCCAGCTCCACATTGGGAAATTCCTGGATATTTTGTGATGGGGTCTACGGAAGCCAGAGTTTGGGGAGGGGAGAGACCTCAGCTGAATAGAATGCCATAGAGTTCACCCTCCAAATCAGTTATTTTCTCCAGGAGGAGAGAGAGAACTGTTGTCTGGAGTTCAGTTATGATACCAGGCAATACCACAGCCAATGTAGCAGTTAGCGTTTCAGAGCAGGGTCTGCCAGAACCAGGTTCTTGCTGTGAATCCTGAGTAGGTGATTTTGGACCAGTCACAGACTTTCAGCCTAACCTACCTCACAGGGTTGTTGTGCAGATCAAAAGAGGAAGAGGAGACTGATGTAAGCTGCTTTGGTCCACACTGCAGAGAAAAACTGTACTTTTCCTCTTGGGAAACTATTGTTGTCAGTCTCCAGGTGAGCAAAAACAACAAAGGACAATGGAGTAAGAGAGCTGCTGTAACCAAATATGTTAAACTCCGAAAATGGGCTGCATCTCAGAGACTCCCAAATCGTTTAAAAGTTCCACCAGTAAGAATTCACAAATATTACTCTATTGAAAACAATATAACACTGTAGTCAAATACAACATCAGTACCAATGAACTCACAAAAATTTCAAGAGTCCAGTTGCCAACTAACCAAATAGGATGTAGTTAAGCAATCAAACTAACCAATAGCTGAGACATCCTATAAACTTGGGAACAATATCACTAAAAAATTAAAATTACAGTAACAATGCAGAGTAATTACATTCAGAAAAAAACAGTAACCATGAGGAGTAATTACATTCAGAGATAACAGTAACAGCAATACAAGGTCCCAGGATAGTTCCCTTGTTTCCATAAGAGTTCTTCTTCAGTTGCTGTGAAACAAAAATGTGAAAACAAAACATACAGTAAAATACAATGGGTATCCTGCTCATGCTTACAAAATTAAAAATTTAAACACTCTGCAATGCAATGCAATTGTAATGGAACCTCAGAGAGGTACAATGCCATAGACTCCACCCTCCAAACCAGCTGTTTCCTCCTGGGGAACGATTGTTGTCTATCTCCAGGTGAGGGCTGGGGATCACTCAGAATTACAACTGTTCTTCAGATGGCAGAGATCAGTTCCCTTGGAGAAAACGGTGGACTCTTTGTCATTATACCCTGCTGAGGTCACCACAGCAAGTTGATGCTGAGTTCCCAAGGACGGGGCACTCTCCCAGAGCCTCTTTCTATAGCTCGTTGTATTTATTTAGTGAATTATTTAGTGAACTATTCCTAGTGAATTAATAAATTCTCTGCCTTGATCAGGGACACCAAGCAGCTAATAGATTTAAAACATACATAATAAGAATACCTCTTAAAAACTGTTAAAACCAAGCAAAATCACATCATTAAATCAGTTAAAAAGTTAGTAAAATACAGATACAGAAGCGAAATAACAATAATTAAAACATAGGGCTGGAAGGAGGGATTACTGAGGGAGCACTAAACAAAACAAGAAAGTCTTTACCTTCTGGTGGAAGACTGCAACAAAAGGGGACAGACATATATCTCTGTGGAGAGAGTTCCAGGGTTTTGGTTCCATGACCACGAAGGCCCCCTTCTGGGTTTCCACCCACCTAATCTCAGAAGGCGGGGGTATCTCAAGCAGGGCCTTAGAAAATTACTGTAGCATGTTTGCAGGTTAATAAGGGAATAGGCAGTCCTGCATACAATCTATTCATAACATTTGTAGAAGTTAGCTCTAGTCCATGAAAGCTTACGCTGAAATAAAGTTTTGTTTATTTTTAAAATGCTCTTGTTTGTTTTTGCTTCCACATCTATTACATATTACCCTTTTGGAATTATAACACTGACTGTTTTCAGTATTTTGAGGCTGGAGCTCTTTGCTTTTTAATGTTTAGAATAACAGCTGTTCATCAGTTTTTTCTGCTGTATATCCCGTTCTCGAAGTTTTAACTTTATTAGAGTAATAATAGGTTGTGTGAGATTTTGTTGCATTGAGGATTTCTAGTCTGGTTTCTTTTCACTGGTCATCTTCTTAAAAGGATTTTGTTTCATAACCTTCAGTACTTCAGTTATGAAACTTCAGGTTATGTGAAGCATCTCTGCAAGCTGCTCAAAATATTACATTTCAGTGTGTACACTTATTTCCAGAATGTCTTATTCCTTATTTTAATAATAGCATTAGTAACTATAATATCACTGTCCCTTTAAGAAAACAGTACATACCATAACTTAGTATAACTTGCAGTGCAAATCTCTGTACAGTTATTTCTGTCCAAGGCCATGGACTACAGATTTTTGGAGTAACTCTGCATAGAACTGCACTCTTAGAAATATACTAATAACTTAAAGAAATTCCAGTGTATGAAACATAAACTCACTCTTTAGCTCATCTTAATGACAGTTTTCTGAGGATTATTTATAATAATAGTAGTAATAAAATAAGCATTAGTGGCACTGTTAATAATGAGAAGTAAGATTGAGTGAGTGAAACTTGCCTGTGATTATATAGTGAGTTTGTGAATGAGTAAGTAGTCTGTACTCTGAAATATATTTTTGATTATACGTTTTGGGAAGAACAAGTATACATTTCCTCTAAAATTCTTAAATGTTATGCATTTTTAAATCATTCTTGATCTAACCATATGTGCTTAAAAAACCTGTGGAATATGTTGTACACATGAAGCATTAATTTTGCATCTCTAGGGAGATGTCGGTTGAACTTCTGAGTTGTGGCACATGTGGAAATTGTAAAAGCTTCTACCTAATCCTTTCCCAGTATTATAGTTGTTCACATGCTCTGTATGCTGTTCATTGAGATTTGGATTTTGTATAAATTGCAAATAGCCACTCTAAAATGATGTCAGTTGAAGGTCAACAGTGGCTTATACTACAGTAAAATTTTTAACCCAAATAACTTCTCTTAGGACCTAATATTTTTAAAGGCTCAGTTGGTGCATATATATTTCAAATAAAGGGGAGGGGTCAACTGGCTTTAATTACTACCATGATTACTAAATAAATTCAACAGCACTTTTTAAGTATGCTTTATGGAATAATTGTAATGAAATCCAGTGCCTCAAATCAGGCATTCCACAGATGTTGAACTATTTACATATTCTAAGGTCTTTTCAGGTATGCCAAATAGTATGACTTTGTAAATTAAACAATAGAAAAATGATACACACCCCTAAAAAAAAACAGCCTGATGAAGACTGAGTATGCTGTAGAAGACCTGAAATGTTAAAACTAGCTGAGAATTCAGTAAATGAAAGAAAATTGGAGGGGGAAATTAGCCTGATCAAGCTCTTGGGAGTTGACAGATTCATAGAGGGGGAAATTTTGGACATGAGGGTTTCAAAACTGTTTCTCTTCCCTTGATTCCTCATGGGATCCCAGTTTGTGCATTTATAAAGCATACATGTTGACCACATTATTATTGTTATTGGTTTACTTTTGATTTGAGGTGGATTCAGCATACCTTTTTGCTTCCTATTTACAGGGGTCATTTCGTAGAAAAAGAGCTAGGGGAACTCATTAGCATAACTCATTAGCATATGCCACACCCCCTGACATCAGGGGCCCGGCGGTGAACCTGCAAGGCCAGTGGGAGTGTGAGGAAGCCCCGCCAAGGCCCTCCCTGGCCCCAGGCAGGCAGGGGTGGGGAGAGGCGGGGAGGAAGCAACTTACCCTCCCTCTTCTCCTGCCTCCTCCTGGCTGAATGAGGGCTGGAAGCAGGGGGCGGGGCTTCGTCATGTGCCTCGCCCCCTGCACCTCACCCGGGGGAACTGCGTTCCCCCGCGTTCCCCCCCCCGAAATGACCTCTGCCTATTTAACAATTGCCTTATACTAGTACTAATCTTTGCCTGATAGCTATTCATATATGGTTCTTCCCAGAATTGGAAGCTTGGTGGGTGGGGCTTTTTATTGTGATTTTTGTGCAGTAGCATATGTATACTAATGCATACCTTGCAGTGCACTAAAAATGCTGATGCCTAGAGTTTGGGATCCTGAAGAACCTAGCTTCCTGGTTTGTGAAGTAGTTGTTTTATCATCAAAAAGAAAGTCATAAGGTAATATGTGAATGAGTGTACAGATGCAGTTGCCACATTCATCATAAGAAAGGAAGGGCCTGATAAAGGAAAAGAGATAGGAAGTCACATGTATGAGGAAAAGTGCAAGATCTCTGTCTAGTTGAGACCAAATATCACAGTTTTGGTCTGTCTGTAATAATGCACAAATTTGAATCCCTTCCGCTGCCACAATAAAACAAAACCTGGAAGTGGAATTCTAAAGCAGTGTACATGACATGCTACAAAATGTAAATGTAATCATTGGCTACAGATTGTTCAAAAGCCTTTATTTTTGTTTGTAAGCATATTTAGGTGTGTGCATAAATTATTGGCTTGGTCATTTCTGAAATGGGGAACTGAAGTTTAGCGTGATTGGGATGGAGTTTATGTTTTTAACTGAAAAGAAACACTGTATTTAAGTCATTATATCCTTTAGTGCTAATCACTATTGCATCTCTTCCCTCTTGGAGGTGTACTTTTAAGGAGCGTCCCCTATTTTGATGCAGTGCAACCCAAATCCAAATGAGGATTTTAAAGTATGATTCTAGAAAATATATTATCACATTGAAGTTCTCAGCAGAATTTATAAGGCACAATACCATTAAAATTATTGCAAGAAAGAGTTTTGTATTCATGCATTTGTCAATGACTAACAGATTTCTTAGTAATGTGAAATGCTATTATATTTTGCTGAAGTAGCTATGGTAAACTTAATTCTATATGGCAGCAAGTCTGTAACCTTTGTGACTGAAAGAGATATCACTGACAGTTTAGACCAAAATGTTCTAAGCTTCTTAAATACTTTAAAGGTTTATTTAGAGTATAAAACAACATATATGCTAGTTTTTCTTGTGGCTACTTGGTAAAAATGTATGTATTTATACAAATGAATATCAAAGAGAAATTAGGAATTGCTTTTGAATTAAAGTACTGCTCATTCAAATACAGAAGAATGTATTTAAGTAAGTTGTGGCCATTTTTGACATGAAGAGTTTTCTTTTTATATGTTGGATTGTTTTCTTATGCACGGATGGCATTAAGTTTTTATAATGTATGTTTTCAGCTTAGTATGATGTTTAGCCTTTGACCCAAGCACTTTCTTGCAATAAACAGTTTGTTGATGAGAGCAGCTGCTAGGAAGATTGTTTCCAGACTGTTCTCATAGAACCAAGTGAGAAAAAGTAAGCCAACAGTGTACCTTACGAAGGCCGGGCATTGCAGAACCATTATTTTATATTAACATCTGCTTCTTGGTAAATGGACTATGTTGTGATTCAGTGTAGAATAAAATACTTTTGTATCTTCACACATAAGCTCCTGTAAAAAAACCCTTCCTAATTGCCAAGAATCTGAAGCAGAGTGTATGTCAGTGTGTGGCTGGAGAAGAACTGAGGTTCTCTTGCCTGCCTTAGCCAGGTTCCCCAGGATGTGGAATGTGCAGCTTGCTCTTTTGTTCATTGCTATTTCCCATTGATTAACAGTTCATAGTAGTAATATAATATGTTGCAGAGTAAGGCTAAAAGCATACGGACTGTGAAGAGTTTGCTGTACTGGATACATGATCATGTTTTAACCCTGTGAATGTTTGAAAGGTAATCTTCTACCCTGGTAACTACATATTTTTGCCCACCTTTTAATTTTATTAGTTTTGCTTTTTTTCGGTTCAACATAAGCTTGCCCATTAATCTTGTTTAAAAGAGGGTTTTATGAAAATATTAGAACCCAAATGTATATGTAGGCTAGCTGTCTCCTTAAGAAGAGAACAGCCTCAGCTTCCTTGTTCATCTGTAGGTGCTATTTAATTTTTTGTGCTAACTTTAAATGGCTGCTGTTTCTTATTGTGTTGGAAATAAAATAACTGCAGGGCAACCTTGTCTCCTACTTACAAAGTTGGGCTCTGTTTGTTTTAAACAAGCTCTTGGCCAGAAGTGATTCTTCCTTTCTATTTCTTTTTCATATGAGGCCAGCAACCACCTTTTCTCATATCAAGATGCCACTGTCTTATCTTTATCAATAAAGAACTTTACCCCCAACTTATGGCAACCCCTCATAGGGTTTTCAAGGCAAGAGACCAAAATAAATGGTTTTCCATTGCCTTCTTCTGTGGTGCAACTTGTACCAGGCTTTGATTGCTACAGTTTTAGAAAATAGTTTGTTTCTCTTAGATTAGAAGAATGACATGAAAGGTCTCCAAAGGTCATTTCGCAGTTTCACTCTTATATGTCCAAGTGTAGCAAAACAGGGAACCAGAATATGTACAGAATTTATTTTTTTTCATGATATATAATACTGATCCAAAATAAAGGTCTTTTGTTCTAACTAAAGGCATTATTAATACATTTCTGTCTTCTACGTTTGAAGAAAAGTGAGCAAACATTTTGCTTGTGAAAACAAGGTATACAAAGAACAGCTTCTCTGTATGCAAGTGTGACATCTATAAAATCAACCATTTTAGAAATTAGTTTTACAGACAGACAACCTTTATTGGCATGTAAGAGATAAGATAACATTAAAATTTAGGAATACATCAAAGGTATGGCTGTTGACCAGCCAACAAAAAGAACTGATCAATTAATAGTTTCCCTGGTTCGAATTACAGATTGAAGAAAACAAGCAACATTAAAAATTATAGAAGTGTTTTGCCCAGAGAGTAGCAACTGGACCTTGATACTCTCAGGAAGACCACGCCATGTAGAAATAAGGGTGTCCAGAAATTTTCCTCAAATCTTAGTATAAAATGGAAAATTTAAAAGAATATGGGAAACGGATTTGATAGCACCCTGACCGCAGGGGCATTGCCTAAGTTCATAGGGGAGTTTTTGGCATCTTCCAGAGAAGGTGGCTGATGGCAATACATTAAATCTGGCTAACATAAATACCCTTCTTTGATGATCAGTTAGAGAACAAAATAAGTAGCTGTCTGGCCCAGTGTCTGGGATAATCCCAGATGAACTGGGGAACAGGTTTTCCTGGCTGCCTCAGTCAGGCGCTGAAACTGAATATCTAGAAGCCTGTGTTTAATTGTATAAAATATTGTAGAGGCAGATGATAAGTAAAGCGGGTCTAGATGTATTCCTAAGGACCTAATTTTTTTTGGATTAATTTCAGCCAATTAGGTTCATAATGATCTGTCAGCATTAAAAAGGTAAAGGAATTCAGGTCAGAATTAAACAGAAGGTGCAGCCAGAATTTGATGGTCAGAAGCCAGGCCCGAGTTTCCAGCAGCATCTGGCCGGTTTCAAGACAGATCGCAGCATATGGGACACAATTAGGGAGTCCAAGGATTTTCCGCAAAAAAAAAAAAAAAAAGGATTGTAAACCCTCTGCTGATTGGTTAATTGCGCCATATAGAAATTGTGAACTAGATTTTTCATTGAAGGCTTTTAAGGCGATTGGGACATATCTATTGCCTCTCAAGTAGAAAAAGTGGGCGATGACCTCAGCACTATTTCTTGCTATAGTAGCACATTTGCAGTGAGTAACCCAGCTCCCATTGTAGTAGAAACTGATCCCCAAGTATTTAAATGATTTGACCTGCTCAATGGGATTTCCCTGGATTGTCCATGTGAACTGTTTCCAGTATTTAGAAAAAACTAGGATCTTTGTTTTCCCATAATTCAAAGTTAACCTGTTGTTGTTACAGTAGGTCAAGCATTGGTGTAAAAGACGCCTCAGTCTGATTCGAGAACATGAGTGTAAAACAGCGTCATCTGCATATAAAAGAACTGGGATATGGCGTTGGCCAATTTTGGGAACATGTCCATCAATTTCAAACAATGATGGAGCCAGGTCGTTTAGAAATATTAAAAAGTGAAGGGGCAAGGATGCAACCCTGTTTTACACCTTTGCGAATAGGGATTTTGGGGGTTAGATTTCCCTGTAGATTGAATTAACTTGACAACTGGTATGTGTATATAGTTTTTTTTAATTAAAAAAAGCAGTCTGGGATCTATATTCATTCTAGCCATCTTGTCCCATAAGAGGTCTCTTGGGATTGAATCAAACATCGCCTTAAGTTCTAAAAAGTCAGCGAAAAGCTTATTGCCTGCTTTCCCACTGTATTTAGTAACAAGGTGTGATAGTACTGCACAGTGGTCCAGAGTGGATTTTCCCCGACGAAACCCTATTTGTTCTGGTCCTAGAATGTTATGGTCAGTCATCCATCCATCTAGTTTAATTAGAAGGTGTTTGGCATAAAGGTTTGCCAGCTACTGATAAAAGGCTGATCGGTCTATAATTTTTGAGAGAGGAAGGATCACCCTTTTAAAAAATAGGACAGTTATTGCGTTTGTCCATGACTTTGGCATTATTCCAGTGTTATAGAAATTAGTTATTCAGACTAGTCCTTCTCTGCCTTTGTATGGTGTTCAGCCAGAAATCAGCAAGTTGTAACAAACCTAGGGTCCTACTGATTGAGTTTAAAATAAATTCTATATGTTGGCTACGTTTTATAGATTCTTCCCAGTGTCCTGAAATCTTAAGTGTGTTGGCTATGGCAGGGATGTACTAAATATGTTAACTGAATATTGTTAGCCGAATTGCTTTATTTACAGCATTTGGCAATTTATAAATGGATTCGTGCCAGTTTATACCAAGGTCCTGTTCCCACCAAGGTTTACCAGTAACGGATTCGAGGCGGTTGTGGTTTAAAATAGATGTCTTTTACTTGAAAATATATCTCATACAAACAATACTGATGCACTCACACATTCAATCAAGTTCCTAAGAATTACAGTATTAAAATAAGCACTGTTGCATTAGCAGGTAGGGGTGATGATGGGCGATACTTACCTGTCTTGCAGCTTGGTTGTCCCAATGAAGAATGGATGGGAAGAAATAGAAAATAAAGGGATCCACACTACCAGAACTTAGCCGGACTGTGTGGAGGTCTCTTGACTGCAGATCAAGAGATCAAAGTAGAGGCAAGGGGCTCAAGGGGATTAAAAGCAGCTAGGGGGTGTTGTGAGGACTGCTAGCTAGGAAGGGCCAAGTGAATGGCCCTTTCCTTTTATAGTGGGTCCATTAGATGAAGAAGGGCACTTCAAAGTCCCTTAAGGCGGCAAAGAAGGGGAAGGGAGTGGTGCCTGCACTGGGTGATGCCCCTAAAGTGCCTCCCGCTCCTATGGCAGTATCGATATCGGAGGCCCAACTCCCTCCACCGATACCGACCATCCAACTATTGGATTCCCCCATCCAACAAGTGGAGCGTCCTTACTCCGACATTGAGACGTTAGAGCTCCTAAGTCACCAAATGGGTGCTGAGCCTTCTCCCTCTCCTTCTACTTGGTCGGAATCGATGATATCGGAGGCTCCCGATGTCGAAACATGTCGGTACCAACACGCTTCTTGCAGTACGCAATGTCATCCTCCGCGTCTCCATGTCCAATCTGTCAATATCGACGACCGAGACTACAAGGACGGTTCTCACAGACAGACTATTGCTTTGTCTCCCAGACATCCACGGTCCAGAAGTCAATACCCCCGAGTCTTCCTGCCCCCTCCACCACCAATATCTTGGGATCAACGACAGTTGAGGTACCTGTACGGGGCTTATCCACCATCCATGCCGTGGTTGACTCCGGTGGGCTATTCTGATTGGGATCGCTATTTGTCCCACTCTGTTCATAGATCGAGGTCGCCCCACAAGTCGAGACCTTCGGCATCTCTGTCTTGTCCTCCTGCAGACGATCCTTCCCACCATAGTCTGGAACCAAGTCATCCTCCCAACCCTCAGATCACTCCAACCCCTGTCGTTCCACCAAAACCTATAGCTTGTCAAGGGGACACTTCGGTCCAAATACCACACCAAGACTCCTCTGACTCCATGGAAGAAGACTTGGATACGGAAGCATCTGAGGCTCATACCTCTACTGACCATAACTGTCCCAACCATGATGTCGCTGAGGACCTACCCATATCCCCATCCAACAACCTTACGTCATACACAGATTTAGTCAAAAGAATGGCTCACTCTTTAGGCCTCTCTGTCATCCAGCGACATCCGCAGGCAACAGATGCCGTTTTTTATATAGTCCAGCTTGATACATCCTCCACCTTGGCATTGCCTATGTCTTCAGTCCTTTTGCAGGCAGCAAAGGCTCCATGGCTAAAACCCTCATCAGCCCCAGTGTCTACGAGACGACTGGACCACATGTATAGGGTCCAAGAGGCAGATGCCGAATTCCTATTCTCGCACCCTCAGCCAAACTTGATAGTGATAACATCTTCCTCTAAATCCAAGGGGACACACTCCACACCTTCTAACAAGGAAGGTAAGAAATTGGATGCCTTTGGCAGACGCTTGTACTCCACAGGAGCATTGGGAGTCAAGGCCACTAACTACCTGGCCTGCATGAATAGGTATCAATATACTCTCCGAACTTGTGACGCACCTCCTAGAAGACAAACTCCAGGCAGCCAGAGTCATCCAAAAGGAAGGCATAGTGTTGGCAAAACAACAGCTCAACACTACTAAGCATGTCCTCGAGGCATCCTCCAGAACGATGGCCTCTGAAATAGCTCTCAGGAGACATTCTTTGCTCCGCAATACTAATCTGCCCATGGATATGAGATCTTATGTGGAAGACTTTCCATTTGATGGCCTGGGACTTTTCAATGCCACTACTGATTCTACTTTACAGGAATTAGATAAAAGCATAAAAGCTTCTCGAGCTCTAGAAGTGTCATCCTCTGCGAGGCAACAATACCATCCCCGCACCTGGTCGAGGTCCTGGCAGAGGCGTACCCCAAATCGTCAGTCTCCGGACACACAATGGAGACTGCGAACATCTTCGGGAGGCCAAAAGCCCGCCTTCCAGAAACCAAGATTCGGTTCCAGGCAACAATCTTCCCGCACCAAACATACCAAACCCTCCAAGCAGGGTTTTTGACTTCCCAGTCACCAAGTCAGCTCAAACCCGTCTGTCACCTTTTCTTCAAACTTGGCGTCACATCACCTCGGATGAGTGGCTGTTGTCCATCTTGACCCAAGGCTACCAAATCCAGTTCCACCAGAACCCCAATACTCCTGTCGTTGTCTCCACGCCCCCTTCCCCACCTCTCCTGGAAGAGGTGTCCGTCCTTCTGCAGAAGGGAGCCATTAAACGTGTACCACCACACCTCCACGGGACGGGATTTTATTCCCGATACTTCACAGTCCCGAAGCGAGATAGAGGTGTTTGACCCCTATTAGATCTAAGGGAACTGAACCGTTTTGTGACCTACCACCGCTTCCGCATGGTGTCCCTACAACAGATCATGCCATTGCTTCGGAGACACGTCTGGATGGCCACCCTTGACCTCCAAGACGCGTACTTCCACCTTACCAACTACCGCTCCCACCGCCAATACCTACGCTTTGCGATTGGTCAACAGCATTACCAGTATACGGCCCTTCCATTCGGCCTGTCCAGCGCCCCAAGACTCTTCGCAAAGACTATGATTGTGGTTGCAGCTTTCTTCCGTCTCCGGGGTGTCTCAATCTACCCATATATCGACGATTGGCTTCTGGTAGCGCCTTCCAAGAACGCCCTGATCGCAAACGTCACAGAGACTCTGGCACTATTGGAGAATCTGGGCCTCCAAGTCAATCAACAAGTCTCAATTGTGCCCGGTCCAGAGAATACAGTACATCGGCGCTATACTGGATTCCATGACATGCATGGCTTACCTGCCCCACGACAGGGCGGCAGATATCATTTCCTTAGCCACCGTCATCCGTACCCAAGCCTCCGTCACTGCCTTCCAAATTCAGAGGCTGCTTGGCCTGATGGCTGCAACTAGTCAAGACACACAAGACCCGGTAGCCGTGGATTCTTCTTGGCTGCCTGCAATGATATGAGGATATTGGACAGTTTCCATAACTTGCTAAGATCCTTGTCAGTCATCTTAGGAAATCTCTGTAGTTTCCGCATAAGCGCTTCCTCAATTGCTGTCGATGCCCCGTAGTGGATGTCAAGCCTTGTCCACACCTCCTGTAGGGCTGTTGCAGGATCCAATGCATGTGCGGAAGCAAGGGTTTCAGCCTCTTCGGAGGAGTCTGGTCCTAGGCATGCTATCAGTTGGGTCAGCTCCTCTTCTGGGGGTAAGCCTAGGTTCCAGACGACCCTTTGAAAGGTTTGCTTCCAAAACAGGTAATGCTCTGGCAGTTCTGAGAACTTCTTCACCCCTCTTGCAGTTAGATCTGGTTTGATCCATGGAGGCGCTCTATGAGGTGGCTCGACCATAGGCTTCCTTTCTGATGCTGGATCCCTGTAGGCAGGCTGCTGATGGGTAAGTGGCAGACCATCGACCGAGTAGACCGGATGAAGCACTGTTTACAGGGGTTGGTTCCAGTCTTTTGCCGTCTGCGCTGTCCAGCTCCAATTAGGCGCTGCTGGTGGTAAGAACACTGGGGCTGTAGATACATGGGGCACTGTTGTAGGCATGGGAACAGTGTTAGTAAAGACAAGAGTTGTGGACGCCAAAGAGGTTGTTGCAGGCACTGTGGTCATTGGGCGATGCATGGGTACAGGAACTAGAGTGCCTTGGCCTTGGGAAAGCACCTGCATGGTTCTCGCAGCTCCTTGCTGGTTCTGGTGTCCAACCTGTCCAGAGTTCATGACTGGTCTGAATTCCGGGGCACTAGGGTTGGAGACCCGACTGGTGCCTATTGTTGCTGGAACAACTAATGTTGGAGCGAGGATTGACATAGGATTTGCAGATGACAGAGGAAAGGCTGCAGGCGTATGGCCTGACACTGCAGAGGGAAGATGAACCACAGGTAATGCAGGCATGGATCCTGCTGTCACGGTCGTGGGCACCAGCAGTGCCATCAGCGCATCTGTCAACAGGACTGATACAGGAGCATAAGTTGTGGAGGTCATGGGTATGTGTGCTGGCGCAGCTGGCTGGAGCGCTGAAGGTGTTTGGCTCTGATTGGAAGTTGTGTGCGATGGCACTGTGTTCCACTACGTAGGACAGAACTCTTTGGCAGTGTGCTGGGAGGCATGCATGCAGCCGGCAGCTTGTAATTAGTTTACTGGAGAGAGCAGACAGAGGAAAGGTATCCTTTCAACCTTTATCATGCACATTAGAAACAGCTTTGATGCTTTTTTCCTTTAAGAGCTGGAGACTGGGAGGGGAAACTGTATCATCCCTCTTTTCTCACTGTCCTGTCCAGCGCTGAGCCAATGCTTTCTAGGTATGAGTCAACACACAACCACTGAGGAGAGCTTAAATCATCTTTATTTAACTTCACACGCATTCAGAAGATCATTTACTCACGATCAAGCTGATAGCTGGGTAGAGAAGTTACATCTTTGTGATCTAGGTCAATTCTATGGGCGTGGTGAGAAAAGAGATGAGCTTCCCTCACTTGCAGTAAGTGAAGGACAAAGAAACGGAAAAGAACAATTAAACTCCTATCTTTGCGCCTCTGAGCTCAGGAAATTACTCTTAATGAGCCAGTCAGGGGGAAGCTTCTGGGACCCCAACTGAGAACTACAATTCCCAGGGGCAACTACTCTTAAAGATACACAGCAGTTTTACTAAACTACAGTTAACGCTGTCTGGGGGCAGCACAGTGTTCATGTGCAAGTAATCATGTTCCTCTTTGTGCCACCACTCCAAGTTAAAATCCAGCTTCCCACGTTACCAGTGACTTGGGAAGCACTAGTAAGGGCTGCTTCTGAGCAAGTACAAAGGGCAGAGTTTCACATTTACTTCAGCCCTTCCTCTGTGTTTTCATATTTGAGCATGAGTGCCTAAGGCATGCGAGGAGTTTGAACCACAGTCTGCTGTCTAACAGGAATATTTTATTTCTACAAATTAATCTAGAACACAAAACAGGGAAAATAATTTACACCTACTGGTTTACAGATCTAAGGAAAATGACAGGAAAATATAACACTATGGTAAGAACATAAGAGAACATAAGAGACGCCAATGTTGGATCAGGCCAAAGGCCCATCCAGTCCAACACTCTGTGTCACACAGTGGCCAGAAATACCAGTGCCATCAGGAGGTCCAGCAGTGGGGCAAGGACATTAGAAGCCCTCCCACTGTTGACCCCCCCAAGCACCAAGAAGACAGAGCATCACTTGCCCCAGAGCCCCTAGCTATACCTTGTGGCTAATAGCCACTGATGGACCTCTGCTCCATATGCTTATCTAATTCCCTTTTGAAGCCATCCATGCTTGTAGCACCCACCACTTCCTGTGGCAGTGAATTCCAAGTGTTAATCACTCTTTGGGTGAAGAAGGACGTCCTCTTTCCTCATAGGGAAAGTGTTCCAACCCTTTTATCATTCGAGTTGCCCTTTTCTGCACTTTTTCCAAAGCTATAATATCCTTTTTAAGGTGTGGTGCCCAGAACTGCACACAGTATTCCAAATGAGGTCTCACCATTGATTTATATAGGGGCATTATTATATTGGCTGATCTGTTTTCAATACCCTTCCTAATAATCCCCAGCATAGCATTGGCCTTCTTTATTGCAGTCACACACTGTCTCGACATTTTCAGTGAGTTATCCACTACAACTCCAAGATCTCTCTCTTGCTCAGTCTCTGCCAGTTCAGACCCCATCAATGTGTATTTATATTTAGGATTTTTGGCTCCAATGTGCATCACCTTGCACTTGGTCACATTGAACCCCATTTGCCATGTTGACGCCCACTCGCCCATCTTTGACAGATCCCTTTGGAGTGCCTCACAATCCTCACTGGTTTTCACCACCCTGAACAACTTTGTATCATCTGCAAATTTAGCCACTTCACTGCTTACTCCCATCTCCAAATCATTAATGAACAAGTTAAAAAGCAGTGGACCAAGTACTGATCCCTGCGGTACCCCACTGCTTACCACCCTCCACTGAGAAAATTGCCCACCTACACTCACTCTCTGTTTTCTATGAACTAGCCAGTTTTTGATCCATAAAAGGACTTGTCCTTTTATCCCATGATTTTTGAGCTTACTTATGAGCCTTTGATGAGGAACTTTATCAAAAGCTTTCTGGAAGTCAAGGTAAATAATATCTATTGGATCCCCCTTGTCCACATGTTTGTTCACCCCCTCAAAGAACACTAATAGGTTAGTGAGACAAGATCTTCCCTTACAGAACCCATGTTGAGTCTGCCTCAATAGGTTTTGTTCATCTATGTGCCTACTAATTCTTTCCTTAATAATGGTTTCCACCAATTTACCCGGTATCGACGTCAGACTGACTGGCCTGTAATTTCCCGGATCTCCTCTGGAACCCTTTTTAAAGATGGGAGTGACATTAGCTACCTTCCAATCCTACTTACCAATGCAGAATATTTACCTCTGATATCCCCCCCCCACCCATTAAACAAATGCACTTTCTGACCTCCACCTACTCCATGCATGGGAATCTGACTCCCAGCATTTTCCAACTTTTAAAACAGATATTTCCAACCTTTTAAACCAGTCCTGCCTTTGCTGGCAGGAAGCCTCTTACCCAATCCAGATTTAGGGAATGTGCCTCCATGTGGGAAAGTGAACCCTGATCTCCCAGTCAACCCAGGGCACACATCCCACACATCTCAATATCTAGTTTATGTTTTACAGCAGCTATCCATCTTGCACTTCCTGACAGGTAGAGCAAATAGTTGTCTCTGCAAAAATGCATCTCTGCTCTCTGATCTCATGGTGTCTTCTATGCCTGTCTTCCCTTGGAGGGGCTGTGGCTCAGTGGCAGAACATCTGCTTGGCATGCAGAAGAACCCAGGTTCAATCCCCAGTATCTCCAGTTAAAAGAGCTGACAGTAGGTGATGTGAAAGACCTCTGCCAGAGACCCTGGAGAGCTGCTGCCCGTCTGAGTAGACAATATTGACTTTGATGGACCAAGGGTCTGATTCAGTATAAGACAGCTTCATGTGTTCATGTGACAATAAAGCTGCTGTCAGGATCCCAGGAATTCCCTGGTGTTCTTTAAAGCACCTTGCATCTCTGGAGCATGACACTCCTAACTTATATGTTAATTTTAGGACTGCTTGCATCCTAAGAGGACATGCTACATATGAATGTATGCTTTATCTTTGCCATTTGTCCATTCCAACCCTCCCCCCAAACAGCATTTCCCATAGGGCCCCATTCACTTGTTTGCAAGAATCAAGGTATTTTTAAACACAGGTCTTACTGCTGGTTTCAATTCTTCTTAAAAGGGCTAGATAGATACTGTTTTCATTTACCTTCAGTGTGGAACAGTTATGATTATAGATGTAACATTCTTACAAATTATGACAACAGTGGACCTAATTAAACAATGTCTATTTTAAAAGTAACACCTGAAGCAGCCCTTGTATATCAGATTTATATTGGAAACCAGGATGTGTTAAAGTGAGTATCTTCAAGTTAAGTTTCTAGAGTCAGTTTGGTGTAGTGGTTAAGAGTGGCAAGTCTCTAATCTGGAGAACCAGATTTGTTTCCCCACTCCTCCTCATGAAGCCAGCTGGGTGACTTTGGGTTAGTCACAGCTCTCTTAGAGCTCTCTCTGCCCCACCTACCTCACAGGGTGTCTGTTGTGGGGAGAGGAAGGGAAGGTGATTGTAAGCCACTTCAAGACTCCTTTGGGTAGTGAAGGGCGGGGTATAAAACCAACTTCTTCACCGCCTCCTCCTCCTTGTTTTGGAGAAAGCAGGGCTATATACATAGTATGGTGTAATGCAAGATCCTTGAGACTTGATTGTGTGTTCACTTACTCTTTGATGAAACAATCACAAGAGAATTTTTAACTTCTCCATTTCATGTGCTAAATGAAGGGGCTTCCATGTGATGGCAGCTGGTATTTACCATATCAGTGAACCTGCTTGTCCTCTAAATTCCCTTGACTCATTGAATGTCTACTATAGTCCTGTGGGAATACATTTATAAGAAATATTCACACTTGAAACCCGCATACTAAAATAACGGCCTGTAACATGTCAAAAATGAATATGGAAATTGAGTTGGTAAAAGAAGTCTAACAGAGCAAAAGCAGTCTTCAAAAGCAGGGAACTGTTGTCTCTCAGCATGGCCATACAACACTATGAATGGGAGATTGCATCCAACTGACCGTATACTAACTGTAGGCTTAATAAAGATGTGGTGGGCACAGATGGAGCTAGGAGAAATGGGTAACTCCTTTATTAAGGAACATCCTCTACTTAGAGATGCATGTCTCACAGACAGGAAAACTGTGCTTCTAAAAATCCACTTTAAAAGTGTGTGTGTGTGTGTTAATATGTGAATGTAAATTGATGCATAATATTTGAATTTTTTCAGTACAGTTTCCTGTTGCCCTCTCCTGCTTTGGTTTAATACCTGGAGTCTTAAATTGAGGCATGCTTGTTAATTTTCTACCAATCTGAGGATAGGTTGCTATTGACGAAAATGTGTATGCAGGTTTAATAGATCTTTAATAAGGTGCTTGCAAAAAGCTGACTTCCTAATCATTAATTAAAGAGAGAGATTTGGAATGATGGCACTTTCAGCTGGCTGGAGATGTATATAAAATACTGTCTGAGCAAATATATGCATCTTTGGATAATTAAACATGATTTTAATTTTAACACATAAATGTCTACAAATATTTTAGGTTTTTTCCACATGTGATGCTGGTCCCCATAGCCCTGGCCAGGGTTTTTTATATAGTAACACCTCTGTCTCACAGTTCTATTCTTTATGTAGTATTCCTGATACATTCTCAAGGGAATATAAGGTCAGATATTTTAACATTAGAAGCAACACCTTTCATTTAAGTAGCCAATAGAGGCTAACACAAAACCTTGCATACCTCTGACTATAGCCTGTAAATAGTGTTAAATTTTAAGTCCTGAAATCAAAGCAGTTAGCTGGTCTGAGTCTTGCCTGTTTTTGTTCACAGCTTCAGAAAACTCACAAATACATTTGTATGCTACATGCCTGCGAAATTTAAAGTGAAAATATTTCATGGATGTGAAGCAAAATAAATATTGTGACACAGGAGACTTGAAAGACTTTCTCCTTTATAAACAATAAGATGGGCATTTTAAGTGTTAAAATAGCTGGGAGGAAGAGCACGATTATTGGAAAACAAAAAAATACTATATGGTGTTAGGTAGTTTCTTTCAAGCTTAGAGTTAGGTTCAGTTTCGAATCTGAAAAATAAATACTGTAAATTCCTTGATGCATTTAGTGAACTGCCTCATGCCTTTTTTTTTAATAGGTAAGACCCATAATAAGTCACCACTTGGGAGAGCTTATTTAATTATTAACCCTTATTAATTACAATATATATATAAAATTTGGCCATCCTACTGAAAACAAATAATTCTGACCAAAGTAGTTTGGTTGTTGATTTAAATGTAAGCATGGACAAATTCCAAAGCAAGACGCAATTACTACTTCTCCAAGCTGCCGCCTGTTATGATAGCAGCTGCAATGAGCTATTAATATCGGCTTATATGATAGTTCTTATCTTTGGAAATTCTTTTTGTTCCAGATAAAGTAAAAGAACTTTTAATATGAGATGCTATGAATTGTGAAAAAGTGTACAGATGGCTAGTGCCATGAATCTTGAACTTTCACATTAGCTTCAAAATCAAATGAGCTAATAAGGGCATCTAGGCAAAGTCAATGGGTAATCAAGTGTTCTTTCTTAAAAATACATTAGCAAATATGGAAAGTACAAGCTTTTAGTATAGTCATCTGATTTCTTTTGTGTCCAACAGGAAGTTCACAATTCTTTTTTGGAATGGCTTGGAAGAAATGTGAATGCAGAAGGAGTAATCGACTCTAACAAAGTGTCCCTTAAGTTTGTATCATCTTGCAATGAGGAATTAAAAGTAACACCCTCACTCATTCCTGTAGTCACAGAAATGGAAGCTTTCTCTTCTGAACATTTCAGCCTGGAGATATATAAACAAAATCTACAGGCACGGAATCTTGGGAAAGTGGTCCTGTTTACTGAGGTTACGTCAACCACTATGAATCTTCTTGATGGGTGAGAAATAATGCTGGTGATAATTTCTTTATGTCAAGTAAAATATAGAAAATATATTCTATGTATGTTCCCCATTTTTCCAGTTTACTGAAAATAGGTCTGACATATAGGGAAAATGTTGGTGTTGATTTTGATATTGATGTTGATTTGCAAGGTCTGGTAAAATAGGCTAATCAAATCTTCCAACATGAATTGTCAAGTATAAAATATCTTTTCTAGCTACTAAGTTGCAGTAATAAATTTTATGTGTATGAGAAAGTGCACGCTATAGAATGTACAGTTTCTTTGTATTTTAAAGAAATACACGGGATGTATATATGTCACAGTGCAAACCTCAACAGCTAAATAATATTCCTAACAATTATGTTGTTTCTTATATCTTTTTTAACTCATGCAAGTTTGCTTTGATGGTAAGATAAAAAAGCATTCATTTTTCTCCTCAGGATGCCATTAGTAAAGGCCAGCCTCTCATTACTCCCCCAAAACATCCAGTCTTGCACTGTATTGGGGGCTTTTCATAGCTCTGGCCATAGCAGCACTGATGATTGCTTTCCGTATATAGTGGCTCATGAGCCCTCTGCCTCCTCCCAGTGCTTATGCTAGTATTGAAAGCCCTACACCATCCTTTGTTCTACCGCTGGTGCATACCTAAGCAGACAATCAGGCTGTTCACCTCTTTTTTCTGGTGGAGCTTATTGTAAATTTGTAGTTGGACAGCTGTAGTTACAAGATTGTAATTCTAGTGTACATGCAGTCGAATGTGATAACATTTCCCAGATAAAGATCTCTACATCCCTTCACTGTGACTGTACACCAAATCAAGCCTGGAAAACATTTTACATTTGTTTTCTGGGTAGGTAACATTGGATTATTGCACATGGCAGTTACTGATATGCTTAAAATTTTACTGCTTTTTAGAATTAAGATTTTGTTTTATACTTCCGGTTTAACATTTGTTTAAAATTATTAATGTCATTTCAGTTGTGGTCTTTCATTAAGTAATGAGTGTGGTTTTCGGTCTTTAGTAGATGCAGCTCTTGAACTGTAGAGCATTTCTACTTTAAGAAGAAGTTTTTATTGCAGTTTTCATTAGTTCATGTGTTTTGTTTTTTGCCTATGCTGCTAACTGCTAGTAGTACTTAATCAACTCCTAAATTGTGAATGAATTGCAACTGAAAAATATTTCAAGATAAATTTATTTAATACTGGGCTGTAGCTGGGTGGCAAATTCAAACTACTTCTCCTAACTGAAAGTAAAGGCAGAGTTGCCCTACAGTTAATACACAAATAAATTTTAACTATACCCATCCCTCTATGCCTTATGAAAGGGTTATCTTTAAAACTTAATTACTTATTCCTTGCTGACTTCCTTGACAATCTAACGTAGAATCTTACTAATAGATCCGGCTTGTTTCAAACAAACATAGTTCATAATTGGATGAAACTGGAATTGTTATTGCAGTGGACAGAATTAAGTTGTGATGCTGAGTATGAATATTTGTATTTTATTTTGTGTCATCAGGAGACCATAGTAAATACTACTTGTTGCAAAGATCACAGAATTCATCAAGTAAGCTAACTCCTTAGTTAAGAGCTGCTGCATGTTTCATATCTTCTGTGACTCTTACTTATAACTATTTTCTGACTCATAGATGGTCGTGATGTGCCATTTTTTTTTTTACTCAAGCAGATGGGTCTGGCAGATGAAGTGTTTAATCATTCAATGTTGCATTAACCATGGGGACCTAAATGAAATATACAATAGGAGACTTAAATATCTTTTTGCTGCAGAGAAGTTTGAATACATAAAAATCTACATTTGTGTAGTCATGAGTGTCAATTTAGGTTTATTTATTAAACAGATCTATTAGTGTGAATTTCACTATGCAACTTCCTTTGCTTATTAAATATGTTTCTGACATGCATAAAGCTTTTCATTCTGTACAGTGCATTGAATTTTATGAAAACTAGCAGCTAAGTGTTAATAATAATGTTTATCCAAGATAACTACAAAAATACCTAAAAGAGTTTTATAAAAGCACTGTGTATTCATTGAGACTTATAACTAATTCAAGTAAGACTTTGAAAAATTATTTAGTTGTTTGTCTTAGTTTCTGACCTTCAGTGTCTGACAAACACTTGGTAGATCTACCATCACATTTCTATGTGTCATAGCAGCCTGAGACAATGATTTATGCCAAGGAATGTGATGATATTATATTCTTAAAACTAAATGAGTATCTTCATGGCTGCAGCCTAGCCTGGACATTGAGAACTATATAATCTACTTTGTCTCCCAAAGGAAAAACAGGGATATCTGTGTAATAATAATGCCAATGATAACCTTTCTGTGGGGAGAGCAATGGGTGGCCAGTAGGGATTGGCCGGTCCTCCTTTTTTCTTCTTGCCCCTTTCTCTATTCCTTACTGTTGGGTCATATCCTCAATAGAATACTGTTTCCCTAATGCCTGTACAGTGGGGTTTATAGTACTGATTCAAGAAAGGAGTGCTGTTGTATGATCCATACTGTGCTAGGGAAAAAAAGAAAGAAATGACTAGTTCCTGCTTCCCTTTGCTTGTCACTCATCTTTTGCTTTGCCTCCTTTCTGTTGTGCACTGAGCCTTTGTGCTTTGACTGCTATGTCCTGATGGGATCGATTTAGCCTAAGGAGATAAAATTCTCATGGAGCAATCCTAAGTAGATCTACTCAGAAGGAAATCCCATTTTATTCAGTGGACCTTACTTACTCCTTTGACAGTGTTTGTAGGATTGCAGCCTCAGATACTGTTTTCTCTTAAAGAAGGAAACAGCCTTTTCTGAAATGATATCCAAGGCAAAGAGAACTGTAAGAAACATTCTAACTTTTAATTTTAGTCAAGTGCCAAATGTATTTTCGGTTACATTTGCCAGCTTTAATTGATATATGTGTTTGTAAGTTAAAATAATATAATGGTTAAATGGGAAAATCAGTAGCCTTGCAAAAGTATACATTTGTTTAAATAAAAAAAATTGATGGTTACAATAAGTACTTGTATATATTTACAGTTTTATTAATTAACATCCTAAAAATTGCTCTGGTTAGGTTTCAACTGTGACTTAAAAAAAGTTTAACTTGATTCTTTGTGTAAGTTACTTATATGTTACTATAACTTCAGCTCAGTGGCTGGGATCAAGAAAACTACTTTAGGTGAGCCCAAAGACTTTGATATCATCATCGTCGTCGTCGTCGTCATTGTTGTTGTTGTTTTGTTTTGTTTTGTTGTTGATGATGATAATGATGATGATGATGATGTTTTGTTTTTCAAAATCACTCTCCAATGAAGGACTCAGGGCGGTGAACATCATTAAAACATACAGAGGTGGAAAATGTAGTTAAATTACAATAAAATCAAATATCAGTTAAACATTGATGGTGTATCATGTTGTTTCTCTCCCTTCAGAGGGCGACTGTAGGCCAGGCATGGTAGGCCATTGCTGTCCTCAACTATAAGCCTGGTGGAACAATTCCATCTTACATGCCCTGAAGAACTGCGATAGGTCCCACAGGGCATGGATGTCATCAGGTAGAGCATTCCACCAAGCAGAAGCCAGGGCTGAAAAAGCCCTGGCTTTAGTTGAGGACAGCCAGACATCTTTTGGGCCAGGGATCACCATTAGATTTTGATGTTCTGAGTGCAAGGCTCTGTGCGAGGTGTACCAGGAGAGGCTGTCCCGCAGGTATAGTGGCCCTAGACCATTTAGGGACTTAAGGTCATAATCAGAACCTTGAAGCAGATTCAGTGGGATTTTAAAAATTATTTTATTTATTTTATTTATACCTTCGGCCGAAGGGTCTCTGGGCGGTTTACATAGTGGTTCTTTGAACTTCAGATTCCAAAACCAAGTCACATGCTATTTTAAAAGACCTCTTGGTTTCAAAAACCTTGGTTTGCTTTGCAGTATGAGAAATTACTGTTTTATAGACAGAAGTACATGCCTTCTTGCCATGTGTATCTAGTTGTGTGGTTCTTTGGATCCTGACCTGGAGCTAGGGTAGAATTGCAAAAATGAAATTCTGGTTGTAGTTCTAAACACATTTCCTTTGAACAATCCTTGATGATTATATTGGAATATGGCCATATAAATTGAGGGCCTTTGTGTTGTAGAATTTTTTAAAAAGAGATTAAAAATCTTTGAGTTAAAGACAGTTTGAATCAATAAATAAAACTGTGGTACAGATGACGTTTATGTTTGGATACTACTTATATAAGTTTTATTTAATAGGCTTCTAAATCTTTTCACAAGCTGAATACCAGACTTTTTCTCCCCACCCCCAAAATCTGCATACCCCCCCCAAAAAAAAAATTAAGATAGACATAGGAGAAAGTGGGCTGGAACTAATTTAATGGCTGAGTGACCTCACAGTAGAGAAATAGCCTTAGTCTAATAGGGGTCTTTGTCTACATTTCCACCCTAGCTGGTAACTTGCCAGTCAAAAGTCAAGCAAGAGAAACAGGTGGGAACTATTAGACCTGTCATAAAGTTTGAAAAATTGATTCTGGAGTCTAAATGAATAGATTGAACTTGACAGTGTTGTCCTAAAGATTCTAAGAAAAATTCTATAGTTTAATTTGGAGTCCCTTGATTATTCATTAGCTTTCCAGATGGCCTGCATTGATGTATTATATAGTATTATACAAGCTGTATTATTGTTGGCATATATTTGAATGTACAACTAAAAGCAAGTGTGAATACCACTATTAGTACCTTTAAATTAAGGTGTATTAGTAAAATTGTAAAATAAAGATTTGTTCAAATATTAAATAATTTAGAATAATCAGTAATGCTTTATGACTTAAATCCACTGGGGCTGTCATTCTGGAATAACTCCTTCAAAATAGTCATTGTCATTGTGGAAACTGAAAGTTAAATTTGTCACATTTTAAAGTGCATCAATTAGACACATTACCAAATAAGTAGAATAGGTTAACATTATAAGCTTGTATTTGTTTCTGGATGATCTTTAATTATGTAGCAGAATAGGAAAATCAGGAATTTTATGAAGATTAATTCACTTAAAACACACAATTACTCAATGACTGCTCAAGAACTATCAAGTATTCTGATGGATTACTTTAAATTGACAATTTGAATTAAAGTTTAAATCATGCTTAATATTAGGAAGAACAATGAACGATCTCTTTGATTTAATTTTTCCTCTTTTATAACTTATACATTTATGAAGCAAGTATGCTAGAACAATTAATACGGTAGATTTTAGCTAAATAGAACTATTATACTCCCTAGGAATATGTTCCATAATATCTGTTCATGCAACCTATGTACTTATTTGCTCTACAGAATTATGGAAAGATTCTAGAAAATGCTTAGCTTAGGTAAGGGGCTTTGCTCATCCAGTAGAATTTTTATTCCCCCACACCCTTAAACCAGATTCATGGAAGCTTTATAGGAAGACATGAGTACACTGAATAGCACCCCAAACTCTAAGACGTGGTGATATTGTGGTTGGGACCTGGTGAGAATTGGAGATGTCGCATTGAATAGCAATATTAATAATAGTATTTCTGCACACCACTAGGTATTGAACCACACGGTATCTGTGTAGATGTGTATAGTTATGTGGCTTGGGAGAAATGGGAAGTTAACAAGACTGAAAAGTAAAAAATAACAGAGATTAACTGTGTGCTAATATAGTTGAGTTATTTGTGTCAGATTATTGCCTACCATCTCCAATTTGCATGTGCAACAGTTAACACGAGCATGCATATATCTGTAGAAGAAGCCATATCACTGTAATGCAATATGGCGACAGCTATCAAGGAACTGATTTGCTTATAATTGTACTATGAGTCCATTCTTGTTTTAATTCGTGTACCTGTGTCTTTCTCTTAAGGGATGTTGTGAAGCATAAGGCTGTGAAGTAGGTTTCAAAAAAGCTGAGGGTTGTAGGAGGTAGCAATTAATCAGGTCTTTAATTTCTAAAATGTTAGATTCCTGAACTTCATATGCCAGCGAACCATTTCCTTAAATTGGGAAGTATTCCCTCATATCAGGTTTCAATGTGATTAGTTATTGTGTAGTAAGGAAAGCCCTGTCCTGGATAGTCCAGGCTAGGCTGTTCTCTCCAGATCTTGAAAGCTGAGCAGGGTTGGCCCTGATTAGTATTTGGATGGGAGATCACCAAGGAAGTCCAAGGTTGCAACACATAGGCAGGCAATGGCAAACCACCTCTGAATTCCTCTTGCCTTGAAAACCCTATGGGGTCGCTATAAATCAGCTTCAACTTGACAGTACTTTATGCTGTCACCACCAGTGAAGAAAAAGCAATGTGTCTTCAGAGAAAGGATTATGTTCAGATTTATTAAGATTCTCTGAAATACCTTGCTTTTGTGTATTCAGAAAGTGTAAGTGTGATGTTTTCCTGAAACTGAGTTCTTTTAAATAGATTTAACTTCAAGCCACTACCCCTGGATTTGTCACTTTCTACCTTCCCCAGTGTACTGGAGATCCTTGCAGGAATAATGTTTGGGGATCAAATTCTGGCTTGGATATAAAACCCATCCAATCCTGTGACCAGTAACTGAGGTGTGGCCACTTATTATTTTTAGTTCCTAAAAATATTGTCTTAGGAAGTCACCAGATGCATGCCTGGAATTTTCTGAAGTTGTGTTTGACGATGGGGAATTCTGCTCTTTACAATGTTTCCTATTTTGGCTTTTTCTTGTGTGCTTTTTTTCTCAACAAAGCTTCGGTGTGGCAGGGGACCCCACCAGGCAGCACCCTTATGAAGAGGACGGGCACATGGACCTGGCCCAGGAGGAACCACCAGACCCATTGGTTGTGTCTGGCTGGATATGCACAATGTTTGGCGCAGCTGGTTGACTGCATCAGCAGCTGTGAAAGGAAATGGCATATCACTGGGACTGTGGGGGCAGGCCTGATTGAGCATAGGGGCAGCATGTGCTAATTACTCTTGGCATGTTCAGCTGTCGGGAAGGGACTTGGAATCATGCGCAGGAGCTGGGAGGTGGAACTGGAGGCATGACTCAAAGGGTGCATGAGAGAGCAGGGCAGCACATGCCAAAGTGACAACAGAGCCGGGGAGTGACGGAACTGCCCTGGGGGAGCCATCGGGGGACTCTTGGTCATGACCACCAACAATAAAGAGACACTTGTTGCCAACTTTGATGAGACCTATCTCTCCTTGTGACCTCATGGAAGCTCAGCCACCTCCTATCATTATGTTCGGAGCCCTGGCCAGAAGCTCCAAAGTTCACAGAAATCCCAAGAAAACGATATGCAAGATCCAGGTTTGCTTACAAGAAGATTTTAATGAAGGATCAAACTTACAGAAATAACAGGGTTCGATCCGCTGGGCCTCAAACATACACAGCGAAGCCAGCCAGAACTGAAGATGAAATATAGCTAAAATTAAACATCTTATACCCTAATTAAGTCAAGAATAGCATAATCAAAGCTGCATCCGATCTTCTTCGTGGTCTCTGTGCATCACACCTCTGGGATATAGTGCACCTGCACCAACCTTGATCGGTTCCTCTTGAAAGTGAAAGGGATTTTTGCGCCCGCTCCCCAGTCACGTGCCGGCACCACTGTGCATGACCAAGGGAGGGGCACGGCAATTCCGCCAGTTCTCTTCTGACCGCCGCGCTGGTAGGATCTTCTCTGCTTCAGTCAGTAAATAATTTGGGCTTTTAGGCCTATTCCTCGTTTTTTCTTTGAAGTTTCTTCATTTTTCTTCTTGTTTATTTTTGCAAAGTGAAAGGACTTTGTTTCTATGGATTTATTTCCTTTTGGACTCTGTCGTGTGTTCCCTCCCCTCTCCCGGCCTATGGCCAAGAGGTGGGGCTTCTTTAAATGGTGCCTTAAGTGCGGCAGCAAGATTGCCCCCCTAGACGGACACTCGCTTTGTCTTTTGTGACTTGGGGAATCACACCAAGTGAACTCTTGTGCTCATTGCCCGAAGTTTTCGAACCAGGCAAGGAAGAACAGAGCTGCTAGACTTCGCGTTGTGCTTTTGGAGCTAGCACTTTCACCGAATGTTGTTACAGGACACTTCTGGGCATGCATCAGTGTTGACTGTCACATCGGCATCGATGGCTGCACTGTCCCCAATATTGACTCATGTAGATGTCGACCACCCGATGCTGAAACGCTCGGCCCAGACATCTCAGTCCTTAGCTTATACTCCATCCAAAAAATGCAGGGAAGGCAAGGATGATCGGCCAGTCAAGCATAAAAAGCATAAGAAAACTCCCCCTCTGCAATCTCTGCTGACCCCTCAGAGGGCCTCGGAACCGAATCCTACGGGGGCTGCTTCACTTGACCCTCAGTGCCGACAACAGCCACAAGATGTACCTCGGTCACCTTCGCTGCATCCTATCCAGCTCATGGACTCTGTGCACGATATGGACTTAACGCAGATCTTCTGGTCTTCCAGTGTCGAAAGTCTGCACTCTTTATCTGCTTTCTTTGAGGAACATGACATTGAACCAGACAAAAGGATTACGATGATAATTTCTGTGAAAGAACACTTGCACATGCTTGCAGACGAAATTTCATTGTACTTTCCAAATCTACCTGACACCCCATTTGCACTTGCCAGAATCCCATTCAAAGTCAAAGTTGAAGATGTTCCTGAGACAGCACAAGAGGAGTTCATTGAACTTATTAACAACGATGCAGCGAGAACTGATTTCTCTACAATGCCAGTTACAAAATTTTGGATCAAGTGTTTGCAGTCATATCCTGTTCTGTGTTGCACCTTCTTCTTCCATTTCCAACACATATCTTTGTGAAACAGGGTTTTCCAGCTTGTTGGTTATCAAGTCTAAATACAGAAGTAGACTTGTTGTGGAAGATGATCTTCGTTGTGCTCTTGCAAAGACTGCCCCGAGAATTTCTGATCTGGTGAGAAAGAAGCAATCTCAACCTTCCCACTGACGTTGGCTTTTTACGCATACTGTCGCAAAATGTAGCAATGTAGTTTACTGTTGTTATATTAAGACTTTTACTCATGCTACACCATGCTTCAAGACAAAATTTCATTTATTTGTAATTAGAAATAAATATTTCACAATATATAATTACATACTGTTTTTGTGATTAATCACTATGCTTTAATTATATTCAATTTGTAACAATGAAAATACATCCTGCATATCAGATATTTACATTACGATTCATAACAGTAGCAAAATTACAGTTATGAAGTAGCAACAAAAATAATTTTATGGTTGGGGGTAACCACAACATGAGGAACTGTATTAAAGGGTCGTGGCATCAGGAAGGTTGAGAACCACTGATCCAGAGGGTCCTTCACCTTCTTTTTCACTTGTAGGGCCAGCACCATAGATTATATAGCCATCTCTGCTTCCTTAATGAATTTGGTGGCTAGGTTTGAGGTAGTGGACTCTTCCTTGAGTGATCACTCCCCATAACGGCTGATACTTAACATCAATCCCAAGAATTTACTCCAGGGCTTTGCTGAAGGCATTACATCTAGCCTTAGGAGGCTTAGATAGTGTAATGATCTGTGCAGGACTGGGAGCAGGGCCTAGTGCGACCTGGTCCCAGAAGAGACCTGCATGGCAGTGAGCAGACAGCCTACAGTCCCCATAAGGCTTAGCAATGGGCTATAGCCAAAGAGGAGGAGACTGTTGAACTGTGTGAGGAGACTGTTGAATTGTGTGAGGAGAGTCGGTCTTAGCCATTAAGTGAGGAAACTCAGGGTGTTCTTTCGGGTCTCTCTCTGAGGCCTGCTCTCACTCTGGGGACAGGCTGGTCTGGGAGAGAGGAAGATCTCCACTGGGCTCAGCGTGAGTGCTAGGTAGGCTGTGGGCCTGGAAGTAGAGCAGGTAGCTGCGTTAGTTTATGTTTATTTTGCCTTTTCAACCATGTTATACCCTTTTTAAGCACCTTGCCTTGTCTTGTTTTCCCCTGCCCCAGTGTTGTTTTTAATAAACCCTTTTTGTGTAATTATTTTCTCTGCCTGGGTCAATCATGCCTGTGTGTTCTCGGCTGACAAAGGGGCATGTTGGATGGGCCTGGGAGGGTACTCTGGGCCTTCCCAGGGGACCTGAAGTCCAGAGTGGTGGCGGCGGAAGATAGAGACCCCTGGGGTCATGACAGATGGTCTGAACATTTATATAATGTATTAGACCAAGTCCTCAAAAGCCCAGAACTGACTGCATCGAGATCTGCTCTATTACATCATGGTACTGATGCCATAAAGATCTTTGCTGAAATCAATGCACAACTTAAGTCATACATAAACAATAGGCCCATAAAACCCTCTTCAACTGTAAAGAGTGAATGGTATGACCACGAGCAATGTTCCCTCTAAGCTGTGGAGTCTTGTGAGCAAAAATTCTGCTTTGTGAGCTACTGGCATTAAAGTTGTGAGCAAACGATTTGGCCCCTGCATGAATTAGTTTGCTCTGGAGCCATCCCTTCCCGAGCTGAGACAAAAATCTGTGAGCCAAAGTCTAGAAAACTCTGAGCTAGCTCACACTAACTCAGCTTAGAGGGAACACTGACCTCTAGTGTAAAGAGCTTAAGAAGGTGCTAGTCCATACCATGAGACAAACTAGATATAATACAGACGGGGCTTTATTGTCTCGCCTTTTACAATTAAGATCTCAATATAAAAACCTAATCAAGCAGAAGAAATTAAATCATACTAAACTACACTGGAATGAGCTGGAATGTGTGGTCATTGAAAGAATGATTCTCGTTTCTGGGAATTAGTGTCTGATAAAAGAAGTGACTCTCTCTGCCACCCTGATTCGTGCATATCAGGCAAACAATGGTTTTTATACTTTAGCTCTGTCTTTGGTAATGAACCACCCATTTCTTCTACAGACGTAGCTAGTCTCCCCAAGTAGGATCCTGTCCCAGAATCTGAAATTAGAAACTTAATAACCTCTTTAACCTCTGGAAAATCACCCGGGGAAGATTTGATTTCCCCAGATGCATATAAATCCTTCCCTGATTGGTGGTCACCCGTGCTGGCTAGAATCTTTTCACAGATCAATGACACAGGTTTGATATGGATGGAAATTAAGTATTATTGCCTCTATGGATGGAAATTAAGTATTATTGCCCCTATACATAAAAAAGGGAGCAAATCTGCCCCACAGAATTACAGACCAATCAGTTTGCTCGACATAGCAGCTAACTGACTAAACTGGAAGACTGGGTAGTTGAGAACCAAATTATCCATCCTGTCCAAGCAGGTTTTAGGAAAGGATTAAGTACCACTGATCACTGCCTAACACTTCAACAATTGGCATTTTCAAATATTCAAGGCCCATTGAAGGCCCTATATGTAGCCTTTGTCGATCTGGCTGCTGCTTTTGATTCGATTGACAGGTCCCGATTGTGGTCAAAGTTTGCGGACCTGAACATTGACAATTGTTTGTTATTTTTGCTCCAAGAGCTACATACAGATATGCATGCACAGGTCAGAGTTGGTACTTCTAGCTCTCTAACTGACAGAATTCCAATCTGGAAGGGTGTGAAGCAGGGTTGCGTGTTGGCCCCTTTACTGTTTAATCTTTACATCAATTACATAGTTGGGAAACCCACTTCATTCCCCCCTCATTGGGCCATCAAAAATTTCAATCTTGTTATATGCAGATGACATGGTCTTAATTTCTCTCACGAAAATGGGTCTGAAGAGGCTATTGCATCAGTTAGGGACTTACTGTAAAGAAGACACTCTCACTATAAATTTTGATAATACCAAGGTCATGGTTTTTAGGAACAGGGCAAAAATCTCCTCTTGGAATATTCTTGGAAATCCAATCAAGCAATGCAATTCATTTAAATACCTTGTGTCCCGGTACCGGCCGGGACCGTTCCCCTGGTCTCCCGGGGGCGGCGGGAGAGGAGCTCCAACCCGCCCCAACCACCCGTTCTCCCCCTCACCTGTCCGCCGGGGTCGGTTTTTCCCCGCAAGCAGCCAGGCCTCCCGCCAGCGGTGTGGGGACGGCCGAAGAAGCGGCGACGATGGCCTTCGCCGCGGAAGGGGAGCAACAGCCGCCGGTGGATGAAGACGGCAACACCAGGGACGCCCTCCCGAGCGTACGCCCCAGAGCAAGCGGGCGTGCAAGAGCCTGACCCCGCACAGCACCAGCGGATCGAAGGAACGCCGCCGAGGACGACACCGCTCTATAGTGCTTTGAGCAGCCGGGGGAGGGTGGGGCACAGCAGGGCGGGGTGGCATCTTTGCCTTTAGGCAGGCGCGGGGCCCAGGTGCTGGGACCGCTGGGAGGGCTGGGGGAAATAAAAACGCACGCGGAGCGAGCTGATGAGGAGTCTCTGAGCTGGCTCAAAGCATGGCAGTTCTGGTGAGAGAGAGAGAGCGCAGGCTGCCTATGTCAGGCTTAGGCGGACCAAAGAGGGTGACGTAACCCCCTGCTAGGTCCATATCTGAGGCGAGCTCTGTTCCGTGCGGGCATCCCTTCCAGGCTGACCCTGGTAGTCCCAGCACCTGCGCCAGACCCCCAGATGCTTGGGTACTGCAAGAGACGGCACGGCGGCAAGTGGCAACCCCGGGTGGGAGCTCGGAGAGGCTCACAACGTGGTGGAGAATGCGGGCACTGTAGACCCGCTACCGCGCCCGCGCCTACACTTGCCACGCCCACCTGGGTGGCAACCGCCTGCGGGCAGACCAACGGGCGCCGCGGTTACCTCAGCAGACGCCGCCTTGTCCTCAGACGACTCTGACGAGTCCTCGACTAGCCAGGACTCGGTCAAGGTACGGCTGCAGCTGGCACAACCCCGGGAGGTCCCCATGGATCTAGCGCAACTGGGGCAATGGATAGCCAAGCACCAGGCTCAACTGCTCCGCGACCTTACACAACAGCAGCAGCAGGCACAAACCACTATGATGCGGGACCTGCATCAGGTGGTCCAGGCCATGGGCTAGGCCGCTGCGGCAGGCGCCGGAGGCCCGTCCACGGCCAAGACCCCCTGGCCCGCACTGACCCGGCTGGGGCCCGAAGATGACGTGGAAACCTACTTGGACGCCTTTGAGCGAGCCGCAACCGCGGCCAAGTGGCCTGCCGACCAATGGGCTTCAATACTGGGCCCCTATCTGACGGGCGAGGCCCAGGCCGCCATGAAGGCGCTAGAACGGGCCGACATCACTAATTATACAAAATTGAAGGCTGCCATTTTGGATAGATACGAAATAACGACCGAAACCCATCGACAGAAGTTCCGCTCCTTATCCCACGCCGCTACTGGTCATCGACGTGCCACGATAGCGGCCCTTAAACAAGCCGCCACGCGGTGGTTGTCCCCGACGACGGACGATGGCAAGCGCATTGTCGAGCTCGTGGTGATTGAACAACTCTTGAAAATAATGCCTACTAGAACCCGTCATTGGGTCGCCTGTTGGCGTCCCAGTCATCTTATGGAGGTGCAAGAGCTGTGGGAGAACTACCAGGCGGCGGAGGAGTCCCCCGGGAAAGTCGAGGCAACTCGGCCCAGTCGCCCCCCAGCGTCCGGTGTACGTGGGGCGTCCTCTTCAGGAAACAGCCGCAACCCGGGTGGAGGGCCATCGGTTGGGTCAGCCCGGAAGGGCATGGGGCGCCCCACGGCCCCACCATTTGTCCCAAGGTTCTTCCTGGGGAACCCACTCCTGGCAGGACGTGGTAGGGGGGAATCCGATGGTGCGGAGAGCCTGAACATTCCCGGCCCCCGGGGCCCAGCGGAGGTGGGCCCTTGCTTCACGTGTGGGCAGTGGGGCCATCTTAAACGCGAGTGCCCCATGATGGAGTGTGACCTGGGGGAAGATTACGCCTTACAGGAGGCCGACGTCGGGGCCCGTCCTCCGGCCTGGACGATCGCCGTGAGGATCGCGGGGCGCCAGTGGGAGGCGCTCTTGGACAGCAGTAGCTCCGTCTCCATGATCCTTTCCAGCTTGGTTCCCCAGTGGTTACCAATCGTCCGGTGGGCCACCATAGTTTGTTTGCATGGGCACGCTGAGCGATGCCCGGTGGTACAAGTGCCAATCCAGTACTTGGGGCAGATATATAAGGTCCCAATGGCCTGGATGGCGAAGTTGCCCTGCAAAGTCCTGCTGGGACGGGATGCCCCCGGCCTGCTGGAGGCCATTCGCCGATATCACGCCCCGAGACCCGCCCACGCTGGACCGTCGGTCGAACAGGACCTGGCAGCTGCCGAGGGTACTACCAAGGACTCCCGTGAAGCCGACGGCTGTGAAGACGACTCAAGAGAAGGCCCGTCGGACGCCGCCCCGAACAACCCCCAGGCCGGTTGGGTCGTTGACCCCACCTTCAGAGCCGCCCAAGAGCAGGCTGAGAAGTTGGCCAAACTACGGGACCAGATAGCGGTAAGAGACGGGGCCCTGGTAGACCCGCACCGGGGTAACAGGTTGCCGCATATCATGCAGCGGGGTGGTGTGTGGTTTAGGGTAGCACGCGGCCGAGTGGGACCCATAAAGCAATTGCTTCTCCCTGCCGCCTACCAGATGGAGGCCATAGGGTGGGCCCATGTTCACCAATGGGCGGGGCATCAAGGATTCCAGAACTCCATGGCTAGGCTCCTGACCCATTTTTTTTGGCCCACCGTGGCCAAGGACATCCGGGGATTTTGCAGATCGTGTGCAGTCTGCCAACGTATGTCCTCAAGAGCAGCCCCGAGGGCCCCGTTGTCCCCTATCGCCGTGGTCGGTGAGCCCTTTGAGAAGATCGCCATGGATTTCGTAGGGCCCCTGCCCCGGACCCCTCGGGGGGCTCGCTACATCTTGGTGATCATGGACTACGCCACCCGGTATCTGGAGGCGGTACCCCTTCCCAGTTTAAAGAGCGCCGGGGTGGCCAAGGCCCTTATGCATTTGTTCGCCCATATGGGCCTGCCAAGGGAGATACTGACGGACCGCGGTTCGCCCTTCACGGCGCACTTGATGCGGCAGATGTGTGACGTGCTGCACATCCCACAATTGTTTACCACCGTCCACCATCCGCAGACCGATGGGCTGGTGGAACGGATAAATCAAACTCTGAAAAATATGCTGCGGAAGATGTCGCACGACCGACCCACGGCATGGGACTTATTGCTGGATCCCTTACTCTTCGCGATACGCGAATCTCCTCAGGCTTCTACCGGATTCACCCCGTTTGAGTTGCTTTACGGCCGCAACCCGCGAGGCATCCTTGGTGTAGTTGAGGAACAGTAGGCTCGCCCCCCGGGCAGCAGCTACGAGGCGGAAGTAGCGGAGTACGTGGCTCGCCTCCGTGAACGGCTGGAGTGGATACGGGCCCAGGCCCACAGCAATCTTCAACAAGTGCAACAAACGCAGAAACAGCAGTACGACCGCAACACATGCCACAGGACATTCAGTGAAGGCTCCATGGTTCTCGTGTCCCGCCAAGTGCTTGCCCGGAATTCGGGTGACCCCTGGCAGGGACCATATCCCATCACCAGAGTGTTGGGGCCCTTGTCCTATGAGGTTCAGTGCGGGGCCCAGAGGAGACATCGGAAGCGGCTTCACGTCAATCACCTGAAAGAATGGGTCACCTGCCAAGGCCCCGAGGTGGCTTGTTTGGAGGAAGACCCCTCGGAGTTACGGGATGGGTCATTGCCATGGGGGCAGGCGGCCGCGTCGGTTGAACAACCCGAGCTAGATGCGGGCCTGAGTGCGGACCAAGAAGCCCAGATGCGACAGGTGATCGCCCAGGTCCCCGGGGTTTTTGCTAACACGCCCGATTACACCCGACTGGCAACCCACTACATCCCCATGAAGGAGGGCAAGGTGGCCCGGGCGTGGTGGTGCCCACTTCCCCAGAAGCAGTGGGAGATCATCGGCCAGGAAGCCCGGGACATGCTGCGCATGGGGATCATCGAGCCCTTACGGAGCGCTTGGCGCAGCCCCATAGTATTGGTGCCCAAGCCTGATGGATCGGTTCGGTTCTGCGTAGACTATAGGGAAGTCAACAAGCTGTCCACCTTCGATGCATACCCCATGCCGAGAGTAGACATACTGATCGACCAGTTGGGACAGGCCAAGTACCTAACCGCCCTGGATCTGACGAAAGGGTACTGGCAGGTCCCGGTGCACCCGCCAGACCGAGAGAAAACCGCTTTTGCGGCCCCACAAGGGTTATTCCAGTTCTGCAGGATGCCGTTCAGCCTCCAAGGGGCCTCGGCCACCTTTCAACGGTTAGTGGACTGAGCACTCGCGCAGTGCGCCGGTTACGCCAGGGCGTACATCGATGACATTCTGATCTGTAGCCCCGATTGGACAACCCACTTACGTCATGTACGCTCTGTCCTTGCAGCCCGGAAAGCTGCCGGGTTGCATGCCAATCCCCGCAAAAGCCGGCTCGGGTTCCAGGAGCTCCGGTATTTGGGATTCGTAGTCGGAAAAGGGCAACTACATCCTTTGCCCGAAAAGGTGTTGACGGTGGAACAACACCCCCGTCCCTCCACCAAGCGACAGTTGCGGCGCTTCTTAGGCATGGTGGGTTACTACGGGAAGTTCATCCCCCATTTCGCCACCAGAGCCGGACCGTTGACGGACTGCTTAAGGAAAACCCAGCCCAACCGGATCTCCTGGACACCCGCCGCGGTGCACGCTTTCGACTCCCTCCGTGGCAGCTTATCTGGCGAACCCGTGTTACAAAATCCGGATTTCTCCTTGCCTTTCTCCTTGCACACAGACGCCTCCAACTCGGGGCTCGGGGCGGTCCTCACACAGGAATGAGATGGGATTGAGTTGCCTGTTCAGTTCTTAAGCCGAAAATTACAGTCGGCCGAACTGGCGTACTCCACGATGGAAAAGGAAGCACTAGCTGTTAAGTGGGCGGTGGGCTCCCTTCAGTATTACTTAACGAATAACCCTTTCCGCTTGGTGGTAGACCACGTGCCGCTGTTATGGTTGGAGCGGATGAAAAATCATAATCCGTGGATCTTACGGTGGTACTTGTCTCTTCTCCCTTTTCAGTTTGTGATACAGCATCGCTCTGGGCGAGATCATCGGGTACCGGATTACCTCTCGCGGCTCTATGAAGGACCCCCAACGGATAGCTTACGGGGGGGTGTCCCGGTACCGGCCGGGACCGTTCCCCTGGTCTCCCAGGGGCGGCGGGAGAGAAGCTCCAACCCGCCCCAACCGCCCGTTCTCCCCCTCACCTGTCCGCCGGGGTCGGCTTTTCCCCGCAAGCAGCCAGGTCTCCCGCCGGCGGTGTGGGGACGGCCGAAGAAACGGCGACGACGGCTGTCGCCTTGGAAGGGGAGCAACAGCCGCCGGTGGATGAAGACGGCAACACCAGGGACGCCCTCCCGAGCGTACGCCCCAGAGCAAGCGGGCGTGCAAGAGCCTGACCCCGCACAGCACCAGCGGATCGAAGGAACGCCGCCGAGGACGACACCGCTCTATAGTGCTTTGAGCAGCCGGGGGAGGGTGGGGCACAGCAGGGCGGGGTGGCATCTTTGCCTTTAGGCAGGGGCGGGGCCCAGGTGCTGGGACCGCTGGGAGGGCTGGGGGAAATAAAAACGCACGCGGAGCGAGCTGATGAGGAGTCTCTGAGCTGGCTCAAAGCATGGCAGTTCTGGTGAGAGAGAGAGAGCGCAGGCTGCCTATGTCAGGCTTAGGCGGACCAAAGAGGGTGACGTAACCCCCTGCTAGGTCCGTATCTGAGGCGAGCTCTGTTCCGTGCGGTGGTGACCCTGGTAGTCCCAGCACCTGCGCCAGACCCCCAGACGCTTGGGTACTGCAAGAGACGGCACGGCGGCGAGTGGCAACCCCAGGCGGGAGCTCGGAGAGGCTCACACCTTGGCATTACCTTTAGCGAGTCTTTAAACTGTACTACTCATGCTGCCTCGGTCAAATCATCAGCACTAAGACTGGTGGGGCCTATTCTGAGCTTCTACCACTCCAAGGGAGGTCGCCTGATAGACCCAGTTCTGAAACTATACAAGAGCAAGGTTATACCCTATCTCTTGTACAGAGTCGAAGTATGGGGATGAAACAACGTCATCTTGGCCAGCCTCGAAGTAGTCCAGAATCATTTTCTGAAGTGCATTTTAGCAGTTCCTAAGGGGTCCCTAGCTGTCCTGATGAGAGCTGAAACTGGTATTCCTTCTCTTAAGGCTCGGGCACACCTTATAATTATCAGATACTGGAAAAGAATGGAAAATCCACATTCTAATTCCTTCAGTCACCAGTCTTTTAATCTGCTCTTAGCTGAAGACTCACAGTGCCTTGACTTTCTTAACAACATACGTTCAAGATACTCTATTCCTGATGATGTTTTGGGAATATCAGTTGATAAACCCCAAAGTAGAAACTGGATTTATTACTTTGATGCTCGGCTAGAGCACTCTTTGATATTAAAATCAAAAGCAGCACCATGGTACAAATTAATTAAATCGGACCACACTAGAACTTCATAGTTAATATCTCTAAACATGTACTAAGAGCATCCACTACGGTTTCAATCAATGCCAACAGCAATTTTGGAGGGCCAATTCAATCAAACTCCTTTGGCCCATCGTCTATGTATTTGTGGTACCCACAAACTTAAGGATTTACCTCACTATATTCTTTTTTACCCACTGTATTCTAGTCCGAGGGCTAAATTTTTAGCAGGTATTTTATCTGGTCTTAGTGCTTACCCAGTTGAGGGGAAAAAATCTCATTTTTGTTATCTGACATTGATGCATATGTCTCTTATAAAGTTTCATTATTTTCCCTTGCTGCAAAGAATATATGTTCCAAGGTGGCATCAGGAAGGGGCATTATTTAGGCTACTGTATTAAATGAGTCATATTTTGTTAACGATCTTTGGTATTTTTGTATATTTTGACTCTAACCTATAGTTAGTTCACAATTTGTGTTTTGTAATTTTGTAATGGCCAATGTCTAATTACAATAAACTAAACTGAAACAGACATTGATGCCATGAAAGAGGTGGGAGTCAGAAAGGCAGTACTTCAGTCAGTTTTCAGCTAGGAGCTCATGCCTGCATTCCAAAACTTGGTAAGTCAGCTTGCTGTTCTTCCATGTGGGGCTGCACAGGTACCACAACAATGAAAACAGGGTTGCACTTGCCTGTAACTGTTGTAACTGTAACTGTGGTCACCTATGCCAGTCACACATCCCTCCCTCCTGCCTTGCTGTGAGTTCTGATGTAAGGCTAGCTGTCTTCAACAGCAGCAGCGAGGAATAGAGGGATGTGTGACACTCCTTCCTTTTATGCTGGAAGAAGCAAGAAAGCAGTGTGGAGGAGGGGAAAAGGAGCATTAGCCACGCTACAGAGACGGAAGATAGGCGGATTTTCCGGGCGCGATCAAACCGCAACATCTGGGAACCGTAGAGCTCCCATGGCGAACCCGAGGTTTCCCGCCGAAGATGCGTCGTAAAAAAACTAGTACCTCCGAGGTACTAGTTTCCAGAAACCGGGGGGAAAGGGCGGGCATCTGATCACGTTTCCGGTGGTAGCTTGTGGCATCCGGCGCCCGCCCATGTCCCGTCATGAAAAGGTTCCCCCCCCCAAGTCTCCACGGGATGTGCACAAGCACCCAACGGCGCATGCGCACAGTTCGGTTTTTAAAAAAACCCCACAACCCCTGCTGCACCGCAGGATTGACGTACGATCGGCACCTCCCCCCAAACCACGGGACGTCGCCGGGACGTTTGATCCTCGGCCGCGCGGTAGTTCGCTCCGGGGCAAACAGCCACGCCTCCCCCCCGCGATATCCGGCCCGTGTGACCGGGGCCAGAGTTTTTAATCCTCTAAACCTCTACAGCAGTCTTGTGCATGTGCAGTATCCCATGTGTGACAGCACAGGTGACCACTCAATGAACACCAGTTACAGGTAAGTACAACCCTGGTTTATGTTTTTATATGTAACACAGTTGTGCATTTTCCACTTTGTTATAGAATGTTTGCTGCAGCTTAAGTTTTTGTATTTCAGTCAGGGAAACAAAAAGTGTAGCTTGAAGTATAACTGATGTTACAAAGTTATGCTGAATGCTTGAAAATACTTTGTGAAGTTGCTGCCCTCAATTGTAATGCTGCGCTGAAAAAGTAACAGTGTTGTGCCATGGTAAAGACAAACACATTACATGTTTCATGATCCACTTCATCAGATGCTTGAAGGTTTATGTTCATATACAAAGATACATGTGCCTAAAGATGCAAGCAACAAAAGGTGGAGACAAGAGCTATTACAGAAAAAGGTACAGAAGGGCCAGGACATAGTTGAGTCACATTACATCACAGAGTACAAATGAAAACAAGATCCTGGCAAGATTAAACAATCCCATTAGAGTGGGTGTGGACCAATCCCAACTTTTGATGAATTAACGAAATAGGATGAATAAGAATAGGATACATAAATCCAGGAGGGTGGGAGATTACTTTTTACAAGGAGCTGTCTAGTAGCTGCTCTCAGTTTATCCTGTCAGGTCCTTTAAGAGAGGAGCTGATGCCAGCAGGTTAACAATATTAAATAGTTCCCATTGACAGCTGAACATTAAACAACTTTTTAACTTTATGGAAGAGATCTCTCCTGCGATACAGTTTTTAAAAGTAACATTTGTATTTGATCATTCTTCGGAATATCTTCTTACTGTTGTATGAGTAGCTGTATTGGAACATGGGGAAAACTTGCTCAATCCATCATGGCCCATTTAAAACATGGGTTGCAGACCTTCTTCTAAACAGTTAATGTTTATTTGGACTTTTTTGTGTTGCATTATATCTAAAATAGAAGAGGTGAGTAGAATGTTGCAAGCTGCTTTGGTTTCCATTGCAGAATAAAGCAGGGTATAAATACTGTGTCAGATGAGCCATATTGAGAGCAACCTGAAAAGGTAGCTCACAGTTTACTCCAATGGGTCAAAGTCAGAAATAGCCTAGGACAATGGTTCCTATCATATGAGAGATCTTGTGAGGACTCCTTACTGAGAGAGCCAAAGGGCTTCTCAATCAGAAGGCAGAATGCCCATCTACATTTTACTTTTGTCTTGTCCATGCAAAACAGGAATCTCTGCTTTCACTTTATGTCACATTTCAGTATAGGAACTCAGTGCAACTCCATGTATACAACCCTTTGCTTCCTAGACTAATGCCATGAAAGGTGTGTCCAAATTCCCTGTGTTGCTTTGAGAATTTTTCCTTCCACAGGTTGCTGCTATGAGCTGGGACAGTTCTTTTGAATAAGAGAGACCACAATGGGAGCTTAAGAACTCTTAGCCTGTGTATAGTCATGATTTCTGTAATCTGTTAGTAGACTAGACTGAGAACTGTTTATTGATAATTTTGTCACTTTCAGGATCCTAAGGGCAGGATGCTAAAAGGTCCTATTTTGTATATTGTCTCTTTATTTAGACACTCTAAATCTCAGTGGAGAGAACATCAAATTGTTTTGTGTCCCTAAGATTAAAACTGTCTTCAGTAAGTGAGTGATAATTCAAAACGGCAAAGTGTTAAAGTAAGTCAGTGGTTCCCCGCAGTGGCAAAAGAGCTGTGCAAAAGTGTAGAGTGCTGAAGTGTTTATTTTAACACTGGGAATCAGTTATTATTGCAAACATTCCTCATTTATACATAGTATATCTGTTATGCCAGATGTGCCCCATACAAATTAGACATGGCTCATAAAGGGTAACAACCCCAGATTTCTCTAAGACATAATAAAAAATAAT
Organism: Gekko japonicus; assembly: GCF_001447785.1. Classification (NCBI taxonomy): domain Eukaryota; kingdom Metazoa; phylum Chordata; class Lepidosauria; order Squamata; family Gekkonidae; genus Gekko; species Gekko japonicus. The sequence continues at coordinate 1,285,539 of NW_015159717.1, forward strand.
TGTATTTTATAACTCACAGTTTTTTCTACCTTCAGTAAGGGAGCAACACTGGTAGTTCCAAATGTGTTAAGAGTATTGTGCAGAATTTGTGCACATGAAATTTGTGTCTTCATCACAGAGTAACAAAAGTCTGCGGAACTTAGAACAATAATCACTACATATATATAAAATATCAAGTCATCTGTGCAGGGTGGTATGGTATGTATAAATAAATACATTGAGGGGAAATTTTCATTCTAGGGAGTGTATTTGTGTAACAAATGCCATGTCAAGGAAAAAAGTTGCTAATAACTGAATGTTGGGAAATGATATCTGGTGAACTCTCAGCTCTAAATGTAGTAGGAGACAAGAATCTTTAAATGAGGCAATGTGTTAGTTAAGGGCTTTGACTGAAATTAGGATAGTTGTTGAATTATATTTGTTGAAGTATAACAAAATAAGAGCTGCGGTGGCTCAAGTGGTTAAGACGCTGAACTGCAGGCTGTGGAAGGTCAGTAGTTCAGCAGTTCAAGACCCGGGTACCGCATGATGGAGTGAGCTCCCGTCTCTAGTTCCAGCTCCTGCCAACCTAGCAGTTCGAAAGCAAGAAATTGCAAGTAGATAAATAGGTACCATTTTGGTGGGAAGGTAACAGCGTTCCATGTGCCTTGGTGTTTAGTCATGCCGGCCACATGACCACGGAAACATCTTCGGACAGCGCTGGCTCTTCGGCTTTGAAACGGAGATGAGCACCGCAACCCTAGAGTCGGATTCGACTGGCTTTCGAGCAAGGGAACCTTTACCTTTACTAACAAAATAAGCAGCCAGACAGAAGATAATATTAACAACTTGCAGAGGAATAGTTTGCCAACCACAGGCACAATGCATGTAAGTAGTTTTGCTAACTAATGCTAATGTTGTAAAGCTGACAGTCTTGTTGAATGCAAAGGAAAGTTGCATACCTGTTGTTAAGTAGTCTTCAGTGAGTTGAAATTGTACAGTACTTGAAAGAAAACTTAAAATACTATATTTCATAGACTACTATGGGAATTTATTGAGAGGGTAGATAAATGTGGGTATTTAAAAGGCAAATGTGGCAAATCCATGGATGTTCCCATTAGCTCTTTGAGAGGATCACATTGCGAAAAGGGTGGCACAGCATTTCTAAATGTGTTACATTGAAGAGAATCTCATTTTAGCGCATTGGACTGATTATGATGATCATGGTGTTTTGATTCCCCCCCCCCCGCCCACCCAAGTATTTTTAGAGGTCTCCTTTCATAATGTGATCAAAGGAATGAACTGCTCTGCAGAAGGATTTGCCTCGTGTGTGCTTTGAATTTAAATGTCATTTTAAATCACAGATACTTTGGTTTGGTTTTCAAGTTGCAAAATACATTAAGCAAGTAACCATCTCACACATGAACACATGAAGCTGCCTTATAAAGAATCAGACCCTTGGTCCATTAAAGTCAGTATTGTCTACTCAGACCTGCAGCGCTCTCCAGGGTCTCAGGCTGAGGTCTTTCGCGTAACTTCCTACCTGATTCTTTTAACTGGAGATGCCGGAGATTGGACCTGGGACCTTCTGCATGCCAAGCAGATACTCTGCCACTAAGCCACAGCACCTCCCTGTCATGCACTGGCTCAAATCTACCTTATTATATAAAGGCTGGAATATGATCCCTTGATTTGGATTTCCCACCCATCCCCCAACTAGGTGAGTATGGGTCTGGATGTTGCACACTTATATGGTTCTATAGTATGCTTTATTGCTTAAATGTACTATATGGTTATTCGAGGTTTGGTTACAGTTCAAGTGCTATGTATATGTGTATATGCAGTCTGAAAAAAATCATGAAGCCTTGATGTGGTTATGACTAGTTATATCCCTGGCAAGCCATAAAACTAACTGGTGACCTTGGACCTGTTATTATTTTTTAACTTAACATGGCTCTTGTGAACTTCTCTGTAGAAAAAAATTCCATTTCAATGATGTCTTGTTCCATAAAATTAATAGTAACAAATGGATTTAATTGGAAGCTTGTCAGTTTCAAAGCTGTAATTAATGTTTTTTTTCAGATGATTATCCCTAGGAATTGTGTGAGAGTAGAAGTGTGTTTTATTGATTTGTAAAGGCTGTGTGCAAATCCGTATTGAAATAAAAATCGAGTTATGAATTCACCTGATTGGCTGTGTAGGTCAGAACCAAAGCTATAATTCTTATTCATGTATCTCTTTTCACATGGTCAAAGAGATAATGCAATCACCAATCTGATATGGAACTAACTAGTAATTCAGGTGATTTCATGGATAGTGACAGTGAAATTGAGGTGTCCCAGTTGCCTCTGTGGAAGAGAGTTAATTTGTGTTGAAAGAGATAAGTGCACATGCATGTCCACATCATATCATATTTAATAAACAAAATCTTTAACATATCCCTTGTTAATTTTATGCCCAGTAACTAACAAGCAGTTGAACTGAAATATTTTATTAGACAAAACAAAGTAGGTTAATACTTGCAAAAATGCAAAGACAATATAGAATGTACTTCTCTTACATAGTTTAAGTTTAAGAATAGCCCCAAAGGCCCTGAAAACTGTTGACACACTAATTTTAGCACACCCAAAGAACAGTACATAAGTCAAAACCAGAACATGTTATTTTTAGGGTATCAGAATATTTTCTGTTAACTACATAAATGTTAAACTTAATAGCATCATGGTCACTGTTCCCAACCGGTGCTATCACATTTATTTTCTGTTTTGTATTTTTCTGGAAAACTTTGATCACTGTTCGTGAGTATAAAATGAAAGAAGAGAATCTTGTATGTCATCCTGAGCTTCTGGAGGAAGGACAGAATAGTAAAGTATAATTTGTCAACAACATTGTTAAGATAATTTAAAAATATTCTTTTGAATATCAGATACAAAGTGGCTTGGCAGTTTTTAATGCTAGTCTTAATTTTAAAATTTAAAACTTGTTTTGCAGAAACACAACTAAATTTAGTGTTCGTAGCAATATCATGAGTTTGCATAAAAATCTGAAACCTTGGAATGACATCAAGGAGGGGTTAAAATTCCCCGAAAACATAGAAGCAATGTCTGCCAAACCATATACATCAGAACTTTAAAAAGGAGTGCTGACCAATATCTTGCAAGACTGTCATGACATCTTGGTGGTCATTATGGAGTTGCTAGGAAATTCCAATGAAATTGAGCAAACTCCAGAGGATGGTGGAAGACAGGGCCTGGTTTGATGTAGTCCATGGGTTGCGAAGTGTCAGACTCGACTGTGTGACTGAACAACAACAACAAAAGGCAACTCCAAATTGCATTGCTGAGGCTTACATGCTGCAGTGATGTCAACGAGGAAGAGACTGAAAAAAGGCAAAAAATAGGAAGGAGAAAGCAGGGAAAGGGTGGATGGGGGAAGTACAGCTGCAGGTTGGGATGGGAGGATAGAGGCTGCAGGGCTACAAAGGAGATGGAAGGAGGAACAAGGAGAGAACTGTAGACTTGGGGGTAGCAATGTTCAATAGGTGGGAAGTAGGGTGCAAGGGAAAGGGGTGGCTGAGGAGGATGGGGAAGGGAAAAAGAAAAGCTGAAGGGGAAGGGGACTGTCACTGTACTTGCTGCAAAATCTCAAGTTTCTATTGCGATGGACCTTCATATGCAACAAAGAAAAAAAGAACTGTTGCAGAACTAGAGAGATTGATGATCAAGTTTGTTAAATTTAAAATATTTGTACTCTGTTTTTCAGTGACAAGAACTGCCAGTATAGTTTATAATATGAAAAATAAGCAATTTAAAGTACTGTTAGCCAAATTGCCTGATTTTATTAATACTTGGGGGGAATTACGAATATTAAATGGCAATAGGCATTAACTATGGGATCAATAATCTGCGTATAAAGGAGTTTGATTTTCCAGAGCCCTGAAATAGACACTGAGGCTAGATTTACTAAAGCAGTGATTTCTTTACTAATGATTCTCACACACACAATATAAAATCAAGTATACACACAAGCAATACAGATCTAGGAATTCAGATAGAAAGGTACAGAGACGATTGCATTAGCAGGACGTATCGTTGGTTGGGGCAAGATGAGTCAACTCTGCAGTGAAAAAGGGATAAAAACTATGGGAAGGGATTGTGAGTTGGCCAGCAACACATATGGGAGGTTCCAAACAGTGATAAGAATGGAACCAGCAAGATACGGTGGGTTTAGGAAGGTAAAAGCAAGAGAGAGAGCAATGGCTAAAAAGGTGACCTAAGGCAGCTGCCTGTTGTCATGGACATGGATGAGGAAGAGCTGCCAGAGTGTGCAGAAACTGCAGCTGGCCCCTCTGAAGGAGCAGAGGAGGATAGCTGGCAGTTGCCTGTAACAGCAGTCTTCACACCTGGCCCAGATAAGGGGGAAGAACTGCAAGCTGAAAGTCCTCCTGACTCACCCCCATGTGTGACTCGTTTAAGGGAGCAACTGCGGCAAAACTTAGCAACCAGACGACAAGAGGCCAGGCTACAGGGAAGACACTCGGCCAGGCCAGAGTTCTAACAGGAGCCTGGGCGATTGTGCAGCTGGCTAATTTGTGGCAGCATTTAACTCCACACTCTGGGCAGTATTCTTCGTGGAAGCAATGAGTCAGCTTTGTGCTGCTTGCATCCACTTTGACTCAGCTCTTGCACCTAGACCTTCGGATCTCCTGGCTTTGGACTTGGCTCTGTGTTCCTGGCTCCTGACCCCGGCTTGGCTTTGGGACTACGCTTCTGGTTAGTGGTTTTGGACTTGACTCTGTGTTTCTGGCTCCTGACCCCGGCTTGGCTTTGGACTTTGCACTGTCTTCTTGGCTCCTGACCTTGGTCTGGTCTAGACTCCCTTTGACTGGCACCCCAGCCCAGCCCATGACACCTGATGTCACATGGTCCCCAGGAAATATTAGCCAAAATTTAGACTGTTAATGGGTCAGGAAAAGGGATTAATCATTGGGCAATTGAAACAAGTACTTGGCAAACAGTGACCCCTCCCAAGAATGTGGAAAAACAAAGAAGGAAATGAAGAGAACAATTCAGGTTGCAGGACCAGTGCTTTGGATTAATGACTTGATGCTAGACAGCTGCATTATCTCGATGGGCAGCTGGGAGACTTAATGGCTTGCTTCTGGCATAACCAGGCATATCCTTTTGTTCAGGCTGAGGAGTATGTGCTTCACTCTGTGATGTTAATATGTTGTGGGGGGGATGCCTGCGTGATGAAGAAGGGAATCCTTTGTGGCATCTGCAGAGGAATCTCCTTGTTCTTTTTACAGAGTATGGCTTCTCTCAGTGATCTGCTGCTGGTTCCGTGTGTTGAGGAGTCAGGGTGGCTGGTTTGCCTTCTGGCTCTGGCATAGCTACAGAGGTGCAGGAGTGAGAGGCATCTTGTAGTCCATGGGTCCACATCTGGCTTGGCATGCTGCTTAAGGACAAGGTCCCCTTTGGCTAGGGCACACGCCTTAGGTCCATTATAAGAGTACTGCTCCATGGCTACAGTTCTGTCCATTGCCCTGATAGTACTGTGATTTTTGTTCTGGAAAGATGGGGAGTCAGTAAAACAATCAGTTAGACGTAATACCAGTTGGGAACCCACAAGGATTTGTGCATGGCAAAGTGGTGATTTGAATCTGGGCATTCCAGATTCTAGTCTGGCACTCTAACCACAATGGGTCCCAGCTTTTCCTCCTTTCTTTCCCAGCAATCTCTCATGAGAATCTTTCACAGTAGTTCTGTATAGCTAATAAACAGTATGAGAGATAACAAGAAATCATGCAAAACTCCATAGGTCAATAAGCACTATGAAAGAAGCAGTCTCCTTCTGAATGAATGTTGGCAGTGTGGAGGCAGTCTTAAAGAAAGCAACATATCCTTGCAATGAAGGATGTACATTGACATCCCAGAATAATGAGACCTTCACTGCACACTGAAGTAATATTGCAGTGCATACAGTAAAGAGGTATTTTCATTCCTGCAGATAAGTGATTGTTTACATACACCATGAGAAAAAGTGGAATAACGTCTGTGACTGTGTTCCTTTGCCAATTTTTAGTTCAACTGGAGGAGCAGCTCCGTAGTTTTATTCTTTGAATTTTTGAAATCACTCCCTCATTGAAGTGAATGGGGAAGGCTGCTTGTGCAGGAACACTGGGTGCACAATAGCACACTGAAGTGAGCAATGGTTTAGGAATGCTTCTAGATGAAAGCAAGTGCAAAGTAAAGGATTGTGACATTTTGTGTCTACAGCCTATTTGTGAAAATACATTGATGGCTGGTGAAAGTTAATAGTGTCTTGTTGTGCTAATCAAATGATGTTGTAGCCAAAAAACCAGTTCATAGACTGTTACACTGTATATATTTTACTCAGGAATAAAAATTACTCTCATGATTATTCTTAAGGAAAAGATTTATACAAGACTTGCAAAAATTATCTCGTTTGAGGACAATCTTTCATTTACATTAAAACGGCACATTAAGGCAGCACATTAATATATAGTCCCGCAATGATGGACCCTGGTTGGTACTCATTTCCCTCAGCTTCGTCAGATCACAATCTGTCAGGTGCCCTGAAGCTCATTAAACTGTCTGTCCCACTGGTTCTGATATATTCCACCTAGCTTCTGGTTTCTACTTTTATGGACTGTCTCCTCAAGCTCAATAATTTTCAAACTGACCATAAGGTCTTACGTCTTAACTCGGCTCTGTGTCTTCCTGCATTCAGTTGTGCTGGACTGAGATATCTACAGCCATACCTCACCCCAAAAGCTCAATAATTTTCAAAACACACCATAAGGTCTACATCTTAACTCAGCTCTGTGGCTTCCTGCATTCAATTGTGCTGGGCTGAGATACTGGAAATAAAAACAAATATTTGAAGAATTCTTTTAATTAATACGAGCCAAAACAATCTCTTTCACACACACACACACAAAATGGGTTTAAGGATCAGAACTGGCTGTGAGGTCATATGCTCTCTCACCATGTGTATTACATGGAATTACTTCCTGGATTGGATATTATAATCATTACAAAAGTGATGTCTAGGATACAGTGGTGGTTCTCAGTGAGTTTAAAAGCATATTTTAGTTCATTTTGTATTGTGATCTGGGCTTTTGTTAGCTTTGTAACTATTACAAGAGCCCATTAGAAGAAATAAAATGTTAATCCAGATCACTGAAAGTTACTTGTAATACCAGTTCTAGGGAAAGGTCAAAATGCAAACGGAAGAGGCTCACAGTCCTGCAACCAGTCATAAACCATTGCTTCTTTATGTCCTTACTGGGGCTGATTCTGTGATAAATCTTCTTTAGTTTGGTTTAATCACTGCTTCCTTTTTCTTTCTCCTTGACTCCTTCTTTCCTTCCTTCCAAAAATTTGCAGTGTTTGCCAAAGGCTTCTTTACTAAAGGGTTTTGTTCAATTTGCAGTGAGTCCAATGACTCTATCTCCATGTTTTAGTGCCTTCCCTTTCAGAGGAAATCCTTTCTTATTTTTTTTAAACCTAATATTTTAGGCTGCATTTCATAATTGTGCATTTTCTATTAAACATTTTGCAAATTTAACTTATGAATCAAAGAGTTTTGTACTTAACTATAAATAACCAAACATTATCTAAGGTCGGCTTCTACACTTTTGCTTACTGGTGACAGTTCATTAAGATTTTCTGCATTAACCTGCATTCAGCTCACGTGGGTTTAGATCTGATAATCCTTAAGTGTCTCTGAATGTGTGTTTACATATTGCCATGTTAAGATCAGGGTCAGCAATCTCAATTTTTGTCTACTGATTTATTGAACCACTACTGGCTGACAGTTCAGAATCACACAGAGCTGTTGTCTTCTGTTAAACAAGTTTATCCTCATTGTATTCAAAAAAGCAGAAGTGCCAAAGCATAATTTAAACCCAGTGGACTTCAATAAATGGGACAGGAGCCTTAGATAGGCTGCAAGCCCTTATGGAGTGGCCATTATTTATGCTGCTTTTTGGAAGGTCTATGCTGCTGATTTTCCTATTTGGTACTCTGGGCCTGCTGCTCATTGTCCTGGCCTTAGTCTTGTTGAGGTCATGAATCTCTGTCTCCCTTCATGTCAGATGACCTGCTATCATGTGTTCGCAGCAGAATGAATTCCATGTTCAATAGGTCTCAGGTCTGGAAACACTGAGGATAACAGATCTAAATCAACACTTGTCATAGTTATCTGATGAAGGGAGCTTTGACTTTGAAAAGCTTGTACCCTGAAAATCTTCTTGGTCTCTTAAACTGATGCTAGACTTTAATCTAGTGGTCATAGTTGTGTAGCTCCTGATTCCAACTTTGGTTCTACTCTGCCTGTCATTCCCCTTTCCAATTTCTGTCTCCTCTATCTCAATGACAGTTTTCTTTATATTTAACCTTTTTATTCAAGTGATCCCCAGTGTGGCGCTCATTGGTGCCATGATTACTTCAAATTTATTTGCTGGCATCCACCTGTTTCTTTCCAAAGCAAACAGCCAATCTGTCTTGGATTAGTAGAAAGGCAGATCAGGGAACTGAAATATCCCATCCAGGATGGGGTTACACTCCCCTTGTAAAAGTATGACAGCTTGGGGAGGGCTGCTCAACACAGCAGTTGGCTTAGAAAATCAGGTGGCTGTTGTGGTTTGGAGTGCTTTCATGCAGCTTTGGGTGGTGTGCCAGCTGCACCCATTCCTTGCTCAGTCTGATCTAGCCATAGTGATTCATGCTTTAGTTACATCTAGACTCAACTACTACAATGTACTCTACTTGGGGCTACCCTTGAAGAGTGTTTGGAGGATGCAGCTAGTGCAGAATGCTGCAGCTAGACTTCTAGTCAGGGCCAGTTATTGAGATCATGTGACCCCAATATTAGAGCAATTACCCTGGCTTCCAGGTCTGCTCCTGAGTCTAATTCAAGCTGTTGGTTTTGACCTTTAAAGCCCTACATGGCTTGGGACTGGTTTATCTCCCATATGTTACTGCCTGTGAAATAAGATTACAGGGAGAGGCCCACTTGATTGTCCCATTGACCAGAGAAGCTTGTCTGGTAGGTACACAAGAGAGGGCCTTTTCAGCGGCAGTCTCATGATTATGGAACAACCTCCCCAGATAGGTGTACTTGGCCCCCTCATTCTTGACTTTTAGGAGGTAGCTGAAAATGGCTTTATTCATGATGGTATTTGATTAGTTTTATTTTTTCAGCCTTCTAGTAATTTTAAATTGTTGATTTTAATGTATGGTTTTTATGTATTTTATTGTGTTTCTATTGTAAGTCTTCTTGAGTTCATATAAGGTAAAAAGCTAGCTAATAAAAGGTTTAGGTAAATAAATAAATTTTTCTTCAGCTCGCTGAAGCAGGAAGTGCTCCAGAAGATCCCAGGAGGTATCACTTTGGGTCTGCAAGAAACACCAGTTCAGAAATAGTTGCCTTAATCATAGGAGGATGCTTGGCTTGGAATCTACCAACATTTTTTAATTCCCCCCCCCCATGGCAACCTTTTTGTGATTGGTCTCATCTTCCATGGCAGTCATTTTATGGTGGTGCCTACTACCCTTTTTCAAAATTCTAAGTGTTGACAGACTGAACAAGGTTGAATATTTGGGAAATAAGCAGCAGCAAAGTAGATGATTCTTAGTGGAAGCCATCCCAGTTATGCTGGGTTTCTTCCCTCATGCTAGTCCAAACCCAGCATTGGTGTCTGTTATGAGAATACAGTGTCCCCAGGTAGGATCATCGGTCAGGGTTGGAGCTTTTCTCTGTGGGTAGCACTCAGAGCAGAGGAAGAGAGGGGATAACTTTGGGGTATAGGGAGCCTAGAATCAGGAAGGAAAGGGAAGCAGATTACAGAAGGAGAGCAGGATGTTTCAGGCATTGCTTGATCCAGCAGTTGATGAAGTTCTAAAGCAGTGAAGAGAAAGGTCCAAGAGGAAGAAGGGGGTCTCTGTCCTGTGGTTTCAGCAGTAGAGGAGCAATTTTGGGGATCACACTGAACTCAGATTGAACGTTACACCACTAAACCTTGTCCTGTAGTGTTAGAGGAATAGTGTGGAATGGAACTGAATACAGTTTGCTCGTGCCAGAATATTATTTTTACTAATGGGATCAAATTTTAGGAACCATGTTCCAATTGGGAAAGAG
>NW_015159717.1:1295720-1348623 GCF_001447785.1 Gekko japonicus
AAAAAAAAAAAAAGTAATGGGGAAAGAGAGGAGGATGGGGGAGGTAGGGTAAACAAGGGCCAGAGGAGGGGGGAGGTGGCCCTGCTTACACTGAGGATTAGGTTTCTGCATTGTAATTGGCTGGAATTTTGATGAGTATTCAGGAAGCCAAATAATAGACCATTGTCAGAGGAGTGCCCAGGCTTCCAGGGAAACCTGACTACTCCCTGAACTGCAGGCTGTGGAAGGTCAGTAGTTCAGCAGTTCGAAACCCGGGTGCCGCATGATGGAGTGAGCTCCCATCTCTAGTTCCAGCTCCTGCCAACCTAGCAGTTCAAAAGCAAGAAATTGCAAGTAGATAAAGAGGTACCACTTCGGTGGGAAGGTAACAGCGTTCCATGCGCCTTGGTGTTCAGTCATGCTGGCCACATGACCACGGAATCGTCTTCGGACAGCGCTGGCTCTTCGGCTTTGAAACGGAGATGAGCACCGCAACCCTAGAGTCGGATTCGACTGGCTTTTGAGCAAGGGAACCTTTACCTTTAGACTGATCTTTATTTCTCAGCTTTAATAACAAACATGAAGCCTGTCCTGCAATCTCAGACATCACAAGGCTTGAGAAGTCAGGGCGGGGGGGGGACCGGGGGGAAAAACTCCTGACCAGGGGTGCTTTCAGGGTAATTGCACAGGTGCAAAAGCTACCAGAAGCTGCAGCACACAAATTACCCGTGTAGCTTGTTTATCAAGGCCCAATACCCTACTCTTGAGGCTGTGCTGTAGCATGTGAAGCAACTTAAGCAGGAAAGCCCATAGATGTAGATAAATAGCAAGTACCGAGCTGCTCAATGTAGTGTCCAATTCAAACCTGGAGCAACATGTCAAAGCAATCTAATGAGCTTGACTCATTTAAGCGAACAACTTGATCATGATAAATGTGAACATTATTCACAACATACCCTGCTTTTTTCACCAGTGGGAACCCAAAAGTCATTCTCCCTGCCTGTGTTTTATCCCCATAATAAAAAACGAGTGAGATAAGCTAGTCTGACAGTAACTGGCCTACACTCATCCAGCAAGCTTCCTTGGCAGAGTGGAGATTTGATCATGGTTCTCCCAGATCTTAGTCCAGCATTCTGACCATTGCACCATGCTAGCTCTCCTAGTTATCCCTGTGTTTGAAGAAAGGGGTGTGTATTTTTCTAGTGATACAAATTCTACTATCTAATATGAAGGAAACTGGTCTGGACAAATTTATGACATTGTGGATATCCTTGCTGGTAAATTACAAGCAAGATGGATGAGGTGCTAAGTTTTCAAAAGAAGTGATGTTGGGCCAAACTGAGCAAAGACAAGTCTTAATTGATGAGAATGTTTTCTGAGAGTGCTGATGTTTGCTTTCAGATTTAACTGTTTGGTCAAGGAGGCCTTATGTTCCTCATTCATACGCTGTTGAATATAGTTTCAAGGTTACACACTGTTAGAGCTTAGAAGTGTATTTGTAAGGTGGTAGGCATTTTTAATAGTTGTTCTATTTAAATTTAAGAAACCTCTTGTTATGTCACTGAAGTAAAGTTTCTGTACAAAATGCTGTTATAATATGGAACATGTCATCTATGAAAATTTATTTATTTATTTATTTTATTCGACTTATATCCTGTTCTCCTCGCATGGCAGGAACAGGGTGGGTTACATCAAATTTGATAAAAATACAATATACATAGTTAATACAGTTAAAACACTAGTAAAATACCACAATGGCCTTCATCCAGTACCATTGTCATTGACATTAAAACCTCACAGATGCCAACTTTGGTATGCAGTTCTGACCTGTTGAGGGGAAGCCCAGTAAAGAGGGAGGGACATCTGTCGCTCTAGTTAAAAGCCTGGTGAAAGAGCTCCATCTTGCAGGCCCTGCGGATCTGTAAAAAGTCCTGCAGGGCCCTGATCTGTTATGGGAGCTCATTCCACCAGGTAGGGGCCAGGGCTGAAAAGGCCTTGGTCCTAGTCGAGGTGAGGTGGACGTCCCTGGGGTCGGGGACCACAAGAAGATGTTGATTGGTCGATCATAAAGCCCTTCGGGGCTCATGGAGGGAGAGGCGGTCTCGCAGATATGCGGGACCCTGGCTGTATAGCTGGCCTTTGCTTCTGAGCATTCTGACATGTTCTCCTCTCTTGATAATCTGACAGACATAATACTTGGATAAACAAAATATTTTTGTTAAAACTGGGTGTGGCGTCTTCATTAGGGAGGGCTGTTTTTTCCTTTAAATGTGCTCTTTGCTTTTGTAAACAGGGTAGTTTCGGCTGCCACCAGGAATTTAAGAATTTCCAAACCTTCTCTCTGTTTCTTTTGCTGGTAAGGTGACCTAGAGTCGGGGCTTTTCAGGGATCTATGTGGTCCTGAGGAAAGATAGTACTGAATTCTGGGATAAACTTGAACAAAAGATGATTTATTGAAATAAGAGGTTGGTTATTCTGTAACTGTTTGGGAATAAGGGACTTGTAAATATGTCTGTCAAATGTATCACACACACTGTCCTGACATTAAGATCCCACTGTGACAGGAATCTCTTTAACAGGCAGTCACACTGGTTTAGCTCTTTGCACTATAGCTTCTCTTTCACCACTCTGGAGTCTCACAGACCCTTCTCATAGCTCCTTCACAACATTAGCTTTTACAGACTTGTATTCTGAACTCTTTACTCTTTAAGTTTTTACATAGAACAATAATAACCCTTACTGACTGAACACATTAACTGAATGAATATCTCTAACTGCTTTTTCTAACTGACGTTCATAACTAACTGACACACCCACACAGATTAACTTCAAAAACCCCTCCCACACTCTGTCATCCACCAATCACAGCACATTTGTCTCTCTCAATCACTCTAGTCTACTAACCATGCACTCCAACCAAGCATTTAAAGGCACACACTCATAAAACAAGGAATCATTACACTGGGTGATACGTTCTTATGATGATTTAGTGACATGGTGCCACAGAGTATGAACTTAGAAAAAACAAGTTTTTATCAAGATACACATTCTGTCAGAATTTGTACAAATGTGGTTTGGAGCCATAAAACTCTGTCATCCCTCATTCAGGTGGTGTAACTGCAAATAGCTGTCCTGTGTGAGTGCTTTAGATGGGTAGTTTATTGAAAATATTTTTATGCCACCTTTCCACTTGATTAGGATCCCCAAGGCGTCTCACATAAAACATTAAAACAATTAAAAACATAAAAAAAATAATTCAATAAAAACACATTAAAAATCAACACTAGAACCAGGGAGGAGGGCCAATAACCGTTAATGGAAGTATGCCAAATGAAAGAAAAAAGTCTCTTCTGGCTAGCAGAAGACACTGATTGAGGAAGACAGACAAATCTCCCTGGGGAGTTAATTTGGTACCATGACCTTTCTCGGGTCTCAACCCATCTAGCTTCAAATGGTGGGAGCAAAAGCAAGGCCTCCAAAATTACCAGGATAAGTGGGTGGATTCATCTGGGAGAAGGTGGTCCTTAACGTAGTTAAGAGGTATAGGCATATGTTTTGTCTCTCCCAAGCTTTCTGTCTTTTTTGAACACGCTACAGTTCATGTGGGGGAGAGTATCATGAAAGGGGGGAAAGCCCAGTTCCATAGTTTCTACTATGTCAATGCTGTTGGCTAACTCCTGGCCAACACAAGAGTTCACTAATCATTCTTGTTTTGAGGAACTGAGGGCCACAAACGTATTGAGATTCACATTAGAGGCTTCTGCAAAGATGACAGTAAAATAGATTAAATGGATTATTTTATCTGAAAGAATACAGATTATATAGTACTAGGCTATGGTAGACTCTTTCATTTTAAAATCTCTTTATACTGGACCTACTATAATGCATAGTTTTATCATAAGGTTTTGAAAGTGGTATCGAAATCTCTATTTATTAGCCCAAGTACTTGTAAGGATTTCTGATCTGTATGAATCATTGCATGTAGTCATGACGTTTTTGGATTAAAGAGGTTTTGAGTGATATAAAACAAGAATCCTTCTGCTACAGGATCCCCAACATCGTGCCTGTGGGTGCCATGGCGTCTGCTAACACCTTTTCTGGCACCCTCCAAGTGTTTTTAGGAAGTGGATGGGGCCAGGCAGAGCTTTTGCCTAGCAAGGCTTCTGATGGACTACTGGAGATTTGATTGGCTATGCAGATTTTTTAAAATGCTGCTTTGGCAGCAGCTGCCATCGCAGCACAAGGATGTTATTGAACTTTAGCTGTGGCAATCATTTTGTGGCTGGCTCCACCTCCTGTGGCATCTGTTTTTTGGTTGTACCCATTGTACCCTGTCAGAATTCCAAATGTGCCCACAGGCTCAAAAAGGTTGCCCCCCCCTGTGCTACATTATAAAGTATATGTGCATGTAAGGGTTTTAAAAATTAATCCAGAAATTCATCTTCCATCTTCAGTGCAGCCCCACATTGGAACTGTGCCAGCACAGACCAGCCACAAGACATTCTTTCTAGCATAAAACTTCACAAGAGACAATGCACATGGATTTTCCTACCCGTGCTCCAGTGGCAGGCACCCCATTTTTTCAGTTCCTTTTTTGCTGCTGTGTGAATAGGAAGCTTTCTAGCATGCTATCTTACCATTCAGGTTTTTTGCCTTTGGTAAGATTTTTTTCCATTGTCTGCAATTGTGTGGCTTCGGCTGAAGCCTTTTGCAGGGTGAGACAATTGCCAACCAGCCTACTCTGAGTTATTTTCTTTGGGGTGATCACTTGTGGTGGCCATATATGCAGAACTAAGATGACACATAACGGTGAACATGAGCTCTGTGTCATGTGTGTCAGAGAGTCCTATAATATTGGCACCTGTGCCATTTGCAGTGCTTTATGCCCAAGGCTCACTTCTATAGGGATTTTTGGCTGAAGGCTGTGCTCTGAGAGAAGGCATTGTCCACCTGAGTTCCTCCCAAGTCCGAGCGCGAACCCTACTCCATTTAATCGGTTAACCTCACCTCTGGCACTAGAGTCTCATTACAGACCACCATCAGTTTGGTCATTTCGGGCTGTTCCAACCATTAAGAAGTCTCCCAATCCACCAAAAAGAGCCTCTTCTGTAGCTCCCACTTCAGAGTCCAGGCAGTCCCAGTCCAGTTACCTTTATTGGCATGTAACCCTTGCAAACCCATATACAAAAAAACCACCAACAACAACAACCACAGCATAGAATAATACTTGCAA
Organism: Gekko japonicus; assembly: GCF_001447785.1. Lineage (NCBI taxonomy): Eukaryota > Metazoa > Chordata > Lepidosauria > Squamata > Gekkonidae > Gekko > Gekko japonicus. The sequence continues at coordinate 1,300,933 of NW_015159717.1, forward strand.
AATACAGAAACAAGGAATTACCAAGTAAGTATACCCATCAATTAAATAAAGGGCGAATAGAAATGGCGCCAAAAAGAAATTTAGCAACAGTTTCTGTTATCTCAAGGTTTGGATTATCAAGAAGAATAAGAATCTTTAAGCAATCAGGGTATTCTTCTAATTGAGCCAAAATAAAATTTAGACATTTCAGTTGTAGTGTATGGTAGAAGGGGCACTGTAACAAGACATGGGAAATCGTTTCAGTATTATCATTTGTGCATGGACAACATATGTCAGAAAAGGGCACACCCTGAAAGCGGCCAGATAATAAGGCCGAAGGTAATACATTGAATCTCGCCAAAGAGAGAGCTCTACGGAGTTTGGGGGTGTGAAGTTGGTACAGGTAAGAGGCAGGTTGGCCGACTTTAGGAGATATTCCAAAATACAGGGGTGAACAGGTTTTATTAGCAGCATTATACAGTGAATGTAGCTCAGAACAAAGTAGATTGGCTCTTATAATGGAAAAAGCCTCAGATTCAGAAGTAAGGAGTAAGGAATCTAAGGTGATATCCAGGGATTTAATTTTGGATTCTATATAGGTAATCCAGTTAGAGTCATTAGATTCCAGTAGAAGTTGATAGGTGTAACTAGAAGGGTCCAAATTGAAAAGAAGGTGAAGCCAATACTTAATTGTAATTAGCCATGCTTTAGTTATCAACCTGTTCTGGCCACATTCCAGGCATAAAGCTGCATAGGGGACACACATTGGCACCCGAAAGATTTTCCTCAGGAAATAGGACTGAGGCTGTTCTATGAGATTTCCAGTTGTATTGATCCAAATAGGCACCCCATATAATAACTGGGCCCCTATTTTAGCATTAAAGGCTTTTAAGCAGCAGGTATATACTGGTTACCTCTTCCTGAAAAATAAAATTTGGAAATTGCTGCCGCATTTATTTTGGCCGTATTAATTGCTGTTTTTCGGTGACATACCCAAGAGGCGTTGTATTGAAAATGAACACCAAAATATTTAAATACCTTGACCTGTTCCAAGGAATGACCATTGATTTTCCAGTCCTGAAACTTCCAGGACTTGGAAAAGACCACTACTTTGGACTTCTCATAATTTAACTCCGGGTAGTTGGCAGCACAATATTCATAGCAGCGATCCAGTAAACGCTTTAACCCCAAACGAGTCGATGACAAAAGGACTGCGTCATCAGCGTACAGCAGTAAAGATATATGCGCAGAGCCAAGTCTAGGGCTGTGTCCATCAACTGAAGACAGAAAAGGGGCAAAGTCATTTGAAAAAAGATTGAAAAGGGAAGGGGCCAAAATACAGCCCTGCTTAACCCCTTTATTTATATTAATCATTGGTGTAAGTCTTCCAGAGACAAGATGTAGCCGTATACAATTTCCTGATAAGGAATAGTAATCTCTTACCAGGAAGCAAATTATCAAGTTTCCTTCAGAGTAAGTTCCTCGAAACAGAGTCAAAGGCCCCTTTAAAGTCAAGAAAGGCAGTATATTTATTCATCAAGTGAGAGAGGAGAATACAATGATCAAGAGGTGATTTCCCCTGGCTGAACCCTATTTGCTCAGGACCTTAGAAGATCTTAGAAGATGAGGTCCAGTTAAGGAGCTTTAGTTGTAAGAATTTGGCATATAATTTCCCTATTACAGAAAGTAAATTTATTGGCCTATAGTTGGAAGGGTTATGTTGTGGTCCCTTCTTATAGATGGGAACAATAATGGCATTGGACCAGGCCGCAGGCATCTGACCCGTTTTATTTATCATTGTAAAAAGGGAGGCCAAGGGGGAGGCCCACCAGTCTGGGTCAGCTTTCAAGATTTCTGGAATAATTCCATCTGGCCCTGGAGCCTTACCTATCTTTAACTGGTCAATTAAAGTTGTAATTTCATCAGGGGCAACAGGAGGCCATTCAGGGACATCAGCCAAGTGTGAATTTGGGAGCTCACCAAGGCAGGGGAATTCCTCTTGAAATATAAAAGAGAAATATTGAAACCAAGTTCCAGGAGGGATAACAGAAACTGAAGGTGATTCAACATGTATAGCACCAGCAACTTGAGCCCAAAACTGTCTAGAGTCATTTGTGGAAATGGCAAAAAGGAGTTTTTCCCATTGTTTGTTAATAAAAACCTGCCTTTTAATATCAATTAGTTGGAATAACTGATACTTAAGGATTCGGTGCTCCACAGGAAGCTGAGTAACCAAGGAGTTACAAAAGTTCCGATAAATTGTACGAAGGTGAATTTTTATTTTCCTGCACACTCTATCAAACCACTGAAGTTTGGGCATATACTTTACATAGTTCGTATTCATCACTTCAGACTTCTGGTGCAGTGAGTTTATGATAAACAATATTAAATGTTCATAATAATGAATTGCCTCCAGATGATCAGAAGAATTTGTTAATGCAAATCTAAGGTCAAGACTGGGCTTAGATTGAAGTAATTGAAAGATTCTTTGGCTTAACTCAGGGGAGCGAGAAACCCTGGGCATACAGTCTATTTCTTGATGTGAGGTTGATTTCATCAAGATTGAAACTAAGCATCAGAGAGGCAAGTGATCGCTAATGATCAGTGTGCCTATCTTAAAGTCTGAAATGAGTGACCAAAAGGAAGGGGAGACCAAAATATAATCAATAACAATGCATCCCAATGAGGAAATAAAAGTAAATTCACCCGAGTTGTCAAGTTTCGTCAGGCCATTTAACCAGAACTTATGGAACTGTATACAAACTTGTGTTAATCTTAAACCAGCTAAATTGCAGATATTATCCTTAGAGTATCTTGGGAAAGGCGACAGCAATGGAAGAAGAAAGTCCTGGTCGAGGTCCAGGTTTTTAAGAAGAGACATATCATTGCCAACTCTGGCATTAAAATCACCCACAATGATTGTTTCAGTCAATGAGTACTGATGTTCTATATGTTCTAAGAAAGTGGACAAGTCCAGGCAGTCCTGGTCTCCATCTCCGGCTGCATTGGCTTCTGCCCATTCTCAGTTGGAATCTCAAGTAAAGAAACATAAAGAATCTAAACATAAGGATAAGGCAGAGTCAATTGCTAGCATAGCAAACATCAGTTGCCTCCTAAGAGATCCGTGGATGACCAGGATTTCATCCTGTGCCCCCTCAAACTCCATCACCTCACTTCGGCTTCCCCAGTGGGTCCCTTTCAGATGTAGATGAGGACCCGTTGAGCATTCCAGCAGGTCAATTCATGAGATCAGAACCGGTCCTCTCATTTTCTTGGCAGTAGGTGTGCTTGCCTCAGAGCCACTCCTGTTACACGTCACTGACACACCTAAAGAGATGGGCTGGCCACCAACCCCAGCCATTGGATTCCAGACACCACCCAAACAACCATAGGTACACGGAAACCCATTCCAGCTTCATTCTGTTCTAATCCCCCTACCATGAACCTGATGAGATCTTGGTTGCATGAGATCTTGGTTAGAGCTCCATGAGTGCATCCAACCCCATCACCTGATGACATGGTAGGGCATCTGACCCCAGTGTCTCCCAGTGAGGATCTGCGCCTCTGTGGAGATCAGATGTTAGGAATGGCCAAGGCTCTTGGTATTGATGTCATTACTTCAGACAACAGACTGAAAGACAGAATCCTGTGTCACCTTTACCCTGACTCCCTGGAGATAGGAGCATTTCCTATCCCAGAAGGCCTCACGGATCTTACAGGCCCAATTTGGCAGAAACCAGCCTCTACTCCAGCCACCCCCTGTACAATCAAAAATTTATACAAGGTTAAACAGAACTCCTGCAAATTCCTGATTACACATCCACCTTCATTTACCTTAGTTACTGAGGACATGTAGACATGCCAGAGGACATGCAAGCATGCAGGCCAGCACTCATCCCTAGCAGATAGAAAGAGTCACTGGCTAGACGCCTTGGGGCAAAAAATTTATTCATTAGGCGCTCTTAATTTCAAGGTCGCAAACTACCAAGTAATTATGGACAGATACCTGCTCTTCCTCTGGGAGAGGCTCTCTCAGTATTTGGATAACCTACCCAAAGAGTCTAAGTTGCTGGCTAAGCTGATCCAATCTGAAGTGATCAGACTCTCCAAACAAGAGATCAGTTCGGGCAGACATGTTGCAGACATTTTGGCCAGATCCATGGCCTCTGCGATAGTCCTCAGAAGACACTCCTGGCTATGTATGATGGCTCTCCTGTTGGAGATGCGATGTAAGGCGGAGGATCTTCCCTTCGAAGGATTGACCCTTTTCTCCTAGACCACTGATGAGTTCCTTTTGATGATGAAAAAGAATTGTCAGACAGCTAGATCTGTGTTTCCTCATCTGCTCCTGCTCCAAGGCAGCATTTTACCCAGAAGCATCATGGTTTTGTCACTTTGTTCTACAAGGGATAGTGGCATCAACAGGCGCTATTTGTATCCTCAAAGTCCTTATCAATTTCCCTCCATTTCAGTAAGGAAGAGTGTGTCATCATGTCTCAGGTAGACCGGCTACCAGAACCCCAAGAGAGAACAGGGCAGCAACCTCCAAAGATCTGACTATCCGTCCCAGTTGTTACAGATACCCCCAGTTTTAGAGATAGGTTACACAGTTCATTGAAGCTTGGTGCTCCATTTGTGCAGATGGTTGAGTTTTATCTTTAGTTTTCATGATTACATCTTATGAATTTCTTTCCCTTCCCCTGTGCCACCCATCTTTTACTGCAGCAGACAATCCAAATCCTGAGCTTCGTACTCAGCTTGGTGAGCTTTTTCAAAAGGGAGCAGTAGGGAGGGTCATAGGTGGCTTCCAGTCACAACGTTTCCATTCAAGGTTCTTCCTCGTCAACAAGAAGGATGGATGACATAGACCCATCCTTGACCAGAAGGAATTAAACGCATTCTTTAAAAGTTTGAAGTTTTCTGTCATTGAGTTTGTTTCCTGTCATTGAGAGCCAGTTTGGTGCAGACGCTAATCTGGAGAACCAGGTTTGATTCCCTACTCCTCCACATGCAGCTGCTGGTGTGACCTTGGATCAGTCATAAGTTCTTTCAGAGCTGCTCTCTCAAGAGCAGTTCTCGAGAGAGCTCTCTCAGCCCCACCTACCTCACAGGCAGTGTTCCCTCTAAGCTGAGTTAGTGTGAGCTAGCTCACAGTTTTTTTAGCCTCCAGCTCACACTTTGTCTTTGTTCAGGAAGGACGACTCCAGAGCAAACTAATTTATGCAGTAGCCAAATCACCTGCTCACAACTTTAATGCCAGTAGCTCACAAAGTAGAATTTTTGCTCACAGGACTCCACAGCTTAGAGGGAACATTGCACAGGGTGTCTGTTGTGGGGAGGGGAAGGGAAAGGGATTGTAAGCCACTCTGAGACACCATCGGGTAGTGAAGGGTGGGGTATAGATCCAATCTCCTCCTCCTCCTTCCCCTGAGTAATGGGTTGTGGTGCTAGACCTGAAGGACGCTTACTTTCATATGGCCATCCACCCCTCACACTAAAATACTTACAATTCAGACAGATTTGGAAGTGTTCTGATACAATGCTCTCCCATTTGGCCTTACTACTGTGCCAAGGGTTTTTACCAAATGTATGGCTGTGGTGGTAGCCCACCTATGCACATTGTGACTTCTAGTAGGGACCTTCTGAGGGATCATGTTGAGTTAGTTCTCTCCACCGGCTCCCAGCTAGACCTGGGAGAAATCCTGTTTGGAGTGCTCCCCAAAAGTACAATTTATTGGAGCTTCCCTGGAATCTGTAAGAGCAAGGGCCTTCTTACCTGCACAAAGGGCCAGGAACCAGAAGTCTTCTTAAGAAAAAGGTGGCAGTTGCTCCAGTCCATTCAATGACTCCTAGGCCTGATGGCATCAACCACTGCCATTATCCCACTCGTTAGACTTTACATGTGGGCTTGCAGATCTGGTTTGTGAAAAGAATATGACCATACCAGACACACTCCTGAGCATTGTTTTTCTATCTCCAGAGTGGTACTAGGGTCACTTTGTTGGTGGTTGGAAGAGGTCAACCTGTTTACTGGGGTCCAGTTTGGGTTCTGAGTTTCCCAGGTCACCTTTACCACGGATGCTTCATTGTCAGCCTGGGGTGCCAACTGTGAAGGGTTTTCAGTACAGGGGCAGTGGTCCTCTGTTAGCATTGACATCCATATCAATGTCTTAAAGTTATGTGCAGTTAGGTTTGACCTTACCTTCTTCGCAGATGTTCTCAGGGGCAAGAGGATTCTGATTCAAACAGACAATATCTCCACAATATATGATTTCAACAAGCAGGGTGGTACAGGATCCTAGAGACTCTGGAAGCGATAGTAGCATGGGAGGTGGCCACAAACATTGGGGTAGCTCCGAGGGCTATTCACATAGCAGGAAACCTGGATGTGGAGGCAGACTGCCCTGTCAGGATATACTGGACCAACCACAAGTGGTTCATCCATTCCAAATACCTCAACACGATTTTCAACACTTGGGGGTATCCCTAAGTGGATCTGTTTGCCACATCCAAGTCAAAGAAGGCCCTGGGATTTTGTTCCCTAGTTGATGGCAATTTAGCCTTGTTGGGAGATGCATTCTAGTAGCCCCCTTTTGGCCTCATCAAATCTGGTTTTCAGAGTTGTTCCATGTAGCAGGCTCAGTGTTCATTACATTCCCTCATGCCCCGGATTTATTAACAAACAGCCCAGTATTGCACCATGATGTGACATGGCTGCACTTTAAATCATGGAGGATCCGTTCCTAAGGCAGTCCTTTCCCCCGGGGATACAAAATATACTGATTCAGGCCCGTAAGTCTTTATGAGGTATTCCTATTGTAGAAAATGGGTGTACTTTGAATCCTGGGCATCTTCTAAGGGATTATCTCCATTTATCTGCCCACTACATTACTTTCATTAGCACAGGAAGGGTTAGCCGTGTCCTTGGTTAAGTCCCACCTTGCAGCCATCTTGGTGTTTCATGAGGAGGTAGAGGGTGGCTCCCTTTTCTCCCATAAGCTGGCCCAGTGTTTCCTTAATGGGCTCTCAAATGTCTTCCTTCCCACCCCCCACATTATCCCTCAGTGGTCTTGCTGTTGGTTTTGGCTCAACTGATGAAACCTCCATTCTGGATGGGTAGTGGCCACCATGTGCCCTCCTAACATCTAGCGTATGCAGGGCTCTTTCATCCTCAGATCCTGGGGATGGGAAGAAAACTGGCAGGACACACATTAGACGTTAGGAGGGCTCTGCAATATTATATTGACAGGACCATATCATTCCGTAAGGATAGGGTACTTTTGGTGTGCTACTGGGGCCCTGAGAAGGGGAAGGCTGCCTCTTTTCAGTCCTTATCTGGATGGGTAGTGGCTGCCAAGTGCTCCTGCTATGAGGCAGAAGAGAAGCTTTTCCTACTGGAAGTGACTTCACACTCCATTCTAGTGCAAGGTTCCTAGGCTGCATTCCTCAGGAGGGTCCCTCTAGTGCAGGGGTTTCAAACTCATTTGTTATGAGGGCTGGATTTGACAAAAATTGGACTTTGTTGGGCCAGGCCATGTGTGTCATAAAATGTAATGCTGTCGCAATTGCTCTGGCGGGCCAGGCAGGGCACGGAAAATCCAAAAACACAGGCTGAGGTCAGGGCACCAGATAAGGCAGAGAAACAAGAGCAGAGTCCAAAATATCAGGTCAATACACAGTCTAAGGTTACCGGAGATTTGCAGTCAGAGTTTCAAAAGCCGAAAGCCGTTGTCAAGAGTCAGGTTACACAGTCCAAAGTCAGGGAGCCAGAGAAATGGTGTCACGCAGTCCGAAGTCAGGAGCCAAGGGAGTCAAGAGGAAAACCAGGAAACGGGAACACAGGATCCGAGGTGCAGTGATTCGTCTATGCGATTAGTCGCCAGCACGAGTTGGGGATTTGAGAGAGCCGCCTTAAAAGCCCGTTCCACTTGTTAACTAATTACCGGCTGCTCACAGAGTCCTGGCTCTGGTCAGTACTCGCATACGTGCCTCACTACTCGCATACATGCCTCTTTACGCCGGGTTGCTATGTCCTGTCGCCTTTGTTCTCTCAAACAATTCACAGGTGGTGGGGAATCAGGAGGCGTGGTGCTCGTGCTTGGCTCTGCAGGAGCGGCTCCAGGTGTAAACCCTCCTGGTAGCTGGTGCTCATCCTCTGCAGGACTTAGGTTTGTTACTTCCAGGGGTGCAGGGAGCTCGTTCTCGGACGTTGAAGGTACAGAATCCCTGGGATCAGGGTCCACTGGGTCGGGCTGCACGGTGGGCATGCCAAATGCCAGGTAGCAGAGATATAAACTTTATAAAGGACACAGACAAACACAATTAAAGATATTATAGCAGCTATTCCATTGGAGCCCCACATTTGGATGGTGTTTGTTAAAACTAATATTTCTCTCCAAAACTGAAGTCCCTTGAGTTTGCAGAACTCTATATTTTGATCCTGGCTGGTCCCAAACCTTCCCCTTCTTAAAAATATAAACTACAAAAATAAATTGGTCTGAGCCCTAGAACCCAAGGGAAAAACATGAAATGGTTGAGCATTGCAAGCTTCTCCACACATACCCCTTCCAGATCTACTCAGAGTGGCAATGGCTCTCCAGGGTCTCAGAGGTTTTTTTTACTGGGTGTGTCATGATCTGTGCAGGACTGGGAGCAGAGCCTAGTGCGGCCTAGTCCCAGGGGAGATCTGCATGGTAGTGAGTCTACAATCCCCATAAGGCTTAGCAACAGGCTGTAGCCAATCAGAGAGGGAGATTCTGGGAGGAGACTGTTGAGCTGTGTGAGGAGAGGGTCTTAGCCGTTAACTGAGGGAAAATCAGGGTGTTCTTTCGGGTCCCTCTCTGAGGCCTGCTCTCACTGTGGGGACAGGCTGGTCTGGGAGAGAGGAAGATCTCCACTGGGCTCAGCGTGAGTGCTAGGCAGGTTGGGGGCCTGGAAGTAGAACAGGTAGCTGCATTACTTTATGTTTATTTTTCCTTTCACACTGTTATACCCTTTTTAAGCACCTTGCCTTGTCTTGTTTTCCCTGCCCCAGTGTTGTTTTTAATAAACCCTTTCTGCTTAATTATTTTCTCTGCCTGGGTCAATCACGCCTGTGTGTTCTCTTTGTGAAAGGGGCATTTTGTATGTGCTTGAGAGGGTACCCTGGGCCTTCTCAACAGGGACCATAAGTCCAGGGTGGTGGTGGCGGAAGGCGGAGACCCCCTGGGGTCATGACAGGGGTCCTACCTGTGATGAGGACTTCGGAGGCTGGGAGTGGTGGCTGGGAAGTTTGGCAGCCTCACCTTCTGCTTTCTGCTCTGAGGCAGCCCTGCCCTGAGCTCTCTGCTCAGAGGCAGCCCCGCTCTCTGCTTCCTGCTCTCAGAGGCAGCCCCACCCTCTGCTCTTTATACTCCCAGGCAACTCAAGCTGAGAACAGCGAGGATGGACAGGGGAGGGGGGAGAGAAGAGACCCCCACTCCTGGGCCACATTAAAGGCCTGGGTGGGCCGCTTCTGGCCCATGGGCTGTAGATTTGACACCCCTGCTCTAGTGGACATCTGCAAGGCTGTGATCTCGTCAGTGGGAGATACATTTGTGAAACATTACACCTTGGACCTACAAGCCAGAAAGGGGTGCAGATGTGGGAAAAGCAGCCCTCCAAGCTCTGTTCCAATGAGAACTTCACCCCACCTCCTATGGTGAGAAGCTTGCTAATGGTCCCAGTGTGGGGCTGCACCAAAGATGGAAGATGAAAAAAGGGTTGCACTTACCTGTAACAGTTGTTTATTGACAAATTCTGTGCAGACACATATTCCCTCCCTCCCTCCTGCCCTGCTGTGAGCTCTCACATGGTTTTCCTTCTTGCTGTGTGGTAGGTTGCAGCGGTCTTGCAGGAACTGAGGGAAGGGGTTCCTGCCAACGGAGCATGTGACACACTGGGTGGGAAACCCCATTTGTGTCAGCTCTGGAAGGGCCGGGGCGCCTGCTTTTGGAGTTTTATGCTAGAAAAAATGTTCCATGGTCGGCCAGTGCTGGTGCAGCCCTAATGTGTGTCAGCACAGATGACGTCAATGAACAACAGTTACAGCTAAGTGCAACCCTGTTTTCTGAAGAACTCTTTTCACCTTTGACTATTGAAATAGACTACTCCACCAGAAGTGGAGCACCTTACAAACTGCCCAGCAAAGATGGTGACCACTCTACCCCATTCCATACAGACCACTCTTCTCTTCCACCAACACAGCCTATTGTGTAAGATGATACAGCTGATAGATAAGATACAGTGATAGGTGCCGCTGGTTTCAGGACAAAAGAGCACAATGCAGTCTACTGTTCTAACTAACAAACAGAACTAATGAGGAAGGGCTCTACCTCGTGAGACTAAATCAACAAGACAAATATCAGAGGGGGGAATGGACTGTTCAGTTTTTATGTGTACAGTAAATACACCACACATAGGATGACTTTCAGATAGGCCTTGCTTAAATAGGGTGGTTTTGAAAATACAGTGCTGTAACTCCATATATAATGCACAACTCCTGGAGGAGTGGCAGGATACAAAAGTGTAATAAAAAGAATCTCAAAGATGCCAACCCTATGTCTTGGATCCTAAGCCTAGTTTCCGCTTGCACAGTGCTCTTTTCCATTGTGAAGACAGGCCTCTACTGGTGAGCAGATTCCTAGCCACTTACACTCATTAGCCTCTTTCAAAAAGCTGGAAAGCACCTAGTGCCACAGAAATGTGTTCTACAGTAGAAGACCGCTTCTACAGTGGACAAAGAAGTGCAGAAGTGGGACTACACTTTAGGATCCAAGCCTGTAAAATTAACATTCTAGCATTTCTTGTGACTACATATCTGTCACTTAAATGCTATTAAAGCCATATGTTAGTAATAGTTCAGTTTATTCAAAATTTATGTTTGGAGAATGGTTGAGGAGATATCAGCAGAGTTCCTGATTTGGTTGTTTAAAGCAAAATCAAGCATTAATATGTGTAATCAACTTGCCTATGACTTGTCCCACCACTTTTTGCCACATCTTTGTGAACTTAGCAGTGTGCTGTAGGTACGGAGGAAACAGAGGAAGGAAAACGGGTTATTTGGTGAAGCATAGGGCATATGATCAGTGTTTGTTGTTGTATAAAATCACAATCAACATTGACAAAGTTGCTATTAAATACTATTTCCTGTGCTAAAAGAGAGTCAGCATAAGCTGAAAAGAAACCTGCAGCCATAGATTTGCACATAGACCTTAATTGGCCCAATTGACCTTCTGTGCTGTATTTACAATTGCCTTCAAATTGTAAGCAGATGTTTGAAAACCTTCATTAATAGGTCCCTAACATCTGTTTCACTTGCAATATTGCCCACCAAAGCAGTTATAATTACAAGGGCACTCCATGCATCTTTTCTTACGGTCCTTGGATTTTTGTGCTTTTGAAAAGGGATTTTAAATAGATTTGAATTAAATGTTTTTAAAAACAATATATTGCATATAATATCAGCACAAAGCCATACTGTCATGTTAGTTTTACAGTTTTTTAAAAAAATTAAAGAACTGTAAAAATACCCTGTACTGTAATAATTCTCCCTTTTGGTGTATGAAAAAATTAAGCAAATAAAATAAACACAGTTTCATTAAGGAAAATGATCCCCCATTGTTAAAGATGTTATGTATGTAAGTTGGTAATATATTTTATCTGTTACATATTTTTTTGTTACCATGATTCTTCAGTTTAAAGTCTTTTCAGAAAACTCTGATGATCTTAAATGGTTGAATTTAAAAAGTTATATATGTTGCCCGTTATCCAGCTGTTTGGGTTTTTGCCTATAAAATTGTAACTGAAACCCTTCTTTTAAAAATAAAGTTGTGTGAAAAATATGCCCTGTTCATATAAACATTCAGAGTGCAAGTCTACATAAGGCGGTAGAGTGAAATGCCCACACAGTATACCTGCCCTGCTGCTATGTCTGCTTCACATTCCGATATTGGACATAATTTTTAATGGTGTTTCCGAATCCAATTGAAATAAGCCTTGATGCTAGGAGAAAGTATCTGCTCATTGGACTGGATGCAGGTAGCTTCTGTTCAAGTAGTGCATCCAACAATAGGGACCTGGAGACTGAAGCAGTTGAGTAGGATTCCATTCTCCTCCCTGCATAAGTTATATACTATATGTGTGGTAAAACTGTATAAATGATTTAAAATATATCCTAAAACAATTTTATAATGGAAATTTCAGCAGTGCCCAGGTAGTTCTAAAAAATGGTAATCCCCTTCTAAAATTTTATTTGGGAGCTCTGTAGATTTTTTGTAGTCTCTATAGTATAAAGTATTGAAATCTTTTTTTTAACTAATATATTTGAGAGCTTGTACATGTTAAGATAGACTGAGAATTACAACAGTGTTCTTTAGATCTGTGCTTTGTAGTCAATTTTCCACATATGCTTCAGCAAGAAGGCATAGTGTAGTTTAACTAGCATCTATGGCATGCCATTTAAGGCAAAATATATGAGAAAACTATGTTAAAATTCTGACATGTCATTTGAATAGAAGAAGAGAAGAGATTGGATTTATACCCCGTCCTTTGCTACCCAAAGGTGTCTCAGAGCGGCTTACAAACTCCTTTCCCTTCCCCTCCCCACAACAGACACCCTGTGAGGTAGGTGGGGCTGAGAGAGCTCTGACAGAAACTACTCTTTTTCAAGGACAGCTCTTATCAGAGCTATGGCTTGCCCAAAGTCAACCAGCCAGGTGCAAGTGGAGGAGTGGGGAATCAAACCCAGTTCTCCCAGATTAGAGTCCACGCACTTAACCACTACACCAAACTGGCTCTCCTTAATTTGATAAGAAATTGTTACAATATACTCCATGTGGTTCTGTGTAGCTAGCAGGTGTTACATAGGGTGGCAAGGTCTCTGGAGTGAGTTACTAACAGCAGAGCTAGGGTAACATGAAATGGGGAACAGGTGAAGAAAGTGGTCCTTTGCTGTTTGGTACCTGGAAGCAAGTCTAACATGGGATCTTATATAGGGCCTGGGCTTGTAATATGACTGCTTTAACTTTATATATCTGCCTGTCACCTTAGACAGGAACTACAAGGCCTATTGGTAGTATCATCAATCTGTAGCAGTTCCTGAGTTGTGAATCCTCTTCCCCAAGAGGTGAGGAAGGACATGTTTTGGAAGGGCTACAAGATTCTTCCATTCCACTTGACTTTTGACAAATGTGTATGGGGATGTTTTGATTTGTGCTGATGCTGCTCATTGTTTTAACTCTATATTGATTGCTTTTATCATGTTTCTGTGTACTTTAATATTTGTTTAACCCATTTTTAACAATGGAAAAGTAGTTTTTATATATTTTCAACGGGTGGAGACCAAAATAGCCCTCTCCCCTGCCATGCCTCCCAGTGGAGGGAAGCCTAAAACTGCGGTCCCATGTATTCTCATCAGGAAATGAACTTGCTTCCAAATAAGGTCTAGGTCAGAGAATTCAGATGAGAGCATTTGCTCTGAATCCATACTAACTAAAATACGGGCTGGACTATAAGATTCCGTTTTACTGTGCATAAGTAAAAATAATATTTTATCACCATGGCAGCTGCTGGGAGGAGAGTAAACTGGTCACAGAGAAGAGAGAGTACAGGTACCATCTGTCAAAGCCCTCCTGTCTCACAATAAGGCTTTAGGTAAAGGTCAAGAGCAAAATGCACAATACTGGGGAGTGAATCCTCAGTGCCCAAGGTAATGAGCCACCACCAACCCTTCTAAATTAAACCCTCAGCTGAGAGACCAAAAGACCAAGTCTCCAGCCCTATTGTGTGTTAATCAAGAAGTCAGCCCTGCAAGATAGGATAATTACAAGTTGAGTTCTACAAACAACTACTTGATAGCTGTAGCCAAAATAGGCCAAGGTATTAGGTTTACGTTGAAGCCCCAAAACCCAAATAATAACACAGGAGTATAATTAATAAGATTTATTAAAAGAAATGTGCATAAGTATACAAATATAGAAACAGTGTAAAGCAGGGAAGAAAATAATAAAATTAAACTACTATTCTAGAATACTTATTCAGGCTTTAGTCCTCTGACCCACATGTTACCTGTTCAGTCCTCTGACCTACATGTTACCTGTCCAAGGAGCAGGTGTTCCAGCCACACAAGGCCTAACCTACAGTCAAAAGGGTGGTAAGAAGGAAGGCAGGCCTAAAGGAATGAGTCAGACTAGAATGAATGGTCTTGCTTTTATGCCAGGCTGCCTGCAGCTGGCCTGATCAAGTTTGGCCAGTCAGGTATGTTGCTAAAACATGTGACCACATACTTCTGCAGCTACCACATTTGATCAAGCAACTTACCCATGCCCATTAGTCCTTGCACTAATGAGTTGGAATGTGAGTGTAAAACTCCCTGTGGGTCTCTGGCCTTGAAGCTCTCAGGCCTGTGATCTCACATCTGTGCCAAGCTCCATCTCATCCCTTATTTCTCTGAAACTGCAAGTCATTGTGACATGAATTTCACAATGACTAGGTCCAAGAGCCCGAACCAAAACCAAAAGGATCAAGAAATGGCTAGACAAGGCCAGTTTCTTGACACTACTGCCAATGTGGCAGCCACCCAGGAAAACAACAATCGGACTAAAGCTGCAATCCCAAGTATTCTCACTAGGAATTTAATTTGCTTTGCTATGGGAAGACTAGCACTCTTGGGGAATTAAGAGAAGTTTTAGAGCTCGCTAGCTCCTCCCGGTGGTTGGCCTGCATAAACACAATCCCATGTATGCCTGTACAGAAAACCACTCGATGAACAACGGTTACAGGTAAGTGCAACCTCCGTTTTCCCTCCCTCCCTCCCTTCAGGAAGGAGCCTCAGCCAGTGGAAGGGAAGAAAAGCTTCCCTTTGTCTCCTGCAGCCTGGCCAGGAAGCAAGCTCTGGTTGTTCCCTCCCTCCCCCGGGAGGAGGAGGAGGGGGAGGAGCCTCAGCCAGTTCTTTGCCAGACTCTCTCAATTGCACAGGAGAGCCTTGCCTATCTGTCTCTCCTGTGTGATTGAGAGAGACCGGTAAAGTAAGCTGTAACATAGCAGCAGCAGCAGAACTGCAAATGGAAGTAGAAAACAGCCAGGGCCTTGCGGGCCGGATTGGGGCCCTCCAAGGGCCGATCAGGTCCATGGGCCGCATGTTTGACACCCTGGGTTAATGTAATTGCTGAGAAGAAAATAATCATGACATGGTTCATACCTCCAGATATTTCACTGCAATGTGGAATCTTTACCATGAGGCAGCAGCAAATGTGCCAGAGTGGCACATATGAACTTTGCTACAAAAATTATGTATGCAGTGGCACCCCATTTTCTTCTATGAGAAGGAAATGGCATAAAAAGCAATTGCGATTTTTAGCTTACTAATTTATTTAAAGTTAAGTTTAGGTTTTAATTTTTGTAAAAGTCATGGCTGTTTATTTCTAAATATGTTCCTTTAAAAATAATATTTCTATGGAGGTAACATATAGAAATGTTAATAGTGTTCCAAAAAGCCTGAATACGTTGATACAATTTCATGGATTCACATTGTGCTGTGTGGAAACAGTAGCCGTCATTATAACTTGGCAAAATGTTCATGATTGCGGACGACTTGTAGATTTGTTTAAAATTATACTTCAGTCAGGAAAAACAGTTCCATCAATGTATAAAAAATTCAGTCACTTCTCTGGTTTTGACCTCTGTTGATCTTTCTAATATTTGGTTACCTTCATATGTTGTCGTTTTACTGGGTGGGGAAAGTTTTTTTAAAAACTATTCCTGGGGAGATGTTAAAAGCTTTGTTAAGAGAGTTGCAGCAGTTCCTACTAGTTAATGTGCAAGTCTCTCTTCTATTATAAACCTCTAAAAGAAATTTTATTACTCTGCCATGTTAATTATCACTGGAATAAATTTGTTGTATACATTCTGTCAGTGCAGGCTTTTTTTTCTTTGTTATAACATTGTAAGAATTTGATACAGCATTTAGCATGTCATAAGCTTTTTAATGCATGTGTACAATCTGAAGATAATTAATCAAGGTGTAATTGCTATAGGCCGGTCTCTGTTTACAAAAGCTTAAATCCATAAGAATATGCTGCATTCAATCTCTATATAGTTTGCTTAGTGGCACTGTTTGTTTAGTCCAGAATGTTGAGTTTAGAACTCATATCTGGAATTTATTATCAGCATTGGATTTACCCACTAGCTCACATTCATACAGGTTCTGTCACCCCTTCTCTTGAAGCGTGAAGAGCAACTACAGGCTTTGGTAGTTGAGCTCTTTCATGGAATTCAACTACTGACTTCTGTGAGCCAAGATACGCTTCTGTTGCTGATAGCAATGAGAAGAATCCCAGGTAGCTGAGGTTTATAATAATAAGCAGAAGGGTGCCCTTTCGACTGGGAACTGTTTGGCCCAGAGTGAGCCCTCAGGTCATCAGGGGTCTGTCTAATGTGAGTGAAGTGACATAGCCTAGGGTTTCTGAGCAATACATGGGAATTCCCTTAACAACACTCCACTCTGAATCACTGGACAGAAAGGGAAGGAAGCTGGAGGGACTATGCTGCAAGATTTATACTTTGGGTGCTTAGTCTTTAAGATAACCAGCTATCTTGCTAGCATGGCCCATTACCAGTTTGGTGTAGTGGTTAAGTGTGCAGACTCTAATCTGGGAGAACCGGGTTTGATTCCCCACTCCTCCACTTGCACCTGGCTGGATGACCTTAGGCAAGCCGTAGTTCTGATAGGAGCTGTTCTTGAAAAAGGGCAGTTTCTGTCAAGAGCTCTCTCAGCCCCACCTACCTCACAGGGTGTCTGTTGTGGGGGGGGGAAGGAGTTTGTAAGCCGCTCTGAGACACCTTTGGGTAGTGAAGGGCGGGGTATAAATCCAGTCTCTTCTCTCTTCTTCTACCAGCACTTCTTATTGGAGCAGGTGACACTGGCACTGGCTCACTTCCCAGAAGATGTGACGTTTGTTTTGTTTGTTTATTTACTTTATTTATACTAGAACATTCTCCCCAAAGTGGCTTACACTGTTCTCCTCTCCTCCATTTTATACTCACAACAACCCCATGAAGTAGGCTAGGCTGAGAATGAGTGACTGGTCCAATGTCATCCTACAAGCTTCAGTGACAAAATAGTCATTTGAACATGGATCTCCCAGGTTGTTGCTCCCAGCACCAAGAATACAGGAGTCCGATACTCTAACCACTACATAATGTTGACTGTCATGAATATTCAAGACTTTATTGAGTCTAAGCTCTCTGGTTGATGACACAATGATAACATCCAAACATGTTGCTGAATGCAATTCTAAACAAATGTCTACTACAGTTGGCCTTCAACACCATGTGTGACTTCCTTGATATCTAGGGTTCACACCAGGGGATTTGCCATTTGAGGGAGAAGGTTTATTCAATAGCAAGTCCGATGGCACTTCGGAGAGAGTACAGAAGCCATGACCCAATCTATGAGTATATCTGCCACAGTTTTATGGCAACCAAAGCTGTGTTCATATTCCTACACATCTAGGTCATTTGTGGAAGCCTTCTTGCACTTCTGAGGATTGCTCTTCTTTTCTTAAGCCTTTTCCCTCCTCATATTTGTCTTCTTTGTGTTCCATATTACCTCTTTGATTAGGCCCGTCTCCAAATTCATGCATTGTCTTTGACTCTCTGCATGTATTCTCTTTTTCACACATCCCTCCCATTCAAAAATCAAACTCTGGCTTGGGAGCGGTGCCTGGGAAGGGCAGAGTTTGGGGAGGGAATTGAGTGGGGAATGTGATGCTGTAGAGTTTGCCCTCCAAAGATGCTGTTTCATCCAAGGGAACTGATCTCTGTAGTCTGGAGATAAATCATAATTCCTTGAGATCTCTAGGCCAGGTTGAACTCTGGTAAGCTCTCAGGGAGTTTCTGTAAATGGACATAATTTAGATAATTTAGAATTGGAAAAAAATTCAATTCTAGAGGTTCCTGTTAGGGTTGCGAACAACCTGGAGGAAAAAGTGTTTTGTCCCTTTAACAAATGCCTAATGGGAGCTTATTTCCCAAGTGATGTTACTTACCTCATGTCAAGAAAAGCGTCACCTGCCTATTTACATGCATTAAACCTCTATTAAAGGGACATGATATTTAGTTTCTCTGGGTTGTTGCCAGCCCTGATTTCTATATGGTATAAATGCTGATCTAATGATTTAAGATGTAAACATTTTTGTAAATTATGCTTATGCTGTACTACAGTAAACAGGATTTGGTCAGTTAATCAAATTTACAGATTAGTTCATTGATCACAGCTATTTCATACTGAAGATCAATAGCAATGCACTTTAATTCTTTAATTGTTAATCCTTTTAAAATGTAACATTGATTGGTATAATCCTGGCAAATATAAAATTTAATTATTTTGGTGGTGTGATATACTTTCTGATCTTGTTAAATGCATTTGTAGAGGTAAAAGATCACTAAGTAGGCAAGTGAATTTTCACTTTTAAAAAGCAAACAGTATTCAATAGCAAAAGAATGTATTAAAATGCAAGTCAAATACTTGAATTATGTTTTTTTACATCTGTGTTATAATAATAATTGTTAATGAAATTGGTTTTCAGTTTAATATTTAATGGGCTGGGATCTAAAACAGTGTGCATCCTGGGTTTATGTTGATTGGCTAGCAGCCACACATGCCACACACTAAACCACTTTTGAAACTAAGAGGACTTTCACTCAGGCCTATACCCAGGATTTTATGACTTGTGGGGCAATTTTCTCCCCTGGTGGGGCTGGAGTTCTCAGTGCAGGAAGAAAAGCCATTTAGCCAATAGAAAGCTGTCACCAGGATAGATCTCTAAATTGCAAGCTGTCAACTGCTTTAGATTATAGTTCTTAGCTGCTTCAAATTAATCACTTCTTCCAGTTTAAGCAACAATTCTGACAACAAGCCAGCAGGTGGGGCTGATGAGTTCTGAAGAACAAGAAGAAGAGGAGGAGGAGGAGGAGGAGACTGGATTTATACCCTGCCCTTCACTTGGAGTCTCAGAGCGGCTTACAAACTCGTTTCCCTTCCCCTCCCCAGAACAGACACCCTGTGAGGTAGGTGGGGCTGAGAGAACTCTGACAGAAATTGCTCTTTTTCAAGAACAGCTATGCCAGAGCTATGGCTTGTCCAAGGTCATCCAGCAGGTGCAAGTGGAGGAGTGGGGAATCAAACCCGGTTCCCCCAGGTTAGAGTCCTCACACTTAACCACTACACCAAACTGGCTATAGTCAAGAAAGCTAACACTTAGGCAGAAAAACTCTCATAAAAGAGACCAGTTTCTTGACACAGAGTTAGAAGGGATCCTAGAGGTCACCTACTCCAGCATCCTTGCTCATTGCAGGGATTACTCAACTACAGCACCCCACTCTGCTTAAAGGAGCACACACCTTTAAAAATGTTTTTAAATGATTAAAAAAAAGCATTTACAGGAGAAATTCTTGTGGGGCTTTGGCACATTAAGGACTTGTTATTAAATTGCTAAAGCCCTGTTCCAAGATGTATTTGATATATATAAAAGCCATAATGTGTTGGCACTTCCCAGCTCTCCTGCTGGCTGTGCTGTGCACTCCATCAGCCATTGGCCCATCAACCGCCACTCAAGAGTACTGGCGTGCCATTGGCTGGGTGCTGGGTCTGCTCATCTCTCCTGCCCACTGCCAGCCTGGCCACTGTTCCCTGGAAGAATAAACTGCTGTCTCTCCTGACATAAGAACGTAGGAGAAGCCAGTGCTGGATCAGGACAATGGCCCATCCAGTCCAACACTCTGTCACACAGTGGCCAAAAATACCAGGTGCCATCAGGAGGTCCACCAGTGGGGCCAGGACACTAGAAGCCCGCCCACTGTTGCCCCCTCCAAGCACCAAGAATACAGAGCATCACTTGCCCCAGACCAAGAATTCCTATCTATACCTTGTGGCTAATAGCCACTGATGGACCTCTGCTCCATATGTTTATCCAATTTCCTCTTGAAGCTGTCCATGATTGTAGTCACCACCACATTCTGTGGCAGTGAAATCCTTGTGCTAATCACTCTTTGGGTGAAGAAGTACTTTCTTTTATCCATTCTAACCCGACTGTTCAGCAATTTCATTGAGTGCCCATGAGTTCTTGTATTATGAGAAAGGGAGAAAAGTACTTCTTTCTCTACCTGCTCTGTCCCATGCATAATCTTACAAACCTCGATCATGTCACCCCTCAGTCGTCGTTTCTCCAAGCTAAAGAGCCCCAAGCGCTTTAACCTTTCTTCATAGGGAAAGTGTTCCAACCCTTTTATCATTCGAGTTGCCCTTTTCTGCACTGTGTCCAATGCTATAATACCCTTTCTGAGGTGTGGTGACCAGAATTGCACACAGTATTCCAAATGAGGTCGCACCATCAATTTATACAGGGGCATTATGATACTGGCTGATTTGTTTTCAATTCCCTTCCTAATAATCCGCAGCATAGCGTTGGCCTTTTTTATTGCAGTCACACACTGTCTCAACATTTTCAGTGAGTTATCTACGATCTCTCTCTTGGTCAGTCTCCTCAAGTTCAGACCCCTTCAAAATGTATTTATAGTTAGGATTTTTTGCCACAATGTGCATCACTTTGCACTTAGCCACACTGAACCCCATTTGCCACATTGACACCCACTTGCCCATCCTTGACAGATCCCTTTGGAGTGCCTCACAATCCTCCCTGGTTTTCACCACACTGAACAATTTCATGTAATCTGCAAATTTAGCCACTTCACTACTTACTCCCAACTCCAAATCATTAATGAACAAGTTTAAAAGCATCGGACCCTGTACTGAGCCCTGCAGTACCCCACAACTTACCACCCTCCACTGTGTAAACTGCCCATTTATACTCTCTCTCTGTTTCCTATTAATTAGCCAGTTTTTGATCCACAAGAGGACTTGTCCTTTTATCCCATTGCCAAGTGTCCAGAGGTCCTCCGAGAAGTGATTCAGATGTTGGTTCACATTGAGCACCAAAGCCTGGAACCTCTCTCCCTGAAATCGAGACAAGGCGTCCGCAATATTGTGACTGGTGCCTGCAATGTATCATGCTGATAAAGAGATTTTAGATACCAGGCAGGTCAAAACAAGCCTGTGCACTAACAACGTAAGCCGCTCAGAGCATGATGACGGGTGCTTAATCCCTCTGACCACTGCTTGATTGTCGCATCCAAAGAGGACACACTTGTGGCCTGCCTGAGGAGGCCAGGAAGGCTCCCACACTATCATTCTGCAGATAGTTTGAAACAGAATTGATGAGGGCACTTTATAAAGGGAGTAAGTCTGTAATAGAAGAAATGGGATTGTAGTCTGTTCCAAAATTTGTAGTATGTTTATCCAGCTGTTACTACATTCTACTTGTAATTCTGTTTTCTGCATTGTTTATGATGTATCATGACTGATACCTCTTTCTGTTTGCATTTAATTTTGTAATTAGGGGTATATTGACTATTATGGCCACCTGAAATTATAGCCAATACAGTGGTGAGAAGGACAGCAACCAGCTGAGCCACATGGGAAAGGCAGCATCTGGCCTAGCCAGGCCAAGTATGGTGTGGGTCAGGCTGGGCAGTAGGCTATCTCTTTCTTCTTCCCTCCGTGGGGGGGGGGGGAGCAGGGCCAGGGCCAAGGCAGGTTGAGAAGTGAGGCCCTTTTTCAGGGCAGTTTTTTCCTCTCCTGTCCACTCATGTTTGTAATCCTAGTCCTGTTTCATTGGTTATGCTCTGTGATTACTCTGTTTTTACTGTGTTATCCACCTTGAGTTTCAGTGAGAAAGGTAGGCTGTAAATAAAAAGAAAATAAATATCAGCAGCTTCTCTGCTTAGCAGGAGCTGCATATGCTGTAGTTCAACAGCCTCCATCCAGTGATACCAGGTTTCTCAGCATGCTGCTTGAGGGAGGGGGAAATGGAGCACACATGAGCATTGTGCCAGTGCACTGACACCACTTCTGATAAAAACCAGAAGTAAAGCTGTGGGTGCTTTAGAATTTACATAATTCTATGGTAAAGCCTTAGAGTTTTGGTAAGTTCTAGAACATTTAATGAGATCACTTCTGGCTTTTACAGAAAGTGATGTCAGTGCACTACTAAAACACTAGGCCCCTCCCCCCCGAATGTCTCCTGGGTTTGCTGTCTGCAGCTTGGCAATACTCTTTCCATATTTTAACTAGGCATCAGCAGATTCCCACAGTTCCATTCTGTTATTATTCCGTAGGTTTGTTATGCCTTGGGGTATTGCTCTGGTTGTCTTTTAGTATGAAAAGATAATTTTGTAATGTTTTTTTTTTAAAAAAACAACAATTTATTAGGATATATTTAGACATGTTAACATAAACTTATATTCACCATTACAATCCTAACCTATATCCTACCCCCCACCCTTTCCCCCTCATCTGGCTTCCAGCAGTGCTCCGACCTCCAGCCCCGTACTTCAATATTCCATTTTCCCAAATCTACTTTTTCCACAGGTAACAGTTACTTAAAATACAAGTACCTAAGATACAATTATACCAGTTTTCAGTAGTTGTCAAAACAAAACAAATTGTCTTTTACATCTCCATTCTTTTCCAAATATTCTTTCAGATCTTTCCAATCGTCAAAAAAATCTTCTGCCTCCATTTAGGTTAACACAAGTTGACAATTTATACGCTTATTTTTGTATAAATCTATATTCTTCATTGTTAAATCTACACCCAAGTATTTGGTTCTTTTCACTACTTCACATTGAGTTTTATTCTGTAAGTCCTTACTTTTCTTTTCTGACATATTCTTGCACAACACCTTAGATTTTTCTTTATTTAAATAGAAGCCTGCTAGGTCTCCAAATTCTTTTATTTTATCCAATAATATTGGCATATTTTCCAAGGGTTCTTCAATAATAAACATTACATCATCCGCAAATGCCCTATATTTATATGAAAAGCCCTTAATGTTCAAGCCTTGTATCCTTCTATCTTGTTTGATTTGTTTCAATAAAACTTCTAAAATCCAAATGAACAATAGTGGGGACAAAGGACATCCTTGCCTTGTCCCCTTTTGTACTTTAAAAGGCTCCGTCAAGTCCGTATTAACAATTAATGCAGCTTTCTGTTCAGTATATATAGCCTCAATACAGTTACGAAATTGTTCTCCGACCTCCATATGATCCAAAACCAAATACATAAAGTCCCAGTTCAAATTATCGAAAGCTTTTTCTGCGTCCGCAAAGAGAAAAGCCACTTCTTTATCTGGATGCTTTTCATAATATTCAACAGCGTCAATTACAACTCTCATATTATCTCTAATTTGTCTATTGGGTAGAAAACCAGCTTGATCTTCGTCAATCACCTTTGACAAATGAATTTTAAGTCTTTCAGAAATGATTTTAGCAAACAGTTTATAATCCGTATTTAAAAGAGAGATTGGGCGGTAATTTTTAACCTTCGTTACATCCTGGGATTCCTTTGGTATAAGCGAAATGTTTGCTTCTTTCCAAGATGCCGGTATTCTTTTAGTTTCTCTTATGTCATTCATCAGAAGTTCTAATTTTGGGGTAAGCTCCATCTTCAATTTTTTATAATATTTCGCTGTGTATCCATCAGAACCTGGAGCCTTTCCCAACTTAGCTTCCGAAATTGCCCTATCAACTTCTTCTTTGGTAATTGGTTTGTTTAGTAAATCTTTACATTCCGCCGACACTTTGTCTATTTGAAATCCTTCCAGGTACTTCTTAATTTTCTCTTTGTCAATTCCTTTCTTCGCAAACAGATTCGCATAATACTTAAAAAATTCTCTTTTAATTGCACTGTTATCCGTAATTTCCATATCTCTTTCCACAATCTTTGTAATAAATTTATTTTCTCTTCTCTTCTTCAATTGCCATGCCAAAAATTTTCCTGGTTTATTTGACTCTTCAAAAGATTTTTGCTGTAATTTCTTCAAATTGCAGTAGATATCTTGGTTCAAAATTACCTCCAATTGTTCTCTCAGAATACGTAAATCTCTTATTATTGTTTTCTTTCCAGGTTTTTTTTTCAATTCTTTCTCTTTTAGCTTAATTTTTTCCAAAATTGCGACTTGCTGTGCCTGCTTTTTCTTCTTTTCCTTAGTGTTCAAAGAAATCAACAAGCCTCTCATCACCGCTTTATACATATCCCATACAGTTTGAACCGGCATGTCTGGGGTTAAATTTACCTGAAAAAAGCCTTCTGTCTCTTTCTTCAATATATCTAAAACTTCTTTCTGATCTAGTAGGTCTTCATTTAATCTCCATCTCGGTGTTCTGCATCCTTTTTTTATTTGCCATAAAATGGGGTTATGGTCTGAATGGATCCTAGGAAGATTCTCGCACATTTTTGTCTTCAGTATCAAATCTCCCGTCGCCCACATCATGTCAATTCTAGAGAAAGATTCATGTCTATTTGAATAGTAAGTAAAGTCTCTCACCGTTGGGTTCAAAGTTCTCCACACATCTTGTAGTTTTTCCTGTTCTATCAGTTTAAAAAAGTTCTTGGGCAGTTTACCTATTTTCTCTTCATTTCTCTTCGTTTGCCTATCAATTTTGTTATTAACTGTTCCATTAAAATCTCCTGCCAAAACGATTTGTTCATAGGTGACTTGATCCAATTCTTGTGTCAACTCCTGGAAAAATTTATCTTTTGCTCCATTTGGTGCATAGATGTTAACTATAAGTGTTTTCTTCTGTTGCAAATTCACCTCCACCGCAATATATCTTCCTTCTTCATCCTTAAATATTTCTTTTGGCTCCAATTCTGGTTGTACATAGATCACCGTTCCCTTTTTCTTTTTTGTTATGAGTGAAGAGAACATTTTTCCCAATTTTACAACTTCTAAATATTTGCTATCTCAGTTTCTAATATGAGTCTCTTGCAGACAAATCACATTACATTTTTGTTTAGCCAACCAGTGCATTATAGTCTTTCTTTTATTAGGGGAATTAATCCCATTGACATTCCAAGACAAAACCTTGTGTTCCATCATGCTTCTTGTTCTTTATCACCAAAGTCTTTACTATTTGGGTACATAAATTCCACCATTTGTCCCGAACTTTTGATGGTTTGCCTTAAACTCTGGTACTCAAAACTCACTCCTTGTGGTAGCTCCCATCTATATTTGATCTTCAATGCTCTCAGTTTCTCTGTTAGTTTCTTGTACTTTTTCCGATCTGATAATTTTGTAATGTTGATAACTTATTTAGCAGATGAACAAAGCAGAGTCCAACATTTCTGGAAGAAAAAGTTTATTTGTTTGAACAAAAATGCAAAGAAATAAATATTCTTTTCTTCTCAGGAAATAGGCTCTACTTCTAATTTTCTTCAAAATAATTTGCAGTGCTTACTGGGATGCTTTTGCTTTCCTGTGTAAGGGCGACATATGCATAGCATAATACAAATAAGCTATTTTATTTCTTGGTAATTTTCACAGAAATTTTATTAAGGTATTTTCAGCTAATGTTGTTTTGAATGTTGCTGTTTCTTATTATAGGGGCAGCGGTGGCTCAGAGGTTAAGATGCTGAGCTGCAGACTGGAAGGTTTGTAGTTTGGCAGTTCAAGACCCTAGTGCTGCATGACCGAGTGAGCACCCATCTCTGGCCCCAGCTCTTGCCAGCCTAGCAGTTCGAAAGCAAGAAATTGCAAGTAGATAAATAGGTACCACTTCGGTGGGAAGGTAACAGTGTTCCATGTGCCTCAGTGTATAGTCATGCTAGCCACATGACCATGGAAACATCTTCGGACAGTGCTGGCTCTTCAGCTTGGAAACAGAGATGAGAACTGTCATCTAGAGTCAGATTTGACTAGCTTTCGAGCCAGGGAAACCTTTACCTTTTACCTTTATTTCCTTTTATGCCTAGAAAACTTGTTTGTTTTTCACTCAGTCGGGTAGATCTGGAAAAGATGGGGGCAATGGCTCAACAGTAGAGCATCTGTGTGCTAAAGATTCCAGATTCAGTCCTCAACAACTCCACTTTAAGGTAGTTAGAAATTTCGTTCTAGTTTAGTTTAGTTCCAGTTAGAACTTTGCTCTAAACCCCAGCCAAGAGAGCGAGTCCAGAATCTACCTGCCTGAAGGGGGAAGCTAAGTGAAATCATCCACTGCCTGCTGTTGCTCCTTAAAACCTCACCAGTGGGACTTCTACTTGAAGTCTGTAACTCTTTGCTGAAGCAGGCCCCAAGTCAACAGTTTTTGCTCAGGAGACAGAATTGCATCAACATCTTTCCCAGGGCTTCTTGGATGAAGCCTGGATTCTGTGGGGGTGGGACTAGGGTTGCCAGACCCCCCAGTTTGGCATGGGTTTCCTGCTTTTTGGGGGGTTCTACCCGACACCTCGCCAGTTGACTGGTGAGGGAAGCCCTGCCCCCAAGCTAAAACACCTGCAGCCAACCCATCTCCCTTCTCTCATGAGAGAGGAGAGAGGGGCAGCTGCAGGCCGTGTGCCCGATCTCCGAGCAGCATTGTCGCTTGGAGATTGGGCGCACAGGGCCTTCCAGCTGCGGGCACTTAAAGGGACCCCTTTAAGTGCATGCAGCTGGTGGGATAGGGCCTTGTGCGGCCAATCTCCGAGTGACAATGCCGCTCGGAGATCAGGTGCGCAGGGCCCTCCGGCTGCGGGCACCTTTAAGTGTCCGCAGCCAGTGGGATCATCCCTGTGGGGGCAGGGCTTGGAACCAAGATGTCCCCAATTTGATGTCATCATGTTGAGAACACCCCCAAAGTCCCCCGCCGGGGACAAAGATGGACCTGGCAACCCTAGGTGGGACTTCCACCAACAGGGTCATCACTGAAGGGGCAGTTCCAAAGGGGATTGCCAGTTTGGGGGAACCACTTCAGTGGGGACACAAGGGTGAGGCCCTGTATCATTCAATAAGTCAGAGGTATTTGGAAGGCTAAAGGGTTCATGAGTTGGTGGTGGGGATCCTAGTCATCAGCTCCCTTCTTACTGGGGAGAGAGCCAGTAAGTATGTGCCTTGGGGAGGAGGCTGCCATTCTCCTGATCCTAGGTATACGTTGGTGACAGTTCCAGGAGGAGGAGGCCTGGCCAGTGGTTCACCACTCCTCCTTTATGTCTGTTTCCCAGCCAACAGGTGCTTGGAGTATGTTTGCCCAGCTCCAGCTGGCACATCAACTGTGTCCGTTCGTGGGTCAGTCAGATCTAGCCATAGTGATCCATTCCTTAGTTACATCTAGACTGTGCTATATTTGTGGCTACCCTTGAAGAATGTTTGGAAGCTTCAGCCAGTGCAGAATCCTGCGGCTAGACTGGTGGTCGGGGTCAGCTATTTGGGAGCATATGTCCCCAATACTACAGCGATTACACTGGCTCCTGGTCTGCTTTCCATCATGAGCCAATGTCCTCCTAACTGTCCCACCAATTAAATATGGTCATTTGGTGAGTACACAAGAGAGGGCCTTTTCCATGACAACCCCGCAATTATGGAACAACCTCCCCATCTAGATGTCTGGCCCCCTCATTGTTGATCTTCAGGAGGCAGCTGAAGACAATGCTCAAAAATAATAAAAAAATGCATTTTTAAAGAATGCATTCCCGCCTTCTCAAAAGAACAAACATCAATTCCTTTAAGGATTTTTTCCCTGATACCTTTCTGAAGAACAGTAGTTGTGGTCAAGCAGAATAAAAATAAATAATTTTGAAAAAATGAACCTGTCTCAAAAAGAAAAAATATTTATTTGAATTATTTCTAAATGTTGCTTTCCTGCAGGATTATAACAGATTATAATATTTCTAAATATACAAATGCTGAAAATTAAAACATTGAACAATGATCCAGCATTTATTAATGTTGTTCTGGTAAGAAATTGTATTACTAAGGAACATCAAACTTTGGAAAGAAATTCAACAGAGGAGCTCTATAAACGTCCTAAATTCTAATCTTTCAGAGATTTTATCTCCCTCTAGCCGCTGTCATCTGTTCTGATCTCTCAGAAATTGCAATATAGCATGATAAGTGCATAACTAAGTCTTATAATAAAGTAGTCTTTTAATTATATAGTACAAATTGTCATGAACTAGAATATTCACCCTGTTACTAAAAACTGGAATTACAAATAAGTGTTAAAAATGATGCTTAGAGTATACTTGTGCATGTGTTAATACAGTGAAGGGCCACATAAACAATAAAAATGTCTGATCAGCACACACCACACATTTCTTGTCTTTAATGCCTGATAAAGCAGTTCGATAACACTTAACTCTATAGGTTATGATGACCCCATTCTTAGCCACTCTGACTGTAGTAGTGTTCTCTTAATTGGCTTACCATGGCAACCTGATAATAATTGATATTCTGCTATAGAAAATTAGTTGCAAACTTTGCTACTATTCAGGAAGAAAGATGACTGGAACGTGTGTGATTTTAAACACACTGATGGTTTTCTAGATTGCTATCAATATTTTCTGAATTGCAATATTTGGTTTTCATTACCAATGTTCCTTTTTCTCATATATTTTTACTATGTTCTAGGATTAGAGAAGTTGTCATGTTGGTCTTAAAGATGTGTGGTGAACAATATCTGATCAGTTGGTATTTTACATGAATAATGTCTATCTCAGTAAATGTATTTCACATTATATTGTTACTAGCAGTAAAGCCCGTTGTGAAAGCAATACAACGAGATCTAGAAAGAGGCTCTGGGGGAGTGCTCTGGCTTTGGGCAAACAGTGTCAATTTGCTGTGGCGACCTCAGCAGGGTATAATGACTTAGTCAACTATTTTCTCCAGAGGAACTGATCTCTGCTACCTGAAGAGCAGTTGTAATAGTGAGTGATCTGTAGCCCTCACCTGGAGATTGGCAGCAATTGTTACCCAAGACAAAATGGCTGGTTTGGAGGGTGGAGTTGGCAACCCCATCTCCTTCCCAGCTAACCATCAACCTACCATTATCTGCCCCTTTTTCAGCTGACTTCTGCCCTCCCTTCTGCAGAGCAGTTGTAATTCTGAGTGCTCTCCAGCCCTCACCTGGAGATTGGCAACAATGGTTCCCTATGTGGGACTGATTGGTTTGGTGGGTGGAGTCTATGGCAGTGTACCTGTCTGAGATCCCACCCCTCCTCAAACCTCATCCTCTTCAGGCTCCATCTCTCAAATCTCCAGAAATTTCCCATCTGGAGTTGGCAACCCTATCAGGACTGGCCCCAATGTGTTTTCTCCCAAAGGCCAAAGTAGGTGACAGGACCAAGCTTAGTTGCCTACCAACAGGCACTGAGGGGAATGTAGGGTTGCCAGCTCTAAGGAGGGAAATACCTGTAGATTTGGGGGGTGGATTCTGTAGAGGGCAGCATTGGGCGGGGGGGCAGAAGGACTCAGCAGGTATAATGTCATAGGGTCTACCCACCAAAGCAGCCATTTTCTCCAGGGGAGCTGATCTCTGTCATCTGGAGATCAATTGTAACAGTGGGAGATCTCCAGGTCCCACCTGGAGATTGGCAACCCTAGGGGAAAGTCAGCTGCACAGCAGGGGGTTGAAGAGAATGGTTTGATGGCTGCTGGGCCAAGATTGGCAACAATAGTTCCCCAGGAGCCCCATCGTAAATGCACCAAACAATTCCTAAAGATTTTCCGAAACACTACTCTGTCGATAAATTGCAACAGTTTGAATGAGCACCAAAGCTTTAAGAGCTCTCCAGCTGTCACCTGGAGACTGGCAACAGCTTGTCTGGAGTGTGGGCAGTATGGCATTGTATCTGTCTGAGGTCCCCCTCTTCCTCCTCCTCCTCAGACCCCACCCTCAGCAGGCTTCATCCCTAAAATATCCTGGAAGTTTCCAACCTGGAGTTGGCAACCCTATGTCCTTTCCACGCAACCATCAGCCTACCTTGATCTGCCTGTCTGTCTTCTGGTTTACATCCCCCCCCCACAGCCTCTGCCAAGGGAAAGGGCAGTTTTTCCCTGCAGTGGGAACCAAAGCAGCTGACATCCTCCTCAGAATACACCAGGTCCCATATTCCAACTGTCTTGGGGGGGGGGAGTTTGAGGTGTGGAATGGAGTGAGGTCCAATCAGCTTCCATATGCAAAAGACCTTGAAACGCTGGGCGGGACTGCACAAAGCAGCCAGTCAACCCAGCCAGCGTCTTCTGAGTGGCAGTTCTTCCGGCCAAACACTAAAGGAGTGCATTTTGGAATGTTGGACTACGGCTTTATATATAAGGAGAGATAATGTGAGTAGATTTTAGATTTCTTGACATTTTATTTCATATTTTTATAAGGCCATGAGGGGTCTCCTTTAAAGCCAAAAATGACACTTTGGGGTTAATTTTATCATCTGGCTCCAGATAATTTATATGCCTGCTGGGGTTCTACTGCAATGTTGCCACTATGTACATGCGAGAAATCCATCTGTCCATTTCAGTTCACTTGTTTCTGGGTAGTTCAGATTTTGTAACTCTCAAGTCTCCTGGTTTGTCTTATTTTGTGTTAATTACATTGTGTATAGATTGATTCTCACTATAAATTTGCACACACATCTTCACATTTATGGTTGAGACAGAACATACTTTGTAATACCAGTCTATTGTATGATGTCCTGATAGTTATATTGGGAAGTTGACCTCATCCCCTATTCTCTAGTTCAGTGGTAATTCATTTGCAGCTTTCAAAGAGCCATTACTAATTCACAGGAACCAACAAAGAGTCACATGATTACTGGGAATTAGGTATATAGATAGCCTTTTAATTTACAAAGAGTAGCTCTGCGCATAAGAACATAAGAACATAAGAGATGCCAATGTTGGATCAGGCCAAAGGCCCATCCAGTCCAACACTCTGTATCCCACAGTGGCCAGAAATACCAGTGCCATCAGGAGGTCCACCAGTGGGGCCAGGACATTAGAAGCCCTCCCACTGTTGACCCCCCCCAAGCACCAAGATGACAGAGCATCACTTGCCCCAGAGTCCCTATCTATACCTTGTGGCTAATAGCCACTGATGGACCTCTGCTCCATATGCTTATCTAATTCCCTTTTGAAGCCGTCCATGCTTGTAGCCACCACCACTTCCTGTGGCAGTGAATTCCAAGTGTTAATCACTCTTTGGGTGAAGAAGTACTTCCTTTTATCCGTTCTAACCCGACCGCTCAGCAATTTCATGGAGTGCCCACGGGTTCTTGTATTGTGAGAAAGGGAGAAAAGTACCTCTTTCTCTACCTGCTCTTTCCCATGCATAATCTTATAAACCTCAATCATGTCACCCCTCAGTCGTCGTTTCTCCAAGCTAAAGAGCCCTAAGCGCCTTAACCGTTCCTCATAGGGAAAGTGTTCCAACCCTTTTATCATTCGAGTTGCTCTTTTCTGCACTTTTTCCAAAGCTATAATATCCTTTTTAAGGTGTGGTGACCAGAATTGCACACAGTATTCCAGATGAGGTCGCACCATTGATTTATATAGCGGCATTATGATATTGGCTGATCTGTTTACAATACCCTTCCTAATAATCCCCAGCATAGCATTGGCCTTCTTTATTGCAGTCACACACTGTCTCGACATTTTCAGTGAGTTATCTACTACAACTCCAAGATCTCTCTCTTGATCTGTCTCTGCCAGTTCAGACCCCATCAACGTGTATTTATAGTTAGGATTTTTGGCTCCAATGTGCATCACCTTGCACTTGGCCACATTGAACCCCATTTGCCATGTTGACGCCCACTCGCCCAACTTTGACAGATCCCTTTGGAGTGCCTCACAATCCTCACTGGTTTTCACCACCCTGAACAACTTCGTATCATCCGCAAATTTAGCCACTTCACTGCTTACTCCCAACTCCAAATCATTAATGAACAAGTTAAAAAGCAGTGGACCAAGTACTGATCCCTGTGGTACCCCACTGCTTACACCCCTCCACTGGGAGAACTGCCCATTTATACTCACTCTCTGTTTTCTATTAATTAGCCAGTTTTTGATCCATAAAAGGACTTGTCCTTTTATCCCATGATTTTTGAGCTTGCTTAGGAGCCTTTGATGAGGAACTTTATCAAAAGCTTTCTGGAAGTCAAGGTAAACAATATCTATTGGATCCCCCTTGTCCACATGTTTGTTCACCCCCTCAAAGAACATTAACAGGTTAGTGAGACAAGATCTTCCCTTACAGAACCCATGTTGAGTCTGCCTCAATAGGTTTTGTTCATCTATGTGCCTACTAATTCTTTCCTTAATAATGGTTTCCACCAATTTACCCGGTATCGACGTCAGACTGACTGGCCTGTAATTTCCCGGATCTCCTCTGGAACCCTTTTTAAAGATGGGAGTGACATTAGCTACCTTCCAGTCCTCAGGAATGGAGGCTGATTTTAAGGAGAGATTACATATTTTTGTCAGGAGATCCACAAGTTCACAATTGAGTTCTTTCAGAACTCTTGGATGTATGCCATCTGGGCCTGGTGATTTATCAGTTTTTAAGTTGTTTATCAGTTTTAGGACCTCCTCTCTCGTCACCTCAATCTGACTCAGGTCTTTCAACACCCCTCCCGAACTCAGCGGCTCTGGAGTGGGCAAGCACCTCTCATCTTCCACAGTGAAGACGGAGGCAAAAAATGCATTTAGCTTCTCAGCCATTTCCCTATCATCCTTCAGTACTCCTTTTACCCCTTGGTCATCCAAGGGCCCCACTGCCTCCCTGGCTGGTTTCCTGTTTCTAATGTATTTGAAGAAAGTTTTATTGTTGGTCTTTACATTTTTTGCTATATGCTCCTCATATTCCCTTTTTGCATGCCTGACCACAGACTTGCATTTTATTTGCCATAGCCTGTGTTCTGTTTTATCAGCCTCACTGTGACTAGCTTTCCACCGCTTAAAGGAATCCTTTTTACCTTTTACAGCTTCCATTACTTTGTTTGTTAACCATGTAGGCTTTTTCTTATACCTGTTTGTGCCTTTCCTAACCTGCGGAATATATTTTATTTGAGCTTCTAGAATTGTAGTTTTAAACAGTTTCCAAGCTTCCCCAATGGTTTTGACCCTTTCTACTTTTCCCTTCAGTTTCCTCCCCACATGTCCCCTCATATCAGAAAAATTACCCCTTTTAAAGTTAAAAGTGGTTGTGTGAGTCTTTTTGGCCAATTCCCTATTTGTACAAATGTTGAACTCAACAACATTATGATCACTGTTCCCAAGCGGTGCAATCACTTTTACATCTCTCACCAGGTCTTGAGTGTTACTTAGGACCAAATCAAGGATCGCCTCTCCCCTGGTAGGTTCCATGACCATCTGCTCCATAGCACAGTCATTTAGAGTGTCTAGAAACTCAATCTCTTTCTCTCGACTAGAACACATATTGACCCAATCAATGTGTGGGTAGTTAAAATCACCTATTACGACACAGTGTTTTTGTCTAGCTGCTATCTTTAGAGTTGTCTTTCTCTATCACTGTTGAGCCTTAACCAGCCTGTGAATCTTTACTTCCCTGTCTTTTGTGCTCTCCCCAGCACAAGGTCTGCAGTGCAGGTGAGAGCCAGAAGGCAAAGACTACTCTGCTTATATCAGTTTCAGTTCATTGTTTTGGTCCTTAGACCAGTCATACAAAAAGGAAGTACATATTTACAAGATTCCAAAATTTTAAAATACTTCAAAAAAAATTAAAAGGCAGTTTGAAATGTAATCTGATTTCTAACTACCATAAATACCTAATATCTAACTACCATAAAATTTCTGTAACCTGAGTATTGCCATACAGAAACTGGCTACTTGGTATGCAATCTTGGGATTTCTATCAGATAGAAGAAACTTGAGTCTAACTTTTTCAGAAAGGCCCAATTTTTTTCAGTTAACAGGGTGATGATCTCATTACACGCCACCTTATAATACGGGCATATAGAAAACATGTGTTCTGTAGTCTCAACCTCCCTTAACAGACAGGTACAAAGCCTTTCTGTGAAAGGAATATTCTTGTATTTTCCTTCAACTACAGCAGAAGGGAGGGCAGACACCTAGCCAGAGTGAAGGCTCGTCTAAACCCTTTTACTTCCAGAGATGTTAAATAGTTTGCCAGTTCTGCAGTGTTTTTAATGTTTGCCCTCATCATAGTGGAAAGATCACTTTGGCTTGACTAATTTTTTGGCCTGGTCTCTTCCAAAGGATAAGAGCACCTGGGGGCACTGCTTATGTCAAGGAAAAAGCAAGAAAGCAGCAGTAGATGGTGCTCAGGTTTTATACTGCAGAAGCTTGTTCTGAGCCAATCAGCCATGTTGTGAAACTACTCTTAACAAGCAGGGCAGGCTCCTGTCAGGTACCACAGCAATCAACGGAGTAGAAACTTATAGAAAAGGATTACTTTATTGAAGCCATGAGTCACTTGAACAGATTCTCTGTTCAGAATAACGCCAACTCCTTGAGCTGGAAAGGTTAAAGCAAGTTCATAATTGATACAGCCAATAATGATGATTCCCGCTCACGCCTAAAGAGCAGTTTACGCGCCCAAACTCCTGAGAAAGCAACGGTCACTATGTTATCACTATAAAATGCTTCTCACAGATCCTACTCATTAAAACCAAAGCAAAGCAAAGCAGAGTTCTCCTCTTGACCACCAGTGACCTTGGGAAAAGATAACGTTACTGCAAGCATGGCTGGCATAGACTAACAAGAATGCAGTTACAATGAATATATGCGCCTGGGTAAAAGAGCGGACCAAACCGGGGAGGGGGAAAACACACAGACAGGAATATAGCCAGACTTTAATACATTAAGGCTTATAACCATTTTAAAACCTTTGGCAGCTTGCTGACAGCTCCTACAGTGGGAAGCCTATGTGTCCTTTCTCTGTTACCAGGGGCAGATTTGACAGGGGGAGACATCTCTAGAAAAGAGCCCCACATGGGGAGGGGGAGCATGTCTGGCCAGCTATGAGGAAGGATGTGCCTGACCAAGCTGCCAGGCCCGACTGTGTGTCCATCGCCTCGGTGAGGTTGGGCCCAGCAAGGTCACCTCAATGCTGAAGTCAATTCACCAGTGGTACTGGGAGTGGGACAGTCTTCACTTCAGGGTATAGCTCCTCCTCTCCAGAAAGCAGGGGTGATTAGCTGTTTTGATCCCAGAGGGGAGAGGCTTATCCCAGGGATCTCCAGTCTTTTCAGCTTTGCTTACAGAGCAGGACGGCAGTGGCGGCAGTCAGCTGAGCACAGTGATTCCAGTTGTTGTATTTTTTCCTCAGGCAGAAGGAAGGCAGAAGACTCACACAGGAAGGGAAGGGCCTGGTTGCCCCCCCCCTCCATGCCATATCAGAGCAGCAGCAAGCAGCCTTAAAGCCAATGGCACTCAGAGCTTCCCAGTTGCCAAGGCCACATGGCAGACTCCCACTGAGGTCTCCAGCCTTCAGGCTGGGAGCACTCCCCTCTCATCGGCCCCAAGGGCACAGGAGAGTCTGCAGTCACCTGTTGAGAGCAACATTGCTTGTGGCTTGGAAGAGGCCAGCTCCATCGGGATCCACAGAGGAGCAGCCCCCGCCACAGTTTCACTGACTGAACCACGGGGGCCATTGCTTTTACTTTCGTTTTCAATGGGGAGCATTACTTTGGCAGGAATGGCAGCAAAAGCAAGCCTTGCCACCACCCAAACCCCAGAGAGTGCAGGCTGTAATTTAGATCTCCCTACCTCTCAGCTTCCACTTCCACCCCGGCTAGCAAAGGGGAAATGGCTAAGGACATGGACTTGTCAGGAGAGGATGCTAAGGCAAACCTCCTGCCCTGGATTAGAACAGAGATGAGAAAGGAGATTAGGGAAGCCATGCAGGAGTCTTCACAGATCAGCCACCTTGCAGCTGGACCCTCACACAGGAAAGGGAGACACCCTAGGAGGGAGTCTGTCCCCAGAAAGGAAAGATGGAACAGCTCTTCTCCCTCTCCTCCCAGACAAAAAAAGGAGAAGGGCAGAAGAGTCCAGGGAACATAGTCCTCTACTAAGTCTCCAGGCTGAGGATTCTGAGACCTCAGATTCATCCTTCCCTAAGGAAGAAGGAGAATTATTGGAGGAGGAGGAAGAGGTGGTAACAACAATGCAAACAAAGGCTTTTCCCACGGGACCTGTATGCCAGGCTGCTCCTGAAGGTACTGAGGGTCCTGGAAATATTCCATAAATCCAAAGGGAAAGACCAGACCCAGACTTCCCAGAGGGATCGGATAGGACTCTTCCCAAATCGGGTGTAGCCCCTTCAGGGATTACCCCCCCCCTCCACTGGGCAGTGGTGAGAAGCAGTGTCCCTAAAGGGCTCAAGGATGAAATCAAGAAGATAACCCTGGCCACAGCTTTTGCAGAAGATGCGTCCCTGGATGCTCTACAATTGGCAGCTAGGGCTATGTACAGAATACCTGGCTTAGAAGCTGGGATGTGGACCCTTTGACCCAGGCCAAAGTAGTGGCGGTCCCTTTCCAAGGCATCAATCTCTTCGGAGGAGGCATGGATAAATACCTGGTGGAAAACAAATCTTCCTCTTTCTGTAAACCCAATCAGACCATGGAGGAACCCAAGAAGGGAACCTCTGCGTGACTATGCCAAGTCAACAGAAACCACAGGGAATCTGAGGACATCTGCAGAGTTTTGCAAGTCATTGGTAACAGACGATAAACAAGTGGATGATGGATACAGTGACCAACAGATACTAGCTAGAATTCAATTCCATTCCACCCAGACATTTTCTCCAGATTCCAAAGAACCAGTCCAGTCAAAAGCACCAACTTTTGGAGATGGCCATCCAGCTACTGCAAATCGGAGCTATAGAACTGTTACTGGAAGTGCAAAGAAACCTGCAGGGTATATTCAGTGTTCTTCATAGTACCAAAGAAGAATGGGAATGTCAGGGCAGTCCTGGGTCTAAAATTGCTAAATGGGCATATCAGAACAAGGACGTTCAAAATGGAAATGCTCATATCCATCATGGTATCCATTCAGAAGGGGGACTTCATGCCCTGACATCATCAGATCTCAGAAGCTAAGCACGGTCAACTCTGGCAAGTACTTGGATGGAAGACCTCCTTGGAATACCAGCAGTTGGGAGGCGGGGGCAGGCTTTATTCAGCCACCTCTCTGAATATCCTCCAGGCCCCAGTAGGGGGTCAGTCACCAGAGATCTCCATGACTTCCAGGTGCACACACACACATGCACACACACACAGCATGCATATATGAAAAATACAAAAAGGGGAGGACTTCATGGCCTCCATCAATCTCTCAGAAGCCTATTTACATGTCGTGATGCGAGAAGCCCATTGAAAGTTCCTATGCTTCACATACAATGGGAGGCATTTTTAATATTGGGCACTGAAGTCATCACCCTGGGTTTTCACCAAGATTATGGTAGCCCGAGTAGCACATCTGAGACTACAGAGAGTATCACTTTTCCCGTTTCTAAACAACACTTTGATCAAGGCACCCTCTCTCCACCAGGGAATAGAAGCTGTGAGCCAAACAGTGGCTTGCCTTCAGGAACATGGGTTTGTGATAAACAAAGAAAAGAGCAGCTTCCATCCAACTTAGACAATTGTACATCTGGAAGTCCTAATAGACATGGCCCAGGACAGAGTCTTCCTATCTCAAGAGAGACAGCAAAAGATTCAGACAATGGCAAAAGAGGACCTAGAGGACCTGAAGAACCCAAAGGTAGAGGTCATAGTCCTGACTCAACTTTTGGGAATGATGGTATTCTGTCAGGATGTCCTACAATGGTCCAGGTTCCATGCTCAGCCACTCCAGAGGTTTTTGCTGCCATATCAGGAAGTGATAGCACACTAGAGATCCAGGATAGTACAGTTGCTGGAGGCTCTCAGGCAAGAAATCAACTGGTGGTTGGATCCTGCACAATTTAACTGCTTAGAGAGCCAAAGAGGATGGTGATGACCACAAATGCAAGTCTATTGGGCTTGGGGGCCCATGGCACCTGGCACAGGGCACCTGGTTGGAGGAGGAGACTATAAAAAGCAGGCCTTTTTTTCTGGAAAAAGAGGTGCCGGAACTCTCAAGAGGGAAATGAGGGAGAAACACACAGGGCTCTATGGTGGCTAGGTAACCCTTCAAAAGACCTTCACAGGAGGATTTCCGGTCAGCACAGCACGGCGACAGGCGGATCTCAGCTTGCTCTGAGCTGCCCGATCCCTTCCCGTGGTTAAGTGCGTGGACTCTAATCTGAGAGAACCGGGTTTGATTCCCCACTCCTTCACTTGCACCTGCTGGATAACCCTGGGCAAGCCATAGTTCTGATAAGAGCTGTTCTTGAAAAAGAGCAGTTTCTGCCAGAGCTCTCTCAGCCCCACCTACCTCACAGGGTGTCTGTTGTGGAGAGGGGAAGGGAAAAGGAGTTTGTAAGCCACTCTGAGACATCTTCAGGTAGTGAAGGGTGGGGTATAAATCCAATCTCTTCTTCGTCTTCTTCTTTAAGCTTTTATCTGGATAGGACTAAGCAGCTTCTCAGGTCAGATGCCCTATTTATGTCCTTTAGGAAGGCTGCATTGGGGTAGAGAGTGTCCACTTCTACTCTAAGTAGGTGGATCAGTGGGTGCATCATTCTGTCATATAAAACCAGAGATTTGGAGTCATCTTAAGGCATCACAGCACATTCATTAAGGGGGTTGGAGACATCTGCAGCTCCAGATCCTTCCTGTCCTTAGAGACAATTTGTAGAGCAGCTACATGGAAATCAGTGCATTCCTTCACAAGGCACTACAGAATAGATAAGTTGGCCTCTGCTAAGGCAGCCTTCGGCAGGAGGGTTCTGCAGCACATCCTCTAGGTCTCGAAGCCAGACAACCCACCCTGGGACACACTGCTTTCTACGTCCTGGAAGTGAGGACTACCCCACTCCCAGGACCACTGGAGAACGGAAGATTTGTCTTCACTTTCAATGAAACTTACTTCTTGGTGGTCCAGAAGTGGGGCAGTCCATCCCACCCGAGGTTTTCTTGGGACGGCTTCTAGGATGTTTGTGGATCCACCCCAGTGACAAAGAATAGGGGGGGATTCAGTTTAGAGTATCGGCTGAGAATAGGCTAGACAGTTAGTCTAGAGTGTTTTGAGATTAAAGTTAGTGTTTTCTGTCATGTGTTATGGTGTTGGTGCATTAAGAATGTCTGGGGGGAGTTTTTCTCTCTCTCTTGATTGTGGAAGGCAAGGCTTGGAAATGGACTGGAGATCCCTGGGACAAATCCCTCCCCTCTGGAATCAAAACAGCTGATTGACCCTGCTTTCCAGAACTGCCCCACTCCTGGACAACTGAGATGTGAAGTGAAGTGAAGACAAATCTTCTGTTCATCACTGTTAAGGATCAATAAGTATTCTCTTCCCTACAGTTATGATGGGTTCTTTCCCTTAAGCAATACATCATATCACAGAAAGTTTTAAGAGCATTTCTTTTTATATCCCCTCAATATATTTACCTTGCCTGCCCCTTTAAAATGAATCACTGTATGGTTAATATGGTTATATATGTTTTGGTTAATACAATTTTTCTTCTCCAAACAGTAATTGCAATGAACACTCTCTGAGTTATGCGTGTTTTAACTCATGAACCATAATGAAGAACCCCTTTTAATTTAAGGTATTGTGTGTGTTTTCTTCCTTCCAGTAGTTTTGAGACTCTATCTAGATATCACAAACTCCCCCCCCTTTTGTTGATGAGCACAGCCCTGGTTAGTGGTCATGCTTATGAGTTCCTTTTCCCCTTCCTGAGATGGTCTTCGGATAACTCCTGTTCATCATGCTGACCAAATGTATGTACGTGGACAAACTGGGATAGTAAACCACAAATTAACCTTTAGAATTCTGATCTGTGGGAAAAACATATTCCAGTTTGTCCAGGCACCTGTGTTCAGTTGGGAGTTGGACTGATGGGAGTTAGTTGGACTTCCATTTTCCATTTCTCTGCTGGGGGGAGGGAGAAAGCGCACAGACACAATCCTTAACAAAAAAAAATATTTAAAACTCTATAGATAATTATAAAACATATTATATGAAGACTATAATTAATTTAGTTGTGTTACAAAGTATATTTTCAACATACCAAATTTCTTATATTGTTTGCACCATTTTGTTAAAGCTGCTTTCATAGTTGATTTTGGGCTTTTTTAATGACCAGTTTTCAAGTTGGAAAATTCTTAAAGAGTATCTAAATGAGATATTAGTGTTTTCTTGCCAGTTTTATTTTTTTTATTGGTCTTTTAAGTCTGTGCACTTTTAATGAACCATCTTATTCTCAACATTCAGAATCCAATAGTGTGTCTTTTAGTGACGTTGTTTAGAATTTTAATGCATTTTAGTTCTCATTCGGCACGGCCTATGTGCTCCTCACAGGAGGGTCTTTAGAAATAGGATTAACTTCTAGAGGAATGCATTAGCCATGCTACAGAAGTAGGCAAAGCTCTAACTAGCCTGATGCTTCAAATCCTCCTAACTCACCCCCCTCCCTTTTTATTGACATCTTCTCATTGAGCGCCTAGAAGCATTAGTGTATTTAGGAGTTAGATGTTTTGTATGATCCTAGGCCGATCTCATATTCGCTTTCTGAAATTAATTCGACACTACTTTACATGTTAATCCGCAAAGGATTGATTTTGGGAAGGTCAGAGTGGAGCAATCTCAGAAAATGGAAGAAAAGCTCTACTTAAAACAGCTCATTTCAGTTCCCAGAATTAAGTATAGATGCCTTTTCATTGTGGCACTTAGCCAGCTGTATGAGACTTGGTCCTCTTGCAGAATATATCAAACAGCATTGTTTGATGTGAGCTGCAGAAAGTTGAACTAATTAAGTTTAGCTTCATTAACCAATTGCAGTCTGCAAATTGCACAACTCTACTTGAAAGCCTGCAGGATAATAGACTGTCCAATCTCCTTTGGACTTTTAAGCCTTAATAACTGAATGGTAGTTTAATGACAAGATGACTAGTTTTTTTAAAAAAATTAAACCAACGTGTCCAACGTTTTTCTTGTGTACTTTGCATAGTTGCTATAAGATAAAGTTGGCATGTACAGGAAGACGTTCACATTGTGTGGTCAGTTGATATTGGTTCACTAGAGAGAATGAAATTTCTTTAGTCTGTAACTAAACTATTGACAAAGAATAGGGAATTTCACTGATGTATCCTTGCTATAAACATATGCTACTAAATTCTTATAAAGAGTAGCAACGTAAAATGTTTTTTGAAATGCTAAAATCAAAACTGAGGAAGTTTTATATATTCATCTATGTTAAATATTTATACTTTACTATAAATGTGCATCTACAAATCTTGTGGATTTATAAGAACATATACATCCAGGCATGGAATCTCCAAAGGCCCTGAACTAATCAAAGGACTGTTTGATCTGATCTAGCAGGACTCTTCTTATGTACTACTTTGCACTCTATAAGTGTTATAAAATAGATTTATGATCTGTAGTTATAGTAATAATGTCACAAAAAACAACACTTTTCCCAATAAGCAGCGTCATGCATCTTCCTCTGGTGAATTCTCAGTCTTTAGTTTCTGATGCGGGAACAAGCTAAATGTGATCGAAGTTACAACTGGTATTTGTAGACTGAGTGAAAGGTATCAACATTCTTTATTTTGTTAAAGCACACATAAAATTAAGGTCACTAAGTATAATAAATCTACTTATAAGCACAATTAAGGTTCCCTGCCCAGCACTCAAGTCAGCACACAGAGACAAACCTGCAAACCAACAAAGAAGCTATGGTAGAGATCATTATTTGGGGAGCACTTCAAATTTACCCACCAACCTGGCTGACCCTAGAACCCAAGCTCTACTGCCTTCTCACAATCAGTCTATCTGCGCTTTCTTCCCTCTCATGCTTTTGTCACTTGTGTGTCCCTATTGCTTTGTTTTCTTTTCCATGCATGTTTTGCTCCCTCTAATGGTTGATTTGATATTACATTGCTGTTTGTCTGACGTAAAAACCTGTTGATTTAAACTGATGTAATATTGAATTGACCACTAAAGGGAGCAAAACACATGCAGAAAAGGAAAAAACCTGAAACAATAGAGACACACAAAGGACAAAAAATGAGAATGTGGAAGAGCCCTGAGGCTGGACTGTGAAAATGTGAAGGAAAAAGACATCAAGGTCCTTTCCGCACTTGGATCTCATCCCTGGTTATATCAGAGTTCAACTTGGGACACAATACCTTGCATTTATCCCTGGTTATAACAGCATCCTTTTATCCCAGGACAAGTGTGGGACGAAACCGGGGTGATCTCAATGTAATGTGGAAACAAAAGAATACCCCAAGATAATTACAGGGGTGAACTCTTGTGTAGTTTAGAACGTAAGTTCAGCGACAGGGTTGAACCAGG
Source organism: Gekko japonicus (assembly GCF_001447785.1). NCBI lineage: Eukaryota > Metazoa > Chordata > Lepidosauria > Squamata > Gekkonidae > Gekko > Gekko japonicus. Next base: position 1,343,226 of record NW_015159717.1, read on the forward strand.
ATTTAAGGTCTAGTGCAGAAGCACCGCAAGTGAAGAGTAGAACCACCCAAACAGACCCATGATGACTAAATGCTGGATGAAAGAGCCAGCATGTTGCAGTGGTGCAGGCTTATCCCCCATGCCATTCAATCTCTATGTAAAACCAGGGAAATCCTAGGAGGTACACAGATGCACCTCAATGCTGTGGGGAAGTAGGGGGAAAAGACATGTCCCAGCAGCATTGAAATTGAGGCAAATAACCCATGCAGAAACACCCATTAGGAGATCTAGAACTGAGGCTACAGGACAAAGCACGAAATCCCTTTGACCTAGCATGAGACTTTTACCTTTCACAATCTTTTCAGTTTCCCCAATCTTTCTGCAACTAATTTCAAAAATATATCCTCTTCCTGACTTTAAAGGTCTGCCTGCAGACTTCTCCCCCATGTTGTCCACTTTAACAGTATTACTATTACTGTCACTACTAAGTGTATTTGGATATTTTATTGACTGTATTGTTTTAGACTTATATTGTATTAATCGTTATGTTGGCTTTAAACTATTGTAAGCCGCCCTGAGCCGCCTTGGCGGGAGGGCGGGGTAAAAGTCTAATAAATAAATAAATAAAAATAAATACTACAGTACTACATATTAAGAACATAAGAGACGCCAATGTTGGATCAGGCCAAAGGCCCATCCAGTCCAACAGTCTGTGTCACACAGTGGCCAGAAATACCAGGTGCCATCAGAGGTCCAGCAGTGGGGCCAGGACATTAGAAGCCCTCCCACTGTTGACCCCCCCCCCAAGCACCAAGAAGACAGAGCATCACTTGCCCCAGAGCCCCTAGCTATACCTTGTGGCTAATAGCCACTGATGGACCTCTGCTCCATATGCTTATCTAATTCCCTTTTGAAGCCGTCCATGCTTGTAGCACCCACCACTTCCTGTGGCAGTGAATTCCATGTGTTAATCACTCTTTGGGTGAAGAAGTACTTCCTTTTATCCGTTCTAACCCGACCGCTCTGCAGTTTCATGGAGTGCCCACGAGTTCTTGTATTGTGAGAAAGGGAGAAAAGTACCTCTTTCTTTACCTGCTCTTTCCCATGCATAATCTTATAAACCTCGATCATGTCACCCCTCAGTCGTCTTTTCTCCAAGCTAAAGAGCCCTAAGCGCTTTAACCTTTCCTCATAGGGAAAGTGTTCCAACCCTTTTATCATTCGAGTTGCCCTTTTCTGCACTCTTTCCAAAGCTATAATATCCTTTTTAAGGTGTGGTGACCAGAACTGCACACAGTATTCCAAATGAGGTCGCACCATTGATTTATATAGGGGCATTATGATATTGGCTGATCGGTTTTCAATACCCTTCCTAATAATCCCCAGCATAGCATTGGCCTTCTTTATTGCAGTCACACACTGTCTCGACATTTTCAGTGAGTTATCCACTACAACTCCAAGATCTCTCTCTTGATCAGTCTCTGCCAGTTCAGACCCCATCAATGTGTATTTATATTTAGGATTTTTAGCTCCAATGTGCATCACCTTGCACTTGGCCACATTGAACCCCATTTGCCATGTTGACACCCACTCGCCCATCCTTGACAGATCCCCTTGGAGTGCCTCACAATCCTCACTGGTTTTCACCACCCTGAACAACTTTGTATCATCCGCAAATTTAGCCACTTCACTGCTTACTCCCATCTCCAAATCATTAATGAACAAGTTAAAAAGCAGTGGACCAAGTACTGATCCCTGCGGTACCCCACTGCTTACCACCCTCCACTGAGAAAATTGCCCACCTACACTCACTCTCTGTTTTCTATGAACTAGCCAGTTTTTGATCCATAAAAGAACTTGTCCTTCTATCCCATGATTTTTGAGCTTACTTAGGAGCCTTTGATGAGGAACTTTATCAAAAGCTTTCTGGAAGTCAAGGTAAATAATATCTATTGGATCCCCCTTGTCCACATGTTTGTTCACCCCCTCAAAGAACACTAACAGGTTAGTGAGACAAGATCTTCCCTTACAGAAACCGTGCTGAGTCTGCCTCAATAGGTTTTGTTCATCTATGTGCCTACTAATTCTTTCCTTAATAATGGTTTCCACCAATTTACCCGGTATCGACGTCAGACTGACTGGCCTGTAATTTCCCGGATCTCCTCTGGAACCCTTTTTAAAGATGGGAGTGACATTAGCTACCTTCCAGTCCTCAGGAATGGAGGCTGATTTTAAGGAAAGATTACATTTCCCCCCCCCAGGAGACCCACAAGTTCACACTTGAGTTCTTTCAGAACTCTCGGATGTATGCCATCTGGGCCTGGTGATTTATCAGTTTTTGAGTTGTCTATCAGTTTTAGGACCTCCTCTCTTGTCACCTCAATCTGACTCAGGTCTTTGAACACCCCTCCTGAAATCAGCGGTTCTGGAGTGGGCAAGCACTTCTCATCTTCCACAGTGAAGACGGAGGCAAAAAATGCATTTAGCTTCTCATCCACTTCCCTATCATCCTTCCGTACTCCTTTTACCCCTTGGTCATCTAAGGGCCCCACTGCCTCCCTGGCTGGTTTCCTGCTTCTAATGTATTTGAAGAAAGTTTTATTGTTGGTTTTTACGTTTTTTGCTTTATGCTCCTCACATTCCCCTTTTGCCTGCCTGACCACAGACTTGCATTTTATTTGCCATAACCTATGTTCCGTTTTATCAGCCTCACTGTGACTAGCTTTCCACTGCTTAAAGGAATTCTTTTTACTTTTTACAGCTTCCATTACTCTGTTTGTTAACCATGCAGGCTTTTTCCTATACCTGTCTGTGCCTTTCCTAACCTGCGGAATATATTTTTTTTGAGCTTCTAGGATCGTAGTTTTAAATAGTTTTAAATATTATTCCTAACTCTGTGAAGTAGCACACGTTATCTTAACTGTTCCAAGTACAATATGAATATATGGAATAATTAACTATACCATTGTGTTATCTGGTATATTTCTTGGAATAACTGAGCATATTATGTTCTTTTTTTCTAGCTTTGGGTAGTATTTATAACAATCACCACCTTAGGAAGGTTAAATTCTTGCCTGGCAGAGAGCTATTTATTTATTTATTTACTTAATTTATAGCCTGCCTTTTTCAATGAGACTCAAAGCAGATTACAAAATATAAAACAATTCAGGCAGCATAAAGCATTCAGCCGTGCCTCATTTTTGTAAGTAAATAGAAAATGGAATTGTATCTGAGTGCCAAGTTAAGACATTGTTAAAGTTCTAATGATGTATTTGTGATATTGTAGTAACTGCTACATTTTTTGTTTACTTACTTTACTTCTTTAAAGAAGCATGAGTTGGAAGAGGCAAGAGAGCGAGCTCCTTAAATACCTAAAATGTGACCTGAGGCAAAAGGCTCATGTGGTCACCTGGTTCCCAGGAAATACCGGAAAACAACAACAACAAAACTCTATACTCTGGATGGGACATAATGGGATTAATTGTTGGGCAATTGGAAATTTAATGGTCAGCAGGGAGTGACACCTCTGGGGGAAGGGTGTGAGACAAAGGAGAGAATGAAGAGAACCAATCATGTTACAGGGCCAGTGCTTCACAGCGGCGTTATCTGGATGGGTGACAGAAAGGCTGGATCGCTGCTATTGTCAGTTGCTGGATACATCCCTTTGTCTTAGGCTGGCTCAGGAGGGAGAGGAATGTGTGTTTTTCCAGGTGAAGTTAACACACAAAGGTGTGGGGGGAATGCAGCATGATGGAGGTGAGGTTCCCTCATGGCTTCTGTTCAGGAACATCTGTCCTTTACCAGAGCATGGCTTCTTTTCTGATCTACTGCTGTCTCTGCGTGCATGGAGATCAAGGCTGCTGGTGCAGGGGCAGAAGGCTTCTGTATTCCCAGGTCCACATGTGGCTTGGCATGCTTCTTAGGCACAAGGCTCTCCTTGGCCATAATGTACATTCCATAGTCCAGCATAGGGCACTTCTCTTGGGAACACAGCTCTGTCCATTGCCCTGGCACACACACTTCTCAGTTCAGCAAGGCAGTCATATTTAAGAGTCTTTAATAATGCCATCTGAAGTGGCTTCATGGCAACAGGATGCTGGTAAGCTCACTGACTGTGATTGAATGGATACTGAGAAGCACTGCAGGTGATGGATGAAAACGATGCCCTCTCAGAGCACAAGCCCAGTAGAATTGGCCACAACAGTGGAACTTCACAGAAAGTCCAGCATAAGACAGTGACTTCAGGCATGTGTTGCCTGGAGCAAATATGTAGATAAGGGACATGATGGAGTACTTGATTAAAAATGAAAGAAAAAAATAGAGCAGAGAATGAGAACTAGATGAACATAAAAACGAACACCTTTTTAGTAAAGGCATAATGTCAATAAATGAAGATCAAGATTAGTTGTTCTAGATTTTCTGGGCTGTATGGCTGTGGTCTTGGCATTGTAGGACCTGATGTTTTGCCAGCAGCTGTGACTGGCATCCTCAGAGGTGTAATAGAGAAAGATGGAGTACTCTCTGTGTCAATGTGAGAATTAAAATGGTAGGCAGGTAATTTATAACTACTCAGGAAGGTGGAGTAGGGCTGAGTCATTATCTTGTAGGAGTTCCCCAGGCTGTGACATGCTAATGGAGGAGCTTTCCTGAGGAGGTTCTTTTGCATATGGATTGGCTGTTGAAATTCTAATCTTATCTGTAGTGCCCAAAGAGGAAAAAGCTAAGTTAAAAGCTTGCTTTCAACAAAAATACTGTTAGTTGTTCATGAAATGATTGTATCATGGAGGAGCATCACTACAGCTAGGATGCCGCCATTTGGCTTCACCTATACTATTACTAGGCTTGCATTCTGAATCATTTCTACATAATTTTGTTTAACAAATTATGTAATTCTAAACTGACTCATCTGTAGCCTTTCTTCCAAAAGAATGGGTTTATCTGAGAAGGACAGTGATAATGGGGATATTTCAGTTTTCACAGTGCTTTACTGTAGTATGTATGGATAACTGCAACTCAGGGCCGTAGCTAAAGCCTTCCTAGTGGGGGGGGGGCCCTGGGAAAAGCAAGGGGGCTGGTGAGTGGGTGTGTGTGTGCGCGCACACACACACACACACATCACCCCTAGAAGTGACATAATGCCCTCCCCCCTTCTCGGCCCACTCTCTCCCAGTGTCCCCTCTAAGTGGAGTGAGTGTGAGCTGCACCTGTTGGGTTTTGAAGGCGCCGGAGCAGCCCTGGGAGGTGAAGGAGAGGCGGGGAAGGAGAGAGGAGGTGACTCGGAGCAAGCCAAGCCACGCCGCCAGGGAGAGAGGGGTGCTCCAGCCGAGCCGTCCTTCCAGGCCAGCTGAGCGGAGCCGTGCACGTGGAGAGGGCAAGCGGCGGCGCGCCTTCTTCCTGGCCGGGCCCCCTGGCTCCCCCC
>NW_015159717.1:1348681-1351437 GCF_001447785.1 Gekko japonicus
GCTCCAGCCGAGCCGAGGAGCCCGCCGTGGTCTCTGCCGCCCAGGACGCCCCGCGCCGCTCTTGCCCGGCTCCAAGTTCTGTGGCGCTCCCCCGAGGCCCTCCTTCCCGGGCCGTCCTCCTTCCCGGCCTGAGCGGAGCGTGCCGTGCACGTGGAGGAGAGGGCAAGCGGCGGTGCACCTTCTTCCTGGCCCGGCTCCCCTCCCCCGCCCCCGCCAGCGCGTTACCTCCCAGCCTGCGAGTTCGCAGTGCCTGCAGGCTCTCCCCGCCGCGCCTTAGCCGTACTCCGCGCCCCGGGGCTTCGGAAGGCCGGGAAGGAGGGCGGCCCGGGAAGGAGGGCCTCGGGGGAGTGCCACAGAACTTGGAGCCGGGCAAGAGCGGCGCTGGGCGTCCTGGGCGGCGGAGACCTCGAGGAGTCGGAGCGAGCGTTGCCAGCCTCCAGGCCGCGATGGGGGGGGAGCAGAGGATCGGGGAAGGGGGCCCGCAAAAGTAGCGGGGGGGCCGGCCCCGTGGGCCCCACGTGGGCTACGGGCCTGCTGCAACTCCAATAGGTGGTACAGTAAAAGCTTTGTTAGCTTGGTTAACTGGCATGCTTAGGACCTGAGTGCCAACCTGAGTCACTTCCTCTCATGCTTCCCTCTCATGCTACAGACAGATGTGGTGGCAAGCACATGAGTCTCTTGGGTGAGCCAGTCATGAGAGGGCAGGCGTTCCAAGCGGGTAGTGGGTTCCATCCAGGGCCTTGTTCACTTATTTATTTATTTATTCATTTCATTTGTATCCCGCCCTCCCTGCCAAGGCAGGCTCAGAGCGGCTTACATAAAACATATTAAACATTAAAACACAAAATTAAATAAAACGAGAACAATACACTTTTAAAACACAGCATAAAGCGCTAGTGCTGTGCACAGGCGACAGCAGACATTAGCAGCGTCTGACTGTGACATGTTAATGGTGATAGTAATTTGGGTCTGGCATTAACATGTTGATGACAATGTTAGTTTGGGGCCAGGGTCTCGATTTATTAGGATAGCTCCCTACTTGAAGGCCTGGTGGAAGAGCTCCATTTTGCAGGCCCTGAGGAACTGTAAAAGATCCCACAGGGCCCTGATGTCATCCAGGAGCTCATTCCCCCATTGTGGAGCTGCCACTGAAAAGGCCCTGGCCCTCATCACAGCCAGCCTGGCTTCTCTAGGACCCAGGAGGGCCGGACAATTTTGGCCTCTCTGGGGAACATGTGGGGAAAGGCAGTGCTCTCTGGGGAACATGTGGGGAAAGGCAGTCCTTGAGGTATATAGGCCCCTGACCTATATACTTTAAAGGTAAGAACCAGCACCTTGAACCGAATTTGGTATGCTATAGGCAGCCAATACAGTGCTTTTAGCGCAGGCTGGATGTGCTCCCACATATGGAGACCCAAACAGCAGCTTGACTGCTGCATTCTGCACCAGCTGCAGCTTCTGGATTTGGGACAAGGGCAGCCCCATGTAGAGAGCATTGCAGTAATCCAGTCTCGAGGTGACTATCACATGGATAGAGCAGGTAGAGAAAGAGGTACTTTTCTCCCTTTCTCACAATACAAGAACTTGTGGGCACTCCATGAAATTGCTGAGCGGTCGGGTTAGAACGGATAAAAGGAAGTACTTCTTCACCCAAAGAGTGATTAACACTTGGAATTCACTGCCACAGGAAGTGGTGGCGGCTACAAGCATGGACGGCTTCAAAAGGGAATTAGATAAGCATATGGAGCAGAGGTCCATCAGTGGCTATTAGCCACAAGGTATAGATAGGGACTCTGGGGCAAGTGATGCTCTGTCATCTTGGTGCTTGGGGGGGGTCAACAGTGGGGAGGGCTTCTAATGTCCTGGCCCCACTGGTGGACCTCCTGATGGCACTGGTATTTCTGGCCACTGTGTGATACAGAGTGTTGGACTGGATGGGCCTTTGGCCTGATCCAACATTGGCATCTCTTATGTTCTCTTATGTTCTTATGGATCACTGTTGCCAGGTCATTGCGTTTGAGGAAGGGAACCAACTGCTTGATAAGCCGCAGATGATAAAAGGCTGACTTTGCAGTGGCTGCTACCTGGGCCTCCATTGTTAAGAGGTGTTGTCAGCTAGCTGCCATTGTCATTCCGGTTCCTGTCTAGTATCCTTCGCCCCCCCTCTCATTCCTTGTTTGCTTGAGTTATGTTATGTAGTCCGTGGAACTCGCCAAGGTCGTGCAGCTGGTTGTAGGAGGAAAGCTTCGCCTAGAATGTTTTGGGTATCTAGCATGTGAACTGAACCTGTGTTGACATTATAGAACTGCAAAGAGCGCGAATTCCCATGCAAGGAGCGCGAATTGTATGTTCTATTCCCGCCAGCGGGAAATGGCCTCATTGGTCCTTACCTGGTTCAAATGTCTATATTATGCCTTCCCTGGTTACCTGTAGTTATTCCTAACAATGTCCTGTTCTGGTTAAACCAACGCTTTGAAATAAACTTTGCTTTGCTTTTCAACGTGGAGTTATTTTGAATGCTTGGGATCCAACATTTTGTTAGGAATCATCTTTCTCTATCGTCTCAATTCTGACGGCCGTCATGAGTGGGACTGAGGGGAACCCACCAACTACGGTTTCGACCGCTCCGCTAGTCACCACGGCTGCCGAAGTACCGGTGACTAGTTCTGGACTGACAGGAGCAATCGGGGGAGCGATCCTGCGAATGGACTATCTTCCGTGGCCGCCACCCACCCCAGGGAAGTGGGGCCCAGACG
>NW_015159717.1:1356056-1416544 GCF_001447785.1 Gekko japonicus
ATCAAACTCCTGTGCCCAAGCAAAAAATTAGGTTGGAAATTTATTGGGCCGTTTAAAGTACGCCGTGTTTTGAATAATGTTGCTGTTGAAGTTGAATTGCCTAAGAATTTGAAAGCTCTACACCCTGTGTTCCACATGAGCTTGCTAAAAAAGGATCCTGGTCATTGTGCATGGAGGCCTGCCCATGCCCCTCCCCCTCCCATTATTTTAGAGGGTGAGGAACATTTTGAAATTGATGACATTCTTGATTCCAGGTTGAAACGTGGTAAACTTTGGTATCTCATCCAGTGGGTTGACTTCGGACCCCAGCACCGTGAATGGGTGGAAGTGGGGGATATTTGGGCCCCTTATCTGCTCCAGGAGTTCCACAGACGATTCCCGGGCAAACCGGGAGGTCTCCCAGAAAATCTCCCGGGCTAGCCAGGAGGTCTCCCGGAAATTCCGGGAGGTGGTGGTTAATAAGTATTTTTGAGGGGGCAGTATGTCAGCTAGCTGCCATTGTCATTCCGGTTCCTGTCTAGTATCCTTCGCCCCCCCCTCTCATTCCTTGTTTGCTTGAGTTATGTTATGTAGTCCGCGGAACTCGCCAAGGTCGTGCAGCTGGTTGTAGGAGGAAAGCTTCGCCTAGAATGTTTTGGGTATCTAGCATGTGAACTGAACCTGTGTTGACATTATAGAACTGTTATGTTCCCATGCAAGGAGCGCGAATTGTATGTTCTATTCCCGCTAGCGGGAAATGGCCTCATTGGTCCTTACCTGGTTCAAATGTCTATATTATGCCTTCCCTGGTTACCTGTAGTTATTCCTAACAATGTCCTGTTCTGGTTAAACCAACGTTTTGAAATAAACCTTGCTTTGCTTTTCAACGTGGAGTTGAAAAGCACTCCCAAATTCCTAATGTCTGGCGCTGGCATCAGCGGTGCCGCATTGAAGGTTGGGAGTGGGATCCCTGCCCTTGGATCGCTCCGACTCAGGCACAAGATCTTCATCTTCATCAGATTCAATTTCAGCCATCTCTTTCTAAGCCAACCAGATACGGCTTCCGGACTAGAGTTGGATTGGCCATCCAACAGCAGATAGAGCTGGGTGTCGTCTGCGTATTGTGACAACCCAGCCCATGGCTCCGGGCAATCTGGGCAAGGGCAATATAGATGTTAAATAGTGTCAGGGAAAGCTCCGCACCCTGGGGCACTCTGCAAACTAGCGGGTGCCTTTGGGACAGCTGTCCTCCCACGGCCACCATTTGTCTCCGACCCAGAAGGAATGAGGAGAGCCATTGCAAGGCAAACCCCTGAATCCCGGTTCCGGCAAGGCAGTGGGTCAGTAGTCGACTGTGTTGAACTCTGCCGACAGGTCTAACAACAGCAACACCACCGAACTGCCCCGATCCAGATGCCTCTGGAGATCGTCCGTGAGGGCAACCAGTACCATCTCTGTCCCTTGGCCTGGTCAGAAGCTGGACTGGATGGGATCTAGCGTGGAGGTGTCATCCAAAAAACCCTGCAACTGAATCACTACTGCCCTCTCAATTAATCTACCCAAATAGGGCAAATTAGAAACCAGTCGATAGTTGGCCAATTCGGCTGGATCCAAGAATGATTTTTTTAAAGAGAGGGCGGACCACTGCCTCCTTAGAGACCCAGTTGAGCTCTAAGCAGGAGCAGGAGACAGAGCTGCTAGAGGGGTGAGTGGTTTTTTTTTGTTACTTGCTTTCAGCTGAGGGGATTCAGCTGAAGATATTGTGTGGGAGGACTGTGTTTGGGAGTGTGTGAAAGTGATTAGAGTTGTTGCAGAGTCCTGGCTGCTTGAGAGAGGGAGAGGAAGGGGCATTGTTTGACTATGATCAACTGTAATTCAGTATTTAAGAAAGTACCTTGCCAGAGGCACGAGCCGAAGGGCGAGCTAAAGGGCTCTTTGCCTGTGGCTCTTAGCCTAGGGGCTCTGTAAGAAGCCCAAGAAGAGGCAGAAAGCCAAGGCCCAAGGCTCTTTGTCTTCCCCGTAAGATAAGTTGACTTCGACAAGAAAAACCACAAAAATACAAAGGGTTTTAAAAGGGGGATTATATTTACTTATTTTAAAATAATTATGAAGCCAGAAAGCCAGCAGGGGGTTGGGGGCTACCCAGTGCTTTGCACGGAGTGTCATATGTATGACTATCTGCCCACTGGACAGAAGTCTTGGGTGTGTGCTCAGTGCAAGGAGCTCCTGGTTCTCAGGGAACATGTTTGCTCCCTTGAGGCCAAGGTGGCTGACCTGGAGAAGCAGAGACAGTCAGTTAGGCACACAGAAAAGACTCTCGGGGACTTGTTAGATATGTCCCACTCTGGATCTGGCAGCCCCGCCGCTGTCAGGGAGCATGAGGGTCAAGGGGAAACAGGGCACCATGCTGAGGATAAGGGGAATGTGCCCTCAGAAGGGACCTCTTCCCCAGCTGGTGAGCAGGTATCCTTTTGGACCAAGGAACCATCCCTGGGCAGGGTGGGAGGGGGAGCTCTTGGTAGTTGGTGATTCGATCCTTAGGCAGATAAACAGCTGGGTGGCGAACCCGCATACTGACCATATGGTGACTTGCCTGCCTGGTGCAAAGGTAGCGGAATTTACACGTGTTTTAGATAGGCTGGTAGATAGTGCTGGGAAGGAGTGGTCGTGGTGCATGTCAGCACCAACGATGTGGGGAAATGTAGTCGTGAGGTCCTGGGGGAGAAATTTAGGCTGCTGGGCAGGATACTTAGGTCCAGGACCTCCAAGGTAGCTTTCTCGGAAGTGCTACCTGTTCCATGCGCAGGGCTGGAGAGACAGGCACAGATCAGGAGTCTCAATGCGTGGATGAGAGCATGGCTAGTGACATGGACTGCCTGACAAGGTCTCGAGATAGCAAGAGGAAGGTTGCAGGGTTAACTTGTATGGGAAATTACAGCTGTTTCTATACAAATGCTAGAAGTGTCCAAGGTAAAATCGGGGAGTTAGGGGGGGAAATAGACATTTGGGTATTTCAGAAACTTGGGGGGATGAGGAAAATCAGTGGGATACGGTGATTCCCGGTTATATATTATATCGGAAGGATGGGGGGGAAGGGTTGGAGGTGGGGTGGCTCTGTATGTCAGAGAGGGTATAAAGTCCAGAAAGATTGAGAGGCTTCTGGAAATTCTATGGGTTGAAATAGGGGCCAAAAGGAAACTTAACACTGGGAGTTTATCACCCACCAGATCAAAAGATAGAGGAGGATTATAAAATGATGAATTAAATATAGCAGGTAGACAAAAACACTGTGTTGTAATAGGTGATTTTAACTACCCACACTTTGATTGGGTCAATATGTGTTCTAGTCGGAAAAAAGAGATTGAGTTTCTAGACACTCTAAATGACTGCGCTATGGAGCAGATGGTCACGGAACCTACCAAGGGAGAGGCGATCCTTGATTTGGTCCTAAGTAACACTCAAGACCTTTAACTGCAGGGAGCCGGCATTTCCCCATGCATCTGACCTCCGCGAAGATTGGATATGCAGGAGCTGATGTTTCCACGCGCCAAATCAGCTGGCCCGCAGAGAGAAGGGAGAGGGGTGGCGGCGGGTGTTGGGGCTTGGGCAGGGCTTCCCCTGGCGGCCAGCTTGCCGCCGGCAGGTAGAAGCCCCCAAAAAGCGGGCGACCCCTGCCAAACTGGGGGGATTGGCAACCCTATACTGCTCATCTCCAGATGACAAAGATAACTTCCCATGGAGAAAATGGATGCTTTGGAGGGTGGACTGTATGACATTGTACCTCACTGAGTTCCCTGTCTCCCCCAGGGTCCACCCCTGAATCTCCAGGAGTTTCCCAGCCTGGATCTGGCAACCTCCCCCCCCATTCCCTGCCAGTGCACAGGGGGCACCTGGCAACCCTAGACTGCTGCCAGGCCTAGGGTTGCCAACCTCCAAGTGGGGCCTGGAGAGTGAACTCTAGACAGCAGAGATCTCCCTACCTGGAGAGAATGGCTGCTTTGGAGGGTGGACTCTGTGGCATTATACCCAGCGGAGGCCTCTCCCTTCCCCAAATCCTGCCCTCCTGAGAGTCTACCACAAAACCTCTCGGAATTCTCCATCATGGCACTGGCAACCCTTGTCAGGCCTGGCCCCAAGGCTCACTCGCTTTCTCCCTCAAAGGCCAAAAGAGGCCTGGAAAGGGCCTTACCCCACCCTTTTACTGACAGAGCCAGTTAGAAGCCTCCCTCCCCACACACACATTCTAATCTCTCACAGTTGATGCCTGGAGTAGATCCCTGCAGAGGCCATTTCAAAAGGTTTTGGGGGGAATTCAACCTTCTCTGAGGGTTTCCCCCACACATACTTTTTGGATTTTTCTGCACACCCAGGAAGGCACTTGAGTCTGTAGAAAGAGTTGTTGGGGTAGAGAGTGAGCCCTCTGTTGGCAGAAATAAGTATCTGCACAGGAAAAAATGTCTGGGAATAGATTTAAAAATCTGATGACTCACCTGTGGTGGTGACGTCCATTCTAACACCGCAGTATTCTGCAATCTCATTCCCATTTCATTCTGCTGCATGTGTAGACCAAGTTGTTATAATTCAGATGAATTAATGACAAGAGATAGAGTAATGGGAAATAAAAATTAACAGAGAGATATAAGGACTCTGTTGAGCAAAACCATAGCTATCTGAAATCTTGGGAACATTACATGATGTTTTTAAAAGGATGAGTTTGTTGTATGGCTTGTTTATAATTAATTTAGGTTGTATTGCTCACAATCACAGTTGGCATTCAAATAATTTGTCACTGTGATTTCTAAACAAAAACCATGGGCAAATGCTTCTGTCTTACAAAATATATTTACCTTGTTATCTTCTATCTACACGTGGATTTGATATTAGAAGCAAAATAGTCTTTTAGATTTATTTATAAAAACAAATATTTGGTGTAGAAGCACTCAATGCTGGCTTCTGTTATTTTGGTTTTGTTTGTACAGTCCCCAGCTGCATTATCTAGCCCCAATGAAGAAAATTAAGTCAATGTAAAAGTATACTCTGTTTTTTTACAGAGAGGTCACGAATAGCCTTTCTTCCCTTGGTAGTCACCAGTGTTCTTATTATACTTCATTTATGTAGTTGAAGGACTCAGGAGAACCAGCTGGGTTCCCTGTCTGCACTCATCAAGTGTTAATTTCTGAAAGAGGTACTGCTGTCATGAACAAGTGCTGAAGGTACTCTGGTGGTCCTGCCAAACAACAAGAGCTCTTAATTAGCACCAATGTTCAATCAAGCTGCTTAACCTGCCACAGAGCTGAGGAGGTCATGTTCCTTCCTGCATCATTGCCAGCAGAAAATACCCAAGAACAGAACCCAAATGTTTCTTTTACTATAAGAATAGTTGCTAAAGGCAACTGATCCTACAGTCTTCATAAGATTAATGCGGACCTCGTTTTTAGATGATCAAGGTGAGGTTGTTTTATTTTGTTTTTTACATCTCTATTGTGAATGAGAGATTTTCTGAAGGATATTTTGAATATTTGTTCAAAGTAAGAATGGTAGTTTAATTTTGTCTGAGTCTGCTTCTCAGCCTTTCTTTTATCCCAATTTATAATTAGCACATAAATATCTTAATTGTTGAGCATATGCAATGCCTTTGTTGAAGGAACCTGGTATTTTGAAAGATCTGGTAACTTTTCTATTAATAATTTTGCCAGAAATATTTTTAAAGTATCACGAACAATCACTTATAGGGGCAATATTCATGACTCTGCAAGAGATTTTAACCACCCAGAATCTTTGGATTCTTCTTTGTCATTTCTGTATATTATACAAATGCTCTCCATGCTTGCATAGAGCCTCAACTAGGAACATTCTAGAACGAAGTTTCTAGGCATGAAATCTTCCCCCATTTTGAGCCCACAGACCAATGTGTATGCTCAAGGGGAAGGAGTTGTGGCATTCTTCTCAATTCTCTTTGGATTGCTCAAGTAGCAGCATCAATTGGGAATGTTCTTCTTTGTGAGCTAGCTTCAGTAATCAATCTACCCTTTGGCGTAGGATCGAGTGACCAGTTCCATTATCAGTCCACTAAGGAAGAGTAAGAAGAAGTGGGTCCAGAAACTCAGCAGCTGGAGTTGGTAAGGGTTGCATTGAAGCTGAGGTTGCTTTCAGAATCAAAATGGTGATTGACAGAACAAATTTCTGTTCCTCAGTATTTGGCTGTTTTTCCTTCCCTCTTTTTGTACTTAGAGATCGAATGACACATTTGTTTCTTGCATTTATTTAGCAAATTCCTTTGCCAGAGAAACCGCTCTTGATACTGTTGCCTGGATACAACAGGCTTCAGTCTGAAGTCATGGTCAAAATCAGGGCTGAAACAGAGGTGTGGAACTGGCCAATGATCTCATGATCAATGTACTGGTCAATGTGCCTCTGCAATTGTGTCTGAGACTAGAAAAACCTGGTCCCAAAATAGAGCTTGAATATAGGACAGACAGTTCCAGTGGGCTTGGCTTGGCACCTATCATGCCTATGTTTGGAAGAAAACTTGCCCCACCACTGCCAGCACACCTTAAGAAGTCATACACAGCGGTGGACTGGCCAAAGGAGGTTTTCCCCCACAAAAATATCTTATAGATAGACTAATGAGAAAAATAAAATAGTACAAGAAAGGTAGTTTTTGTTGGTGTTTTTTTCTAAAGTGAAGATGGATCAGGTCAAGAACATCTATGCCCATTTCAGATTTGTGAACCGGCCATTAGCTTTGACTTATTTTCTTATTTTCTTTTGAATATATAGTATTCATATTTATGCAAAATATTGAAGAATAGTATATTTGTAGTTTTTTGCATGCTAGCTAAAATAAATTTAATCTGCAGTGAACAGAAGGATCTTGTGTAGAAGAGAACTCATTGGTCATATCAGATTTTTCATATTTGAAAGGGCATATAGGGACCCAAATGTAGACCAGAGAGAAGTGCAAAGCCAGCTGCCTAAATCACAGTGATTTCTGTGGAATTTAGACAGATTTAATGCTTTCTTTTTAAACTTATATAATAAAAACACTATGAATAAATTACCTATGTACATTGAACTATTTAGTTTATATATTATAGTGTCTTTTGTTAGTATTTGCAGTCTAATGAGTGAAAACGCCTGTGCATGTCTGGAGACTAATAAGCAGCTGCATAGTTGTAAAAGATGGCTTGCTGTTAAGACTATTCTGTTGATACAACCCCTGTGCATTGTAAAAAAGGTACCTTGCCTTTTTCATACTGAAAAATACATAAGAATGCTTTCTTGTCTTATTGAGAAAGTGAAAGGGTGGCATGCTACTTCTTTTGTACATATATGTTTATGTCATCTGCATTGTTCTGACAGTTTATCATGGGCCTGAAAGAGTTTCATGTGTCAGTTAAATGACTATTTCAGAAAATATGTTTTTTAAGAGTCCCTTACAAAATAACTCAGCTGGCTCTTTACAGACCTCCTATAATGTATTTTTGTTTGTTAGTTGTTGTAATATAATGTGCATTTTATAAGGAAAAACAACATCAGTCTTTCTGTGACCTATCAAATGTATGTAGTAGCATAGTTGACATTAGGGATAGGCAAGAACTGGGTCATGTGCCAAAATTTGACACAAACGTGACCCAGTTCAGAGCCCCCAAACTGATATTTGGGGAAGGTGTCTTCCCTGAACATTTACGGAGCTTTTGCCTAGTTCAGCTGTTTGGGCCATTTAAACCTAACAGGGGATGGGTGCTTGGTTGCAAGCCATTTCAGCCTAATAGCAGAAGGATGCGTCTGCCCAGCTTTTAGGTTTAACATGTCCCACAAAGAAAAGTTCAGATCTTTCAGTAATGGCTCAGATCCTAACATTTTCCCCAGTGAGGGCACGGATCCTAATGTTCCTCCAATCACAGAGCAACCCAAATTTCCCAGTGAGAGGCCCAATCCTAGAAATTGGCCCAATAGCAGAACAGATCCAAACTTGTGGCCAGTGACATTTGGCCCTAAGAGTAAATGCCCGGGTTAAAATGGTATACAACATATTGGAAATTGGCAAACTTGGTTCAGACCCAGTTTATGATTGTGTCTCTATCAGTAACACACCAGGACAGAGACACCTTCCACCACACCTTCTTCTGTAGATGTTTGCCCTGCAGTATCAGGTAATGGTTGGAACCCAGGGGTCATTTCCTGCAGGAGCGCACAGGTGCAGAGCTCTGGCAGTAAAGAGCCCAGGGGGCGGGCACATGCAACAAGCCTTACCCCCTGCTCCCAGCAGCCCTCAGTCAGAGCAAGAAGCAACCAGGAAAGTTGCAGAGCTCCCCCCGGTCCAAAACAGTCCAGTGGCACCTTTAAGACCAAGTTTTATTCAGGTACTAGCTCTCCCTCCTCTGCGAGGACAGATCTGCATGTCCCCCCCCCAATAGCTAGCAATCCAAAACAGCTAACAATCCAGTGGAGCCTAAGCGGTGGGTGTTGCCTTCTAACACACTTCCAGTGATGTCAGGGGGTGTGGCATATGCAAATAAGTTATGCGAATGAGTTATGCTAATGAGCTCCTGCACCTCTTTTTCTACGAAATGACCCCTCTTGGAACCTATTGATCTGGTAATCTGCCCCCCCATCTCCCTCCCCAGCCTCCCTGTGCCTTGTACTGGCTTCTCACCCTCTTTGAAACCCACTCAGAGGAAACTTTGACGTTCCCTTCCTCCACCTCCCCCCACCTTGAGGGACACTGTATGCTTTCAACAAAACACTAAGGAAAGGTTTCAGTTCTGGGACTAGCCTGAGGAGGAACCCATCTGGCATAAACGGGATCTTTCACTAGGAATCTTGTGATTTACTTGCTGAATGCATGTGTGATATTATATGTCACCCAGTTACTTACAGCTTAATATCCTGAGACATATGCCCAAATTCTTTTTTTAAAAAATCAGCACCAATGTGTCTTTATGAAGCAGCCCTATGTTTTATATACATTAATCTGGGAAACAGAAACCAGTTCCAATGTAATCCGCCTAGGGATTCATAGCAATAACATATAGAAAGGTTAGACTGTTCTAATTTGTTCTCTTTTAGCCAGTTAACCACAGCAGGCAGGTAGCTATTTAGGACTTCTGCTGCATCACCAGGAGATTTGGGTAAGGATATATAGAGCTGGGTATCGTCAGCATGTTGACGACAACCAACCCCAAAGCTACAAATGATTTGACCTAAGGGGTTTTATATGGAGATTGAAAAGAATCAAGGATAGATTTGCGCCCTGTGGAACCCCACAAGATAGGTCCCACAGAGCTGATGATGGGTTTCCAATAGCAACAATAGCACAGATGACAACTGGTTTCCAATGCATGAGGAATGATTTGAACCAGTTCAAGGCACATTCCTGATACCTACTTCTGTCTCCAAGCATCTCAGCAAGATGGCATGATCTATTGCATCAAAGGCTACAGATAAATCCAATAAGTGCAACAGAGAGGCATGTCTTTTATCTACATTCAGATGGAGGTAATCAACTAAACCTAGCAGTGCTGTCTTGTCCCATAGCCTGGCCTGATGCCAAACTTAAAGGGTCTAATGCAGATGACTTATCCAAGAAGATTTGGAGTTGGTCTGCTACTGCTATCTCAATCAGTTTGCCCAAAAAGGGTAAATTATTTTATTTAATTAATTTATACCTGGCCTTTCTTTGCAGCGGGGACTCAAAGCAGTTTATATCATTCTCCTCTCCTCTTTTTTATGCTCACAACAACCCTTTGAGGTATGTTAGACTGAGAGACTGTGACTGGTTCAAGATTACCCAATGAATTTCCATGGTATGAGATGAGATTCGAACCTGGGTCTCCTGGATCCTACAATAATAATGATGAAAAATTGCTGTAAAGTTCACAAATCACAATGAATAGACAATAATAACTAGTACAGAATTGACGCTTGATGATGTTTATAATTTCTATGTTTTCAGAACACAGGACGTCAAATACGGAAGGTGAGCGATACGAACATCTTGAGTGGTTGTTCGTTTCGAGACAACTCTTTTTCAACCATATTCAGTTCTCTGGTTGTCTTATTGTGTTTAGCTGTGATATCAATCTTATCCAACATCCGTAAAGCACATAGGCTAACAAGTTTTAACAGCACAAGGGCTAACAAATTCTAAATTCGGACAACAAGTCCTGGATCCTAGCCTGAAACTCTTAACCACTACACCCCACTGATGACTGGGCAATAATTCGCCATATCATTTTTTTGTAGGGATGGTTTTTTAGGTAGTGGACAAATAACTGCCTCTTTTAAGAGCTGAGGGATAGTGCTCTGAGTTAGTGACTGATTTATGATAGAAGCTAAATGTTTGTTGATGTGGGCACTGGTTGTTTTTTTTTTTTTAAGGTAGAATATAAATGTGTTAAATAATAAATATTTTTAATCCTGGTATTGGCATTATATTAGTAAACTTTTCATCCTTCAAGAACAAATATATATTTCTAGTGCTCCTAGAAATTTGCAAGCCTGATTGAACTGTGTGAAGGGGCAACAGAACCCTTGAGCCAAATATTCTGTCTCATGTGTACCTTGACTAGTTCTGTGCTAGAATGTGTCATGTCCTCAGTGTTGATGGTTAGATGTGAAAATGTATGGTTTCCCAACAGTTCTGGTAAATACAGTGTCTTCAACTGTTCACACTACATTTCAGCTTGCTAGGTGGCAGAGTTTTATGAATTTTCTGGTTTTTGACCTTTAAGTAATTGGAAAATCTTATCCAGTTATATACCAAAATGGAACCTAAATTCCTTTTTTAATATTTATTTATTTATTATTAATGTAAGGCGCAGGGCGGCTTACATTAAAAGACTAAAATATATTAAAACACAAGTGCTTGTTAATACAATACAAACAACCAGAAAGAGAAGACCTCCCAGTGTAACAGTACCAACAAAAACAAAAACTGGGGAAGTCACTACCAATTGCAAAGGGAATAATATATTCATAAACTTAGGACATTACAATCCAATCATTCCATAAATGTCTAGTACAACACACCAATACATGAATATCAAGTACATATAATTAACAAAGAGTCCGGCTTCAACTTCATTTTGCAAGTAGACTTCGTCAGAAGTATTATCTTACTGTAAAAGACAATGTAAGTTATGTAATTTGTATACTACATGTGTATTGTGAAAATCCTTTTATCAGAAATAATTTTATATAATTTTAATTTTTATAAGACCAGCTATAAATAAATATAAACTACCATGTGTGATTGATTCCTAATAATGCACCTCTTCTTTTTAGGTTGCTATGATTTAAACTGGGACTAGCCCTTGTATTCTATAAAAATAAATACAATAATAATCAATTATTACTGCTGTTAAATTTTTTTATTTCCTTTCTTATATTAAAATGTTGAATGAAAGCAGTCATGCTGATCACTGAAGTCAGGACCAGTGTTTCCTCTAAGCTAAGTTAGTGTGAACTAGTTCACAGGTTTTTAGCCTCCAGTTCACACATTTTTGTCTTAGTTCAGGAAGGATGTCTCCAGAGCAAACTAATTTATGCAGCAGCTAAATCGCTCACTCACAACTTTAATGCCAGTAGCTCACAAAGTAGAATTTTTGCTCACCAGACTCCACAGCTTAGAGGGAGTGTTCGTCAGGACACACAAATCTTTGCATTTTTTAAATTGTTTTTTAAAATTTATTTTAGATTTATAGGCCGCACTCCCCGCATGTGGGCTCGGGGCGGCTTACAGATGAGGCAAGCATGCCAATAATTAAAACAGCCAAAACTTGATAAAACAATTAATCAATTATACAGTACAAGGTGCTCAAGTTGTCTCAAATTCCTCAGTAACAAGATGGGCTTCTGGTGTTGGTAATCTAAAGTCAATCATATCATTTTATTGTTTTTCCCCATTTCAATTGATTTAACCTTATGGCTTGACTTTGCAATTTTTTAAAAAAATTGAGTATAGTATCATTCAGAACTTATCAAAATAACAGTCTCCAGAGAACACTTCTGCTGCTGCTCCACTTTGAATATATTGCTGTGGAAGTCTTCTATAATGAAGCGAGAATATCTAGAAATTTCAATTCAAGTAGAAAGTTCTACATTTAAACAAGGTTGAATTTCAATATTAAAAGCTGTGTGTTATAAAAATAATTTGAAAAACTGCATATGATATGTTGGTAATATGATATGAAGCTTTTGACCTAGATCATTAGCTTGAATCCCATTCAAATTTTAATAATGAGAAATTGTTAGCAGGTGAAGGTCTTCTTGGTGGCCTGTGTGAAATGAATTGATCGTCTGCTCTTGTTCTTACCAGACAGATGTTTTTATCTTAGTAAGAGCTGCTATATGAACACCCATTGCTGCCAGTCTCCTGGAATATTGTTTTACCCGATGGTGGCACAGCAAGTTTCATATTTGCTTTAAAATGTTTGAGCACAGACTATATACTGAGTTTTTAAAATTGTTTAAGAACAAAATGTTTGTAATTGTGATGAGAGGTGTCACACATGTGGCCAGAAATATAGTTGCTGGACTTGATGGAAAAAATCATAGAAAATGTCTCTGTGCCCAGAAGCAGAACTAGCCTGGCCTCTCAGTTAAGCATGCCAAGAAGGGAGATCCAGAATAGAATAGCCTTGGAAATGGACAAGAAACAAGGTAGTAACATAGTTAAGAACTAGGGCTGCCAAGTGGGGGAAGGGGGCGGGTAAACGCCTGCTTTGGAGGCCTGATTTCCGCCGCCGCGGAATCGGGCCCCGGGGGGAACTCCGCCCCCCGAAGTGCAGCGTGGCTGCGTCACCAGAGGTGACGCAACCACATCAATCACGTTGGGGGCGTGGCCCCGATCGTCAGAGGGAAAACTCTATGGTTTTCCCTCCGCAGATTGGGGCCACGCCTTCAACGTGATCAACGTCGCACGTCACTTCTGGTGACGTGCTGGCGGCGCGTGCTTTGCGCACGTGCACACTCACATCGAGGACCGGAGCCTGGTGAGGCTCCCCTGCCAGCAAGAAGATTGGACTTGGCAACCCTATTAAGAACATAAGAGAAGCCAGTGTCGGATCATGCCAATGGGCCATCTAATCCAACACTCTGTCACACATTGGCCAAAAATACCAGGTGCCATCAGGAGGTCCAGCAGTGGGGCCAGGACACTAGTTTCACTAGATACAAGTTATACAGTCTTGTATAGATTAGAAGCTATCTAACTATATCAATAGATATTAGATGCATTGAGGCCCAGGTACAGAGAGTGTCTGAGAATGTCCAACTTCACAGAAGATGTTTGTGTTCGTTGAGGGCCAAAAGATACTTATATTATTAGACTACCAGCCTTTGATAAGGCTCCATTGGTGCCAGCCCCGAGGGTGAAGAGTCTAGGGGTGTTCCTGGATGCCTTATTGACTATGGAGGCCCAGGTCATCACCACTGCCAGGTCTGCCTTTTTTCATCCGAGTCAGGTCAGGGAGTTGGCTGCATATCTCACCCCCTGCGATCTGGCTGTAGTGACTCATGCAGTGGTCACTTCCAGATTAGACTATTGTAATTCTCTCTACGTGGGGCTTCCCTTGACTCTGCTCTGGAAATTGCAACTAGTGCAGATCACAGCAGTTCAGGTGCTGATGTCGCTGTCTGTGCAGGCACATATACACCCAGTGCTGTGTGACCTGCACTGGCTGCTTATTGAATGCCAGATCTGTTTTAAGGTGTTGGTGCTAACTTTTAAGGCTCTATATGGCCAGGGGCCTGCATATCTTCGAGACCACCTATCCCCATATGACCCTCATAGAACATTGCGTTCTACCAACCAGCACCTCCTGGTAGTCCCTGGCCCTAGGGCAATGCTCCCTCTAAGCTGTGGAGCCCTGTGAGCAAAAATTCTACTTTGTGAGCTACTGGCATTTAAGTTGTGAGTGAGCAATTTGGCTACTGCATAAATTAGTTTGCTCTGGAGCCATCCTTCCTGAGCTAAGACATAAATGTGTGAGCCAGAGGCTAAAAAACTGTGAGCTAGCTCACACTAACTCAGCTTAGAGGGAACACTGCCCTAGGGATGTCCAACTTGCCTCAACTAGGGCCATGCCCTGGCCCCTGCCTGGTGGAATGAGCTACCCTATGAGATCAGGGCCCTGTGGGAGCCTGCAAGATGGAGCTCTTACACCGGGCCTTTAGGTGAAGCAGCAGGCATCCATTTTGATTAGGCCTCCCCTCCAGTGACTGCAGATCCTAAAAGCCAGACTGGGACCACACTATCTGCCATTGAGGTGCATTGTTGTTTTAAATGCTGATGATTTCAGTAAATTAAGGCTGATGATTTTATGGATTTTAATTGATTATTATAATACGTTTTAATTTGTAAATCTGCATTAATTGCAGATATGTATGTATGTATGTGGTACCCGCCCTGAGCCTACGATGAGGGCGGGATAGAAGTCTAATGAAATAAATAAATAGGTATGAGAAATTTGTAATCACCATTTTTAAGTAGACTTTTGTTAAGATGAAGAGTAGCAAGAGTGATAGCAAGAGTGAACTAACAGTTTCATATATTTTAAAAAGATATAGATAACCTTGTATGGTGTTTGAAGTTATAAGCTAATGGTTATAAGATGAGTTAGCCAAGAGTGTGTGTAACAGAAAGCTTAATTTCAGAGCAAAGTTTACAAGCATAGGCAGCTGCTTGGAAGGCAGCCTGCAGCTGATTGGTCACATGACCAGAGAGGCAGAGAGAGAGAGAGAGAGAGAGAGAGAGAGTGTGTGTGTGATGTAATGGTTTTGGAATCTTCAGTTTTGAACTGGAGGGAGGAAAAAACGGTTGGAAAAGATGTTAACAGCTGACTGCTGACCAAAAGAGGAAGGGGAGAAAGGGTAGTCTCGGATGGGGGAGAGAGAGAGAGAGAGAGTGGACCCTGTGAGCTGCTGAGGAGTTTAATGATAGAAACTCCTGGTTTATAACTCAGACACACATAGTGCTCCTCTATAAGAAATCCTGTTGGGGAAGGTTATACAGTTCTAGCTAGGGACCAACTGCAAGTGAACCAGTTTAAGGAGACGCTAGACTGTGGGAGAGCCTTCAATAGAATAGAAATATAAAAGACGGAGTGTGCAGGAAGGGCACTGGAAGAAAACT
Source organism: Gekko japonicus (assembly GCF_001447785.1). Lineage (NCBI taxonomy): Eukaryota > Metazoa > Chordata > Lepidosauria > Squamata > Gekkonidae > Gekko > Gekko japonicus. The sequence goes on from NW_015159717.1 coordinate 1,371,175, forward strand.
AAAAGACCTAAGAGCAATCCAAAGTTTATAGTAAGGAACAAAAGAAAGCCTGAACAACTGATTGACTACCTGTATATAACCCTGTCCCCTGGTGCTATTTTAAACAAACTGTGTTTAAAGTGGAGGGTGTCATAAACCTCTGTGTCGAGGAGGGCGAACTAAAGGTAGAGAGGCGGAAAGTGTGCTGAGAACCCCCTGCAGTAACAGTGTGCTTATCAAGTGGGGCAGTTAGCTGTTAGGAGATTATGTTAAAATCCTAAGGGGAAATGAATTGATCAAAAGCTGCTTTTTAGAAGGGGCTCCTTGCCTGTGACCTGCTTATCTTTGGGGTAAGAAACTTTTATGGACTCATGTAATTTCTCTCCTTTAATTAACTATGTGACAGTGATGGATGGTATGTTTTTACAATATAGTCAATGTTAACAAATTAACAAAAGCTTGAAATGGAAGCATAGATTCTCTAATAGTATTTATTTGAGTATTATATCCATAACGAACCTGAAGATTTACTAAGCTGTACCTCTGGCAAGGAGTTAAATGATCTGATATAGGAAAGGTAACTAAATGCTTAGGGCTTCATAAGTGCATGCTAATATCTGAATCAGGCCTGCCCCGGGTCATCCAGAACAGGGGGTTATATGGGGAGGCAGAGCTTGTATATTATATATCTATATATTACATATCTACAGATATTAGTAGCTTGCTTATTGTGGTATACTTAAAGTACAATCCTAAACAGAGTTACACCCTGTGACACCCCTTTTCCTCATTCCCACAGACTGCCTACCCCCTACCACAACCTCTCTCAGGTTCAGGGTTACGAGTAGGTCAGGCTGTCACACATTTCTACCCTTCTTTCCTCTTTTAAAATCTATAGAAAGCCTTGATGACCATTTCACATCTCAGATCCTCTCTCTCATTCACAGAGACATCAGCAGATAGGGTTGCCCAGCCCCATTTAATAATTACACCTCACTGAAACATTGCATAGAGTTATTGGGATTGGGAGCTCAAAAACAGTTCCATTCACATGCTGCCATCATTTATTCATATCCTAAAATGTATGTAGACCAGGATCTTAGCTTGTGTGTGTGTGTTTCTTTCCCTGAAACAACCAGCCCACAGGGTTAAACAAACAAGAAGTTAACTTTTATTTATGGTTTGAACATAACACTGAATGAAATCAGGTAAAGGTTACAAGGTTTCTTTTCAATTGAACTTTTTCTATAGTCCAGCATTTGGGATCTTTTGTTACAAATTGACTTTTCCCAGTCAACTTTTAAGTTGTGCTGGCCACAGCTTCACTCAGCCAGACACACTTTCAACTTCCCAGTTGCCCTCTTTCACTGACTTAGCTTCTGTTTTCTACTGTCTCTCTCACTAACATTCCATCAGCTCCCATTGGCTGCTTTTAGGGAGAGGCGGAACCTAACTCGCCTGTCCCACACCTTTCTAATAACAGTGGATTTAGATGTAAGACTGTTTAGGATTTAACTGTTAAAGTCTTATTTCTATGTTGCATGTTCTATGTTTCCAGTATTGCAGAGAATGTGACATAGATTTTACAAAGAAATACATTGCAAGAATCCTTGTATGCTATGTACAGATAAGCATGTACGTCTTTTGCTCTGGGTTCAATGCTGTTGGAAAGCAGGTTTCTTTCCTGCTTCTCCACAGCATCGTGACACATTTGTGCACCTCTCAGAATTTCCCTGGCTTTTCCCCAGTCTCTCCCAAATCTGATTCAATCCAAAGTTTTGGGGAAGATTACAGCAAAGCCTGGTTGGCTGCTATGTGAGTAGGAAAATTCACATTTTCCCAGCCCCACAAACACAGTAGCCATTTTCCCTATGATGGCTATTTCTTCCAACCACCACTGGGGGGGGGGGTTCAAATCAACAACTGAATAATCGTTATGTCAGTGTAACATTATAATTGTAATTGTAACAGGTTGTCTGAATCCTCAGCTTTTTAAAAAGAAGTCTCTAACCCCCTTAGTTGTGGGACATGATCAGGGGTCTTGTTGTAGAAAAAGAGCTGCCGGGGCTCATTAGCATAACTCATTAGCATAACTTATTTGCATATGCCACGCCCCCTGACATCACCGGAAGTGACAGAAGGCCACACCCCCTGACATCACCGGAAGTGTGTCAGAAGGCCCGGCTACTTACCCTCCTGCTTCATCCTCATTCCCAAACGGAATGAGGATCGAAGCAGAGGGCGGGGTAAAGAAGGAGGCGGGGCTTCACCACGTGACCGCCCCGCCCCCTAGAGGTTCTCTTCCGGAGCTCCGTACCTGAGAGCTCCCCCCCGACTAGAGCCCTGGACATGATATCTCTATAACAAAAAGGGCTAAAGCTGGGGTGCCAAACATATGGCCCATGGGCCAGAACCCGCCCATCCAGGGTTCTTATCTGGCCCATGAACAACTGATTACCTTTACTGCCAGATGACAGAGGCTATGCATTATGGCCCTTTATATTGTCCCAGTGCTAATGCATAGTGGGTGGTGAAAGTGGGAGGGTGGGCATCAGGGAGATACCGTAAAGAAATACTATAAGAGTGTTAATGTATAAGCATGTTTGTATTTTGATTTTAAAATAATGTTGTTAATTGGGTTTGCCTGTGTCCTTTATAAAGTTTATATCTTCAGTACCTGGCATTACATTTTATGGCACACATGGCCTGGCCAGACAAAGTGCCATATATGTCAGATCTGGCCCTCGTAACAAATGAGTTTGACACCTCTGGGCTAAAGTATTTTCTTTAAAAAATGAAAGCTGGCAATTTGGAGAACCTGTTACACACACTAATGTAACTTTATATTGGTGTAATTTCTGATTTAAAAAAATAACGGAAGAAGCTCTGCTAGTGTGGTGGGGAGTGGCTGCTGACTGATTGGGGCAGACAAATTATGGGAAACCTTCCACAGGGAAGCCTCTTTGCTGGTGCATTGTACTGGCTGCCGAAGAAGCAACTGGAGAGCTCCACATGCCTATCCCCGTGTGGAAAACACCACGAACAAGCAGGGATGGGTACTGTATGTTGTCGAAGGCTTTCACGTCTGGAGTTCATTAATTGTTGTAGATTTTCCGGGCTGTATGGCCATGGTCTTGATATTGTAGTACCTGATGTTTCACCTGCAGCTGTTACTGGCATCCTCAGAGGTATAGCACAGAAAGATGGAGTATTCTCTGTGTCAATGTGAGAGAAAAAAATGGTAGGCAGGTAATTTATATCTACTCAGGAAGGTGAGGTAGGGCTGAGTCATTATCATGGAGGAGCTTTCCTGAGGAGGTTCTTTTGCATATAGATTGGCTGTTGAAATTCTAATCTTATTTGTAGTGCTGTTGTAAGATGTAGAGCATTTTGTGTTTTTCAGGACAGAAAACCAAGACCCATGTATTTTTAAATTCTCTTCTTTCCTGTTGAAATTGTGCTAATGTTTATGAATTTCAATGGCTTCCCTGTGCAATCTGGCATGGTAATTGGATGTGTTGTCCAGCATTTCAGTGTTTTGGAATAAGATACTGTGTCCTGTTTGAGTTAGGCTATGTTCAGCCACTGCTGATTTTTCAGGATGGCCAAGTCTGCAGTGTCTTTCAACTTTGTTCAGTTGGATTGGTAGAATAAGAGTAGGATGCACCATACTCCCTTACTATTTGTGACACGGCCCCTTATGCATAACGCCCCCAATATAATTTCCAGCTACTCAAGGCCATAACATTGGGGGGAAATCAAAGATCTGCATTGGGGATTGCAAATGGGGAGATGTACTTACATTTTGTGACCTTTGGTGGTAGTGGGAAGACACAGGTTCCTAATCATAAAGTCTGGATTGGTTTCCTTTTAATAACAGCACACCAGAAACAGAGGGCAGAAAAGATTGCCTTGACAGAGGGTGCAGTCACAAATGCCAGATAAAATAGGGGGGAGGGGAATGGTTTAGATGATTTAGTCCATCACTGAGAAAGTGCGGTTCACATATCCGTCTTGCACGGTCTACTAATGTTGTGATTATGCCTTTTTTGCCAAGGGTGGTGATTGGAGTTTTTGTGTAAATAACGATCCGTGTGAGTTGGTTTTCTGTAGACCTTGTGACCTAATTGAAGGTTAGCTTTGTGGATGACCATGATAACTAGAAATGGGAGTTTACCCTCAGTTTCTTTTTCCATGGTGAATTGTACATTCGGGTGGATGTTGTTGAGGTGGTCTAAAAACTCCATCAATTCTACCTGTCCATGGTTCCGTAACCAGACTGTAGGTTTGTGGGATGCAGATTCTAAAGCTTTTTTTTCAAAATGTTCCATGTAGAAGTTTGGTATAACTGGTCTGAGAGGGCTTCCCATGGCAACCCCATCCATCTGTTCATAGAATTCGTTATCCCATTGGAAGTAACTGGTTATCAAACAATGGTGGAATAAGGCTGTTACGTCCTCCAGAAAAATCTGATTAACGTGTGAGTGTGTCTTTTACCGGAACCTTGGTAAAAAGAGAAGCCACATCAAAACTTACGAGTATGCCCTGTGGGTTGAGTTTCAGAGGACTGATTTTGTTGATAAAATGTGTTGAATCTTTGAACAACAGTGTCTGAGTCATGAGCAGTGTTCCCTCTAAGCTGAGTTAGTGTGAGCTAGCTCACAGTTTTTTAGCCTCCAGCTCACACATTTTTGTCTTAGCTCAGGAAGGATGGCTCCAGAGCAAACTAGTTTGTGCAGTAGCCAAATTGCTCGCTCACAACTTTAATGCCAGTAGCTCACAAGGTAGAAATTTTTGCTTATAAGACTCCACAGCTTAGAGGGAGCATTGGTCATGAGCGCGGCTGGCTATTGTTATTCAGCAACAGTTACTTAAACTTTTTTCTGCTACTGGTCAGATTTTTTTTAAATTGCTGTAATAAAGAATTATTTTTCAACAAACTAGAGGCTTTATCACTAAAGTTGGCCTTGGCATTCTGAAACCATATCTCAAGTCTAAAAACAGCTGTGAGCTGCAACATAATTATTTGGATTTTTACAGCTAACTTAAAGTGTTAATGTAAACAAGACTGAATTCATTAGTCTTGATGCTTCTAGCAACTAAGTGAAGTATTAATTTCTAAACAAAATGGGCAAGAAACTCTGTCATACCTCTCAGAAGTCAGGCACCCCTCCCTTTAAGAAAGAAGCAAAAGCCAAAAAATCCAAAGCTCTTTTTTGGTTAAAAACTCAAAATACTAGTGTAGCAGAGATACATAGTAACACACTTACATGCTCTGAGTTGAGTACTTCTGCCCAAATTAATATATCATCGGATAGTTGCTTATCTGATGTGGATAGAGAGCCAGTTTGGTGTAGTGGTCAAGTGCGTGGACTCTAATCTGGGAGAACCGGGTTTGATTCCCCACTCCTCCACTTGCACCTGGCTGGATGACCTTGGGCAAGCAGTAGTTCTGATAAGAGCTGTTCTTGAAAAAGAGCAGTTTCTGTCAAGAGCTCTCTCTGCCCCACCTACCTCACATGGTGTCTGTTGTGGGGAGGGGAAGGGAAAAGGAGTTTGTAAGCCGCTCTGAGACACCTTTGGGTAGTGAAGGGCAGGGTATAAATCCAATCTCCTCCTCCTCCTCCTCCTCCTCCTCCTCCTCCTCCTCCTTCTTCTTCTTTTTCTTCTTCTTCACAGAGGCAGAAAATGCCTTACAAAAGTCTGTTGTTTAGGAGACAATTGCCGGCAACAATGAGGTTAAGGTAAAGGAGGTGGAGAAAAGAGATTATCAAATACTTGCTGAACAACGTTTCTGAATTGCTGACTGTTTAAACCAGATTTATACCCAGTTAAATACATTGACAGATAAACTGGATTCCTTAATATCATTTGTCCAAGAGATCCTAAAAATGCAGCCTCTTATAAAAAGCAGCAGTGGGCAAGGGAATCTTAAAGAGACCTTAAGTACAAACCTTGAAGCAAAGCTTATGTTTCAGTCCAACCAGATAGCTCTGACAATACTACCATACAGAGGGTGTATTCCATATTGGGGCATGAAAGAAGCAGCAAAGCATCATTTAAACTACATATTAAAGATACCATTCCAGAAGATGGATTTAATCAGGATTCAACATCTCTCTAATAGTTGTTGTTCAGTCGCACAGTCGAGTCAGACTCTTCGCGACCCCATGGACCATATCCCGCCTGGCCTTCCTGTCTTCCGCCGTCCTCTGAAGTTGGCTCAATTTTGTGTTCGTTGCATCGATGACACTGTCTAACCATCTCATCCTTTGCCGTCCCCGTCTTCTTTGACCTTCAATCTTTCCCAGCATCAGGGTCTTCTCCAGTGAGTGCTCCCTTCTCATTTGGTGGCCAAAGTATTTGAGCTTCAGTTTCATTATCTGGCCTTCCAGGGAACAGTCAGGGTTGATTTCTTTTAGGATTGACTGATTTGACCTTCTTGCAGTCCAAGGGACTCTTAAGAGTCTTCTCCAGCACCATATCTTCTCCAGCACCATAGTTCAAAAGAATCTATTCTTCGGCGCTCGGCCTTCCTTATAGTCCAACTCTCGCAGTATAGGACCAAATTGAGGCATACTAGCAGAACATGATCATGGCTAGAAATGTTGCAACAGTCTGTACAAGAACATTTTGAGAGGGTATGAAATATTAAGGTTTTACATGTTTTGCATTAAATCTGTTTCTGTAATAAAATGTAACAGACAGGAGTACCATGTGGGGATGGCAGAGTTAGATACACTACTGTGTTTCAGATGACAAAATTAGAGCATCTATATTTCTCATCATCTCATGGAGTCTTTAATTATGAAAGTTAAAAAAAATTACAACACATTTTCTAAAAATATACTGCTGTTTTGCCATTTAATCCTGAAAACATTCAGCATCAAACTTTTGAAATTAGCGATTAATCTTCTCTCTCCACTCTTATTTCCCATCCCACCTGAAATGGTAACAGAATTAGTTCTTTAAAGATGGATATAAAATACAAAAAGAGAGCTTTCATTAGTAGTACACGATAAGAGAGATTCTTCTATTTGAAAACTGAAAGAAGACTTGAAAGAGGACTTAACTGGAAAAGAGTCAGTTACCTAAATATGAAACTTTTTATTTATTTATTTGCTGCCTTTCTTCCTTATGGAGCTCAAGGTGGCTTACAATATAAATGAAACACACAAAGCAGAGTACATAAAAGTACATAAAACTAAATTTAAAATCACAATTTGGGACTGCTTTAACCAAATGCAGTCTAAATAAAACCATCTTCAGCTGCCTCCTAAAAACTGAAAGTGAGGGGACCAAGCATACCTCCCTGGAGATGTGAAAGGAGACCTGGGAGTTCAGATTCCTACAGATTTGAGAAACTTGTTGTCCTGTAATTTCAATCATCTTCATCAAGACATCCAAATAATAGAACACCTCACAGTTCACATTATCGGACCACCTTCATCCAATAGAGAGTTTTGTCTTTCCTTGATTTCTTTTTCTTTTTACAGCTCTACCAATCTTCATACCGGATGCAGCTTTTTACAAATAGAAATGAACACTTAATAACTTTTTCTGGGCATTCAGGAAAGCTCGGGTCAATCATCCAGTGTTAAGCAGACTTTCCTCAATGGGAGGACTAGATATGCCACTCTTGCACACCTATTACCAGGCTGCAACAATTGCTAATGTTGTATGGATATTTGATGCTAATCCTTTAACAAGTTGGATGCAGATAGAACATATGTCAGTCTCTCCAATCTGATTGCAAGAAATATTCTGGAGGTTGCCTTCACACTGTCCGGAACAACTACAGACTAACTGCTTTTTAACTGCCATTCTAAAAGTCTGGGACAGCAAGAGAGCACACATCTCACAATTCGGAGGCTGCAGCTGGTGCAGAATGCGGCGGCCAGGTTGTTGGTGGGTGCCCCTAAATGGGAACACATCCAACCTGTGCTGAAGGCGCTGCACTGGCTGCCTATAGCATACCGGATTCGCTTCAAAGTGCTGGTGCTTACCTTTAAAGCCCTACATGGCCAGGGTCCGACATACCTGAGGACCGCCTTTCCCCATATAGGCCCCAAAGAGCACTTCGGTTGGGGTCCCAGCACCGTTTAGTGACCCCGGGTCCTAAAGAGGCCAGGCTAGCTACCACGAGGGCCAGGTCCTTTTCGGTGGTGGCCCCTATCTGGTGGAATGAGCTCCCGGAGGAGATCAGGGCTCTGCGGGACCTTTTACAGTTCCCCAGAGCCTGCAGGATGGAGCTCTTCCGCCAGGCTTTTGAGTAGGGGCCGCCGCCGCCACTACCACCACCGCATAACTGCGGAGCAGGACCGCCGGGGTGGGCTGATGAGTAATTGGAACATCATGGCTCATGGCGTCCCCCTTCTGACTTTTGACCTCTGACCTCCTCCTGATATGCAATGGAGAGTGCGCAATTTTAGTCCTTCATGATGTATCCTGTGAGTTGTCAATGTTTTTAGCTTCTGTTGTTTTAATTTATCTGTTTTATAGCACTTTGTGCCTTGTAAGCCGCGGGGAGGGTGGGATAAAAATGGAATGAAATAAATAAATAAATTCTCCTCTTTCACAAACCAGCCTTGGTTTCTTCCGGGTAAGGAATCAGGAGCCTTTCGGGACTGGATTGCAGCAGGCCTATCACGCCCACTGGATCTAGTTAAGCATGGTAAAATATGGGACAAAACATATTTTGATGGACTGATAGGAACCCCGATTCCTTGGCTCCATTATCTGCAATTAAAAAGTTTGACAGAACGCCTAGCCATGTTTGATACTTTTGAGACCAAAAACGGATTTTGAGACTCTCCTAACCATATAAAAGGACTTCTCTCCAGAATATACAAGAACTTGCTATCTGTCGATTGTTCACACCCCATATCATGCCAAAAAATTTGGAAGGACGACCTTCAGACTGAACTGCAATAATCCCATTGGCTCTCCATCTGGAATTCACCTGCAAATACTTTGATGGTCTTTAACATCTGAATGAACTCATTTAAACTCATTAACAAATGGTATCTCACACTGAAAAGGCTGAATTGTATGAACCCTTGATATAACCCTCTATGGTGGAAAAATTGTGGCTCCCTTGGCACGTATTTCCACTGCTGGTACCCAATCATTCAACAATTTTTGTGTGAAATTACATCCTAAATCAATAAAATTACATTGCAGCCGCTTCTGACTATGCCAGAGCTTTTACTTCTAAATCTGTGGGACTCTTCTTGGGGCAATTCACACAAGAATCTTACCTCCACCCTTCTTGCCGCATCCAGGCTGAAATTGACAACCTGGTGCAATAAGATATGGGATCGATTTGTGATGCATGATATGATCTCTAACCTTTTGAATGAAGCACAGTATGGCTCCACTGAGATCTGCAACAAATTCGGGCTTACCTAGGACCTGGTGCTTCGATTCATAGAGGAATGAGTCCCACTACCCTCTAACTAACCTGTATAAGGGCCAAGAAGCGACAGTTAGAACCGGATATGGAACAACTGATTGGTTCAGCATAGGAAAAGGAGTACGACAAGGATGTATATTGTCACCTTGCTTATTTAATATATATGCAGAGTACATCATGCGAAATGCTGGCCTGGATGAATCACAAGCGGGAATTAAGATTGCTGGGGAAAAGATCAACAACCTCAGATATGCAGATGATACCACTCTAATGGCTGAAAGTGAAGAGGACCTAAAGAGCCTCTTGCTCAGAGTAAAAGAGGAGAGCGCAAAAGTGGGCTTGAAGCTCAACATCAAAAAAACTAAGATCATGGCATCCGGCCCCATCACTCCTTGGCAAATAGAAGGGGAAGTCGTGGAAGTAGTGACAGACTTCACGTTCCTGGGATCCCAGATCACCGCAGACTGTGACTGCAGCCATGAAATTAAAAGACGCCTGCTCCTTGGGAGGAAAGCGATGGCGAATCTAAACAGCATGATAAAAAGTAGAGACATCACCCTGCCAACAAAAGTCCGCATGGTCAAAGCAATGGTATTCCCAGTAGTCATGTATGGCTGCGAGAGTTGGACTATAAGGAAGGCCGAGCGCCGAAGAATAGATTCTTTTGAACTATGGTGCTGGAGAAGACTCTTGAGAGTCCCTTGGACTGCAAAAAGATCAAATCAGTCAATCCTAAAAGAGATCAACCCTGACTGTTCCCTTGAAGGCCAGATAATGAAACTGAAGCTCAAATACTTTGGCCACCAAATGAGAAGGGAGCACTCCCTGGAGAAGACCCTGATGCTGGGAAAGATTGAAGGTCAAAGAAGACGGGGACGGCAAAGGATGAGATGGTTAGACAGTGTCATCGATGCAACGAACATGAAATTGAGCCAACTTCAGAGGACGGCGGAAGACAGGAGGGCCTGGCGGGAGATAATCCATGGGGTCGCGAAGAGTCGGACTCGACTGTGCGACTGAACAACAACAACCCTCTAATTTGAGTTACCACAAATGGCTCCACTTTTAATCACACCCTTTTTTCTGTCTCTCTGTGAAGACTCCTTTTGTTAAACAGAGCTTTAGGCACCTTGTATTACCAATGCTCCACTCTTGAACAGGTTCTATGCATTTAAGTATTAAAGGTATCATTGTATTTGACTCTGAATTGTTTCATATTTTCAGATTGTATACACTGACTTTGTTTATGTAATGGCTGTGGATTTTATGCTTATATGATCTTTGTGATCTTGTTATATTTTATGTGCTGATATTCTGTATGTTGTCTTTGACTTTAATAAAATCATTTATTTTTTAAAAAATTACAATTATGGTTTCCACATAGGGTTGCCAGGTCCTACCTGGCAGCCAGTAGGGGTATCTGTGGTCCTTTCCGGGATCACATACGGTGCAATGAAGTCACCCGGAAGTGACATCGTCATGTGACACTTTAGTTTTTTGATAAAACTCAATGGTTTGTAGCTGATTTTACCATAGAGTTTTGCCCAAAAACTAGAGCATTGCAAAGTGACATCATCATGTTGCCTTTCGGGCCAGTTGGCAACCCTATTTCCGCATGAAAACTCAGAACAACTGTTAATTAAAGTATACATATATATCTATATTATATTATTTTAATGTACAAGAGTGAAAATGCAGAAAATGTGGTTGTATATTTTGGGTATGGAAATACATCTGATTTAAATTATAGAATAATAAGTGGAGGACCCACAAGGACTTGTGGGGGACATCTTATTTCCCCTTCCGCACCATTTCCTCATTCCCTTCCCAGTCAGTCCTCATATCCTCTCCTTTTCCTGCCACCTTCTCTCCTTCCTACGCACACCCAGCTCCACCTTTATCCTCCACCTGGGAGCCTCTCCCTAGAAGTTGCATGGTACCAGTTGCCAGGTGTGGCTGAGCCCAGTTAAATGAGAAGCCAGCCCCAAGCTGAGCTGGCTGGAACAGTCTGCTCCCCGCTGGCACAGCTGATCCTCGGGCTGTCTTCTACAGTCCCTTTAAACTTTAGAGGGACTGCAGTAGAAGCATGACAAACAGCTAAGGCGGGAGCAAGTCTGCTTCCACCTCTGCTATTTTTGGATCTACCCGGTAATTCCCAAACCAGGATTGTTTCAGGCTTGGGGGAGGGGGGTCCTGAGAAAACCCAGATACATTTGGGATGCCGAAATCTACCTGAGAAATACCAGAATGGTATTTTTTGGGTAGATTTTTGGCATAGGTAGATCCAAATGCACATTCCTTGTTTTGATCCTTATGTTTGGTTGCTGAAAGTGTTATAAATAAACTCACCACTGTTCCTTTTAAGATAAGGAAGAATCAACTAGCATGAACTGAGCTATGGGAAATTTGAAATAAGCTTGTTAAGATGAGGCTCACTACAGACAACTATATTGGAGATTCCAGTTAAGGTTGTCCTATTTTACAGCTTCCTGGGTTTTTTTTTAATATCATTAAACATACAATATATTTGTGGAGGTGTAAATATTTTCAGTTTTGAACCATACATTGTAAAGGAAAGCATTGACTTTTTATAAATGCAATCACATGAAGAGAATGATTTTCAAACAGTTCTGAAGAAACATGATAAAAGTTACTCCTGACCGCCAGGTTTTTCAACATCTGGAAAGTAATGTTGCTTTTTGTAATACCTCTGCAATACCATAACACAGCAGGGTACATTAATGAGAGTTTTAGTCTGAAAGCCACAACATCAATGAAATTTATAGATGTCAGGTCATTACATTAGTCAAACATAGTTTCTGTGGTTTTATTCCCAATTTTAAGTAGGTATAATAAAAGCCATTTAGTGGCTATGAGGACTGAACATCTTTGGTGTTGATGAAATTTCATTTAACTGTCCTGATTAAACTAATACCATTTTCTGTCTGTATCATAAGCATTTTTGTGAAGAGTGCTTAATAGCTTTGTGTAGTAGCATTTTCAAAGTTCTGCCTTTTAAAATCTGGATTAGAGAAATTTAATTCAAGTCTAATACTTGAACATTTTAAGATGAAAAGTTAATTACAAGTTTGGATTAAGCACCATTTTGAATATCAATTACTTCAGGCTTTTGTTTGGACTAGTATCCCTTTATAATGTTCTAATTTAATTGATTTACAATACATGACTCCACGGGTCTTCAGAAACAGGAGATTTTTTTGAAATCAGAATCTTTGAAGTAAAGTTCAACAAACAAAGGAATTATGTGTTGAGATTTGTCCCTTACATCTTTAGAATATAAGGGCCTTACTACATTTTACAAAGTCTTTGGGTCCCCTGCATATCCATACTGCTACTGTTGACCACATGTGCTCAGGATGTTCTGTTCTATGAATTTAATTCCCACGCATATGAAGGCCAGTTCAGGTAGGATTTGTGAGGAGAAGGGAGCAACTATTGGGGAAACTTACAGTGCAGTCCCAAACAGAATTAGCCCTTTTAAGACCATTGATACTGAAGAATTTAGAAGAGTGTAATCTGTTTAGGATTGCACTGTTATGAATTCTGACACTATATGTAAGGTTAAGCCACTTCTGACCAACTCTTACCTTGAAAACCCTACAATGAGACAATCCAAAATGAAAAAACCTAAAGCACTGGAAGATGGAACCTCCAGATCAGATGGCATTAAATCAGATACTGGAGAAGAGCTGAGGACAAGTAGGACTAACGCCATTCTTAATCATGCAACTGAACTAAAGCCAAAAGGATGTTCAGTTGGTGATGTGAATGGATGCGAAAGGATAGTAGAGCTATTCCAAGCCACAACAAATAAAGAAAATAAAACAGTGGCCTACTGACTGGAAACCTCAATTTACATTCCAATTCTGAAAAAAGGAGACGTTAAAGACTGCAGTAACTATCAGACTTTTGCATTAATTTCTCATGCAAGTAAAGTGATACTCAAAATCTTACAACAAAGATTGTTACCATAAATGGAAAGAGAATGCCAGAAGTTCAAGCTGGATTCAGAAAAGGAAGAGGCACTAGAGATCATGTTGCAAATTTACATTTGTTACTGGAGCATAAGAGAGAATTTCAGATGAAAATCAGTTTCATAGATTACAGCAAAGCTTTTGGCTGTGTGGATTATAAAAAACTATGACTGGTTTTAAAAGAAATGGGTGTGCCACAGCATCTGATTGTTTTGATGCGCAACCTGTTCTCTGGACAAGAGGCTACTCTTCGGACAGAATATGAAGAATGGTTTCCAATTGGCAAAGGTGTCAGACAAGGATGTATTTTATCTCCCTATCTATCCAATCTGTATGTAGAACATATCATAAGGAAAGATGGATTAGGTTTGGATGAAGGTGGACTGAAAATTTGTGGAAGGAACACTAACAATTTGAGTTATGCGGATGACACCACATTACTGGCAGAAGATAGTGAAGACCTGAAACATCTCCTGATGAAGGCGAAAGCAGAAAGTGTCAAAACTGAACATCAAGAAGACAAAAGTAATGATGAGTGGGGAATTACACAACTTTAAGGTGGATGATGAATGAATTGAAATTGTTCAAGATTTTCTATTCTTTGGCTCCATCATCAACAAAACGGAGACTGCAACCAAGAAATCCGAAGAAGATTGAGACTGGGAAGGGCAGCTATGAAGGAGCTAGAAAAGATTCTTAAGTGTAAGAAGGTGTCACTGGTGGTGACTAAGATCACTTTAATTCATGTCATAACATTCCCATTACTGTGTATGGGTGTGAAAGTTGGACAATGAAGAAAGCTGACGGAAAGAAGATTATTCATTTGAAATGTGGTGTTGGAGGAGAGTTTTATGGATATCGTGGACTGCCAAAAAGGCAAATCAGTGGGTTCTAGATCGAATCAAGCTTGACAACTCCCTAGAAACTAAACTGACTAAACTACAGCTATCGTACTTTGGTCACATTATGAGAAGGCCAAAGTCACTGGAAAAGACAATACTGCTAGTAAAAGCTGAAGGCAGCAGGAAAAGAGGAAGACCCAACATAAGATGGATTGACTCAATAAATGATGCTGTGGCCCTGTTTGCAAGACCTGAGGATGTTGACAATAGGACATTTTGGAGGATATTAGAAGAAGAGATTGGATTTACACCCCGCCCTTCACTTGGAGTCTCAGAGCGGCTTACAAACTCCTTTCCCTTCCCCTCCCCACAACAGACACCCTGTGAGGTGGGTGGGGCTGAGATAACTCTGACACAAACTGCTCTTTTTCAAGGACAGCTGTGCCAGAGCTTGTGACTGACCCAAGGTCACATCAGCAGGTGCAAGTGGAGGAGTGGGGAATCAAACCCGGTTCTCCCAGATTAGAGTCCGCACACTTAACCACTACACCAAACTGGCTCTCATAGAGTTGCCATGAGTCATTCTCCCTTGAGAGGGGTACTAGACAAGAGCTCCCTCTTTCTCTACTCCAAACTGGGAGCCAGTTTGGTGTAGTGGTTAGGAGCACAGACTCTAATCTGGGAGAACCAGGTTTGATTCCCCACTCCTCCACATGCAGCTGCTGGTGTGACCTTGGGTCAGTTACAAGTTCTTTCAGAGCTGTTCCTCTCATGAGCAGTTCTCTAAAGAGCTCTCTCAGCCCCACCTACCTCACAGGGTGTCTGTTGTGGGGAGAAGGGAAAGGAGATTGTAAGCCACTCTGAGCCTCCTTTGGTTAGTGAAGGGTAGGGTATAAATTCAATCTCTTCTTCTCTTCTTTTCCTCTTATTTTTGATGTGTGTCTGGAAGCTCTGGCTTGTGCCACCAGATAGAATAATTCCATTCCATTCATTTTTATTGCTCATAGACCCATAAATCATAAGCAAATAGGATATAATACAAAATACAACATACATTACAGTTACAGTTACAATTTCACAAAATTAAGCCATTTGGTTACCAAATATATATTAACTGCCTAACCAGATACAATAATAATATTTGCAAGTGTAAATTTAAACTATGTTGACTCACTGCACTCTCCTCTTTCTTCTGTCTGAATACTAGTTCTGCGAGGCTCAAAAGCTTCTGTTTTCCCTACTAAGGTTAATTCAGAAAAAGATTCTACTTTTTCTTTTCCATTTTCTTTATCAACACAGATAAAGGTGTACACATAGTTAAGTGTGTAAAAGTGTTTACAATTGCTTCTTTCTGTTACAAAAAGCTCAGATTTATTTTCTAAATCCTAGAGACAACGTTGTAAAATAACACAATCACTTTATTATGGTCTTATAACTGTGTGGTAATGCCCCTAGAGTTATCTCAGATAGCATAAATAAATCTCTCTGTCTCCAGTAGTCTCAGTCTAGGTATTAGCAACTTCTCTATGTTGTTTCCCTCCTTACAGAATTTCTTCTTGGCCTTCACTAGCACAGGAACTCAGTCTTGTCATTTAGCATACTCTAGTAACTCCAGCCAAAACACTTAGCAACTCCTTGCATATGTTTCTTTAATCACATCTTTGTTCTAGAGGTCTGTGTTTGATGTCGTAACTATTTTCCTCTCCTGATATTTCTTCCCCAAACATACTACTTGCCCGTTATTTGGAGCTTAGACAGAGGCTAGAGGGAATGCCAGTTGCTTCAGCTATATTTATAATCTGTCCATAGCACCAATTCCAAATTTAAATTAGTTTTCCTTTTCTGTAACATAAATGCGATATTGAAGCTGAAACAAAATTTAGCTCTAACCTGCAAAGTTTCTAGAAGACAATATTAAGCTTAAATGGATACAAAGAACCTCCTCATTATTCCAACTCCCAACACAAGCAAAATATATTTTAACAGCTAGGGTTGATGCTAGATGGTCTCAATAAGCAATTCATGGTGGCCAAGAGAAACAATTATCAAACTGAATTTAATGTATAATGGAAGTAGGACTGGCAAAGAGATCTTCTGGCAATTGCTTATGAAAATTACTTTCACTGCTAATCTGAGAAAACTTTGTATTACCACTCCTGTGGTTCATTATTTGTAGTTACTAATGTACCTTTTTAAAAACTTTACAGTTATGTAAACTGAACCACAGGGTTTAAAAACATCCGGAGTTATTCCATGTGTTCTCTTTATGCCCCATTTATCTAGACGTAACTGCATGGTGCATTGGCTAGCATACTGGACAAGGATCTAGAACATTCAAATCCCTACTCAGCCATGGAACTCACTATGACCTTGGCCCAGTCACCCTCTCTCAGAGTAACTTACTTCAAAGTGTTGTTGTAAAGATAAAGTGGAGGAGGGAGAATGATGAACAATTCCTTGAGTTCTTTGTGGAAAAGTTGGAGAAAAATAAATTGATAAATAAACGTTTGCAGAAGTGGATTAGGAAACATCTTCAGTACAGACTGGCCATAGCAGGGCTCTTTTTGTAGAAAAAGCCCAGCAGGAACTCATTAGCATAATAGGCCACATCCAACAGCAGGAACTCATTAGCATATTGGGCCACACCCCTCACAACACAGCTCATTAGCACATTAGGCCGCACCCACGTGTTACCAGAAGTCTGGTCATCCAGCCACACCCACCTTTTGCTTGTTATTCTGTTTACCTTGTTTGTTGTCAAAACCCAGGGCCTTTTTTTGTAGCAGGAACTCCTTTGCATGTTAGGCCACACACCCCTAATGTAGCCAATCCTAATGAGTTTCTGCTGTTGGGTGTGGCCTATTATGCTAATGAGTTCCTGCTGGGCGTGGCCAACTTAGGAGCCAGCCGGAACTCCGTTCCTGTGCGTTCCTGTCCAAAAATAGCCCTGGCCATATGTATGCAAGTGCTGTCAAGTCACAACCAACTGATGGCAACCCCAGTAAGGGTCTTGCAAAGCAAGTGAGAAGCAGAGATGGTTTGCCATTGCCTTCCTCTGCAAAGTGTTCCTTGGCAGTCTCCCATACAAGCACCAACCCTACTCAGCCTCTGAGGTCTGACTAGATTGGACTATACCATGCTGCCTTCCCTCCCATAAAGACTGGAAACAACTATTGATTTCTAGTGAGCAGCAGAGGCTGCACAATTGCTTGTATCTTTGCCTCTCTTCAGTGTCACTTCTTCATTCTGTTATTTTGGAGCATGCGAATCTTCTGTTCTTCAGAGAAAAATACTTTGTGTACTAATTATTCCTCTACAAGTTTATGCTGCATGCATTATTTCTATGGCCTCTCTATTAAAAATGGTATTTCCTGACTTCTCAGTTTTTAAAAATTAAAGCTCTGACAAATATATCTAGTAAATTTATTTCTTAAATTTAATTAAGAATTAAATAAATTCCCTCTTAAGCCTGAAAGGGAAATGAAAAAGATTTTAATGATTACTTAATTATTCTTAAGGCAGTTTAAAGAATATTCTTGCAACAAGATTCAAGTTAACTTTGATAGTGTTAGAGTGTACATTAATTTCTATTTACCCCAGAAGGAAAGCTGTATTCTTTTAAGTAAAAATATTTTAAAAGTAAAACACGAGCCTAAAATAAGCCAATGTTCTCTAGAGTTCTCAGAAGGTGTAGATTTATTTACTATAGTTAAATCATAATTAGTTCTCAAGGGATAGTGTTTCTTTTAAACTGCTTTATTGCCACCATACGGGTTTTCCAAATAATCAAAAACTGCTGCTATTGCTGTACTTCTAGTATGAATGTGAATTTGTTGTAAGTAGAAACAAATGTTTGAAATTGCTGGTTGTCACTTAAGATAATACCATACTCCGATAAGAACAAGTACTTCAGAAAGAAATGTAGAAATGCAGATATATATCTCAAATAAATCTTGATTTCTTGAATATCACTGTAGGTTTGATATTTCATTTGAATGTTTTTCAGTCAGTTCTCCTATTTGAATTTTCTCCTGTATTTTTAGCTATACCTGGACCATTGCTAACATTGTAGGAAATCTCTCCAGTATTTTTATGAAAACCACACACTGTTCTAACAGGCATGTTCTCTTTTAAATAATTTGAAGGTTGATGTTCAAGGTGCCCCAGGAAACAGGTCTGATAGCAGTTGCAGTTCAGCAAACTCAAGGGAAAGGTAAGTTAGTACAATTCCAGTGTTAATGGAGAGAAAAGTATTTGATTAAATGTAAACTGTACAAGTTCATTTCTTCCTATCTGTTGTAATTTTGAGTAATAATAGTAAAAGAATTATAGGTCACTAGTTTAAAACCATCCTGCATTGTTAGTGAGACTTTTTCTAACCATTGTCTTTTTATGCATTGAATGTGCCTTTGTTTCTCACATGTTTCAGGAAGCCTAAATATCCTTCTTCTAGAAAGCACTTACATTGTAGGGCTATTGCATTTCCCCCAGAATTCAAACAAAAAATGTAAATTCCACCATCACTACCCCTTTCTGGTAGGATTAAGATTAGCCCTGGTGGATCAGACAGTGGAATATCTAGTCCACTATCTTGTTTCATGCAGTGGCCAATCAGTTGCCCTGGAGGTCCAATAAACAGGGCATAGAGGCCAAGGTCTTCCTCTGATGTTGCTTCCTAGCATTGGTCCTTGGAGGTTTACTGTGAAAGCAAGATTTTCCAATAGAGAAAAAGTAACAGCTTAACAGATGCTTCACTACCTGCCCAGATTTTTTCAAGCCTTGCATCACCCTAACAATGCCACTCTGCACCTTTTAGGGTGCCTGAGGATACCCATGCCAACAAAAACAAAGTTGTATTATTTTAGCATCCGAGTGACTATCTTTCCTAAAATGAATCACCCTAGTCTTAATAACAACATAAGAGAAGCCAATATCCAGCACTCTCACGCAGTGGTCAAAAATACCAGGTGCCATCAGGAGATCCACCAGTGGGGCCAGGACAGTAGAAGCCCTCCCACTGTTGCCCCCCCCCCCAAGCACCAAGAATACAATGCATCACTTGCCCCAGGCTGAGAGTTCCTATCTATAACTTGTGGCTAATAGCCACTGATCGATCTCTGCTCCCTCTTGAACATAAGAACATAAGAACATAAGAGATGCCAATGTTGGATCAGGCCAAAGGCCCATCCAGTCCAACACTCTGTATCCCACAGTGGCCAGAAATACCAGTGCCATCAGGAGGTCCACCAGTGGGGCCAGGACATTAGAAGCCCTCCCACTGTTGACCCCCCCCAAGCACCAAGATGACAGAGCATCACTTGCCCCAGAGTCCCTATCTATACCTTGTGGCTAATAGCCACTGATGGACCTCTGCTCCATATGCTTATCTAATTCCCTCTTGAAGCCGTCCATGCTTGTAGCCGCCACCACTTCCTGTGGCAGTGAATTCCAAGTGTTAATCACTCTTTGGGTGAAGAAGTACTTCCTCTTATCCGTTCTAACCCGACCGCTCAGCAATTTCATGGAGTGCCCACGAGTTCTTGTATTGTGAGAAAGGGAGAAAAGTACCTCTTTCTCTACCTGCTCTTTCCCATGCATAATCTTATAAACCTCAATCATGTCACCCCTCAGTCGTCGTTTCTCCAAGCTAAAGAGCCCTAAGCGCCTTAACCGTTCCTCATAGGGAAAGTGTTCCAACCCTTTTATCATTCGAGTTGCTCTTTTCTGCACTTTTTCCAAAGCTATAATATCCTTTTTAAGGTGTGGTGACCAGAATTGCACACAGTATTCCAGATGAGGTCGCACCATTGATTTATATAGCGGCATTATGATATTGGCTGATCTGTTTACAATACCCTTCCTAATAATCCCCAGCATAGCATTGGCCTTCTTTATTGCAGTCACACACTGTCTCGACATTTTCAGTGAGTTATCTACTACAACTCCAAGATCTCTCTCTTGATCTGTCTCTGCCAGTTCAGACCCCATCAACGTGTATTTATAGTTAGGATTTTTGGCTCCAATGTGCATCACCTTGCACTTGGCCACATTGAACCCCATTTGCCATGTTGACGCCCACTCGCCCAACTTTGACAGATCCCTTTGGAGTGCCTCACAATCCTCACTGGTTTTCACCACCCTGAACAACTTCGTATCATCCGCAAATTTAGCCACTTCACTGCTTACTCCCAACTCCAAATCATTAATGAACAAGTTAAAAAGCAGTGGACCAAGTACTGATCCCTGTGGTACCCCACTGCTTACACCCCTCCACTGGGAGAACTGCCCATTTATACTCACTCTCTGTTTTCTATTAATTAGCCAGTTTTTGATCCATAAAAGGACTTGTCCTTTTATCCCATGATTTTTGAGCTTGCTTAGGAGCCTTTGATGAGGAACTTTATCAAAAGCTTTCTGGAAGTCAAGGTAAACAATATCTATTGGATCCCCCTTGTCCACATGTTTGTTCACCCCCTCAAAGAACATTAACAGGTTAGTGAGACAAGATCTTCCCTTACAGAACCCATGTTGAGTCTGCCTCAATAGGTTTTGTTCATCTATGTGCCTACTAATTCTTTCCTTAATAATGGTTTCCACCAATTTACCCGGTATCGACGTCAGACTGACTGGCCTGTAATTTCCCGGATCTCCTCTGGAACCCTTTTTAAAGATGGGAGTGACATTAGCTACCTTCCAGTCCTCAGGAATGGAGGCTGATTTTAAGGAGAGATTACATATTTTTGTCAGGAGATCCACAAGTTCACAATTGAGTTCTTTCAGAACTCTTGGATGTATGCCATCTGGGCCTGGTGATTTATCAGTTTTTAAGTTGTTTATCAGTTTTAGGACCTCCTCTCTCGTCACCTCAATCTGACTCAGGTCTTTCAACACCCCTCCCGAACTCAGCGGCTCTGGAGTGGGCAAGCACCTCTCATCTTCCACAGTGAAGACGGAGGCAAAAAATGCATTTAGCTTCTCAGCCATTTCCCTATCATCCTTCAGTACTCCTTTTACCCCTTGGTCATCCAAGGGCCCCACTGCCTCCCTGGCTGGTTTCCTGTTTCTAATGTATTTGAAGAAAGTTTTATTGTTGGTCTTTACATTTTTTGCTATATGCTCCTCATATTCCCTTTTTGCATGCCTGACCACAGACTTGCATTTTATTTGCCATAGCCTGTGTTCTGTTTTATCAGCCTCACTGTGACTAGCTTTCCACCGCTTAAAGGAATCCTTTTTACCTTTTACAGCTTCCATTACTTTGTTTGTTAACCATGTAGGCTTTTTCTTATACCTGTTTGTGCCTTTCCTAACCTGCGGAATATATTTTATTTGAGCTTCTAGAATTGTAGTTTTAAACAGTTTCCAAGCTTCCCCAATGGTTTTGACCCTTTCTACTTTTCCCTTCAGTTTCCTCCCCACATGTCCCCTCATATCAGAAAAATTACCCCTTTTAAAGTTAAAAGTGGTTGTGTGAGTCTTTTTGGCCAATTCCCTATTTGTACAAATGTTGAACTCAACAACATTATGATCACTGTTCCCAAGCGGTGCAATCACTTTTACATCTCTCACCAGGTCTTGAGTGTTACTTAGGACCAAATCAAGGATCGCCTCTCCCCTGGTAGGTTCCATGACCATCTGCTCCATAGCACAGTCATTTAGAGTGTCTAGAAACTCAATCTCTTTCTCTCGACTAGAACACATATTGACCCAATCAATGTGTGGGTAGTTAAAATCACCTATTACGACACAGTGTTTTTGTCTAGCTGCTATCTTTAATTCATTCATCATTTTATAATCCTCCTCTATCTTTTGATCCGGTGGGCGATAACAAACTCCCAGTGTTAAGTTTCCTTTTGGCCCCCCTATTTCAACCCACAGAACTTCAAGAAGCGAATCCAATTCTCTTAGCCTCTCGATCTTTCTGGACTTTATACCCTCTCTGACATACAGAGCCACCCCACCTCCAACCCTTCCCCCCCTATCCTTCCGATATAATATATAACCGGGAATCACCGTATCCCACTGATTTTCCTCATCCCACCAAGTTTCTGAAATACCCACAATGTCTATTTTTCCCTCTGACACCAAGCACTCCAACTCCCCGATTTTACCTCGGACACTTCGAGCATTTGTATAGAAACAGCTGTAATTTCCCATACTGGTTAAGCCTGCCACCTTCCTCTTGCAATCTCGAGACCTTGTCAGGCAGTCCATGTCACTAGCCATGGTCTCAGTGGACAATTTCAATCCACCTCCCTGTAGAAAAGCAACAGGTACCCCCTCATCTCTCTGAGATGAGCCAACCCGAACCAGAGACTTTTCATCTCCTGTCGGCTTTCCCCCAATATTCAGTTTAAAAACTGCTCTGCCACCTTTTTGATTTTAAGCGCCAGCAGCCTGGTTCCTTCTCGGGACAAGTGGAGACCGTCTCGCCTGTACAGCTCCCTCTTGTTCCAAAAAGAATCCCAGTGCCTAACAAACCTGAACCCTTCCCCTCTACACCATCGTCTCATCCACGCATTGAGACTCCTGATCTGTGCCTGTCTCTCCGGCCCTGCGCGTGGAACAGGTAGCACTTCTGAGAAGGCTACCTTGGAGGTCCTGGCCTTGAGTTTCCTGCCCAGCAGCCTAAATTTCTCCTCCAGGACCTCACGACTGCATTTCCCCACATCGTTGGTGCCGACATGCACCACGACCACTGGCTCCTCCCCAGCACTATCTACCAGCCTATCTAAAACACGCGTAATGTCCGCTACCTTTGCACCAGGCAGGCAAGTCACCATACGGTCAGTACGCGGGTTCGCCACCCAGCTGTCTACCTGCCTAAGGATCGAATCACCCACTACCAAGAGCCCCCCTCCCACCCTGCCCAGGGATGGTTCCTTGGTGCAAAAGGATAACCGCTCACCAGCTGGGGAAGAGGTCCCTTCTGAGGGCACATTCCCCTTATCCTCAGCACGGTGCCCTGTTTCCCCTAGACCCTCATGCTCCCTGACAGCAGCGGGGCTGCCAGATCCAGAGTGGGACGTAGCTAACAAGTCCCCGAGAGTCTTTTCTGTGCGCCTAGCTGACTGTCTCTGCTTCTCCAGGTCAGCCACCTTGGCCTCAAGGGAGCACACACGTTCCCTGAGAACCAGGAGCTCCTTGCACCGAGCACACACCCAAGACTTCTGCCCAGTGGGCAGATAGTCATACATGTGACACTCTGTGCAAAACACTGGATAGCCCCCAACCCCCTGCTGGCATTCTGGCTTCATAATTCTTTTAAAATAAGTAAATGTAATCCCCCTTTTAAATCCCTTTGTATTTATGTGTTTTTTTCTTGTCAAAGTCAAATTACTTTATGGGGAAAACAAGGAGCCTAGGGTTTTCACTTTCTGCCTCTTCTTGGGCGTCTCACAGAGCCCCTAGTCCAAGAGTCCCTGGGCTAAGAGCCACGGGCAAAGAGCCCTTTAGCTCGCCCTTCGGCTCGTGCCAGAGGCTCGTGCCTCTGGCAAGGTGCTTCCTTAAATAGAGGCCTCCCCCAGCAGAGTGCTGGCAGCAGCTATTCAAATGCACCCAGGCACTCAATCACATGCAAAACAATGCCCCTTCCTTTTCCTCTCAATTGCAGTCAATCACAGTCAAACAATGCCCTTTCCTCTCTCAAGCAGCCAGGAATCTGCAAAAACTCCAAGCGCTTCCACACACTCCCAGACCAGTTCTCCCACCAAAATCCTCAGCTGGATCCTCTCCGCTGAAAGCAAATAAAAAACCACTCACCCCTCTGGCTCCTGCTCCTGCTCCTGCTCAGAGCTCAGCTGGGTTCTTGAAGCCATCCATGCTTGAATAGCCTGCATGCCACTGACAAGAAGAAGAAGAGGAGGAGGAGAATGGATTTATACCCCACCCTTCACGACCCAAAGGAGTCTCAGAGCAGCTTACAAACTCCTTTCCCTTCCCCTCCCCACAACAGACACCCTGCAAGGTAGGTGGGGCTGAGAGAGTTCTGAGAGAAACTGCTCTTTTTCAAGAACAGCTCTGACAGAACTATGGCTTGCCCAAGGTCATCCAGCAGCTGCATGTGGAGGAGTGGGGAAACAAACCCAGGTCTCCCAGATTAGAGTCCATGCACTTAACCACTACACCAAACTGGCTCAAAAGACCCAGACCATGCGCTTAACTGACCGTCAGATTCTCGCCATTTTACAACGCCATTTTACACTTTATGTACTGTTTTTAGACTTAACTTATTAAGAAGTTGTTTTATTTATTATAATCGGTTGTGAGCAGCCCTGAGCCTGCTGTGGCGGGGAGGGTGGGATAAAAGTTAAATAAATAAATAAATAAAACATAGCCACTACACTGCTCACGCAGAGTTTCAGATCGTTTCTATAGAAACTAAATAGCAGCAGTCCCAATAGCAATCCTTGTGGAACCACGCTGCTCCACTGCAAGAACTGTTCACTTATTCCTACTCTCAGCTTCCTTTTGCTTAAACAGATTTCAACCCTGTCCTTTTATCGCTTGACAGCTACGTTTGTTCAGAAGTCTTTGGTGAGGTATCTTGTCAACTTTATCTGTATGCTTGTTAATCTTCTCTAAGAACTACAAAAGGCTGGTGAGGCAGGACTTCCTTTTCCATAAATAGTGCCTGAAATTCCCTATTTAGTGTTAATTAGGAAATACCTGAAACAAAACAGGGAATTTCAGTCATTGTTTTGGATCAGAAATGTTCACATGCACACCCCTAATAGGTATTACACCAGATAGGTTGTCTAGTGAGGTTTAAACAATTAAATTTCTGATAACAGAAGTTGATATGGTACTGTTTCTGAGGACAGAAACTAATATGATTTTTTAAAAAAATTCTGGGGAACTCCTTTAGAAACATTTCTTCTATTGTTGTCAAATAATTCAGTGAAATAGATCTTCGGGTTGCCAGGTCCCCCCAGCCACCGGTGCAGGATGGGGTGGGCAGGGTTGCCAGACCCAGTTTGGGAAACTCCTGGACATTTGGGGATGGAGCCTGAGGAGGACAGGATCTCAGTGGAGTACAATGCCATAGAGTCTACCTTCCAAAGCATCCATTTTTTTGCAGGGGAACTGATCTCTGTAGTCTGCAGATGAGGTATAATTCCAGGAGATCCCCAGGTCCCACCTGGAAGCTGGCATCCCTAAACAGATGTTGGATCACATGGATGCATGCCACTAACGGTGATCATCTCCTCTAGTGTAAGGAGCTGTCTATGGAGGAAAGTGCCACCATTAGTGGAACATTAGTGGGATCTTTCTGTCAGCGTTGTCGGAAGCTCTAGTAAATACACAAACCAGGTTGGCTGGTGCTGACTATACACAGTGGTTTTATTTACAGAGATATTTACACACATTCCTGCGCTGCACTTGTAGACTCCAAATCACCAGGTAGTCCAGCAAAGTGCTCCGCATACAAATCCATTCACCAGAGTGAATAACTGCTTACAGACTGTACACAATATATACAATACAGCACCAATCAGAGTCCATTGCTGACTCATGGTGACATCACTTAGGCTGATGCAACCTAGATGCAATCCTGTACCTGGTGACATGTCACATGACATCTCAACTGTCATCCCAGATCAGGATGATCTACACCATTTACCATTACCAGGCTGTCATCTTGTCCCCATACAGAACAGTATGCCGTCACTTTCTGTATGACAAAATGTAATTTATGAGTAAATTATTTTGAATATTTGCTCCTTTTGTCTAAGGTCGTGGTGGAAATACGTGGCTGAGTCCTGTGGGAGCTGCCTTATCAACTCTACATATCACCATTCCATTATCTTCTGAACTGGGACGAAGGATTCCTTTTATTCAGCATCTAGTTTCTCTAGCAGTTGTGGAGTCTGTTAGATCAATACCTGGATACCAGGTATTTTTTTAATTTCCATTCTGTTATTTTCCTTTCTCTTCAGCTAAAGGACTGGCATATGCAATTGCTAGGTCAGACTTCACCTAATTCCATGTATTCTGCCCTCAGGTTTATATTTATTTGTTCATATGTAATATTGAGCGTATCATAATGAACAAAATGCATATTTAGTAGATTAAAACTGACAATTCGTGGAATCATAGAATCACAGAGTTGGAAGGTACCTCTGAGGTCATCTAGTCCTGAAGTCATCTAGTCCAACCCCTTGCACAATGCAGGAAATACACAAATACCTCCCCCTCCACACCACCAGTGAACACTGTTCCACACCCAGAAGATGACAAAAAACCTCCAGGATCTCCAGCCAAACTGGTCTGGAGAAAAATTGCTTCCTGACCCCAAAGTGGCGATCAGCATTTCCCTGAGCGTGTAAGAAAGGACCACAAAAACTAACCACTGAGGCAACCCTTCCTGCCCTCCCTCTCATGATCTGCCTAAGTTCACACCATCAGCATTGCTGTCAGATGGCCATCTAGCCTCTGTTTGAAAATCTCCAAAGAAGGAGAGCTTACCACTTCCCAAGGAGGAGGAGGAGATTGGATTTATACCCCACCCTTCACTCGGAGTCTCAGAGTGGCTTACAAATTCCTTTCCCTTCCCCTCCCCACAACAGACACCCTGTGAGGTAGGCGGGACTGAGAGAGCTCTTTCAAGAACTGCTCTTTCAAGGACAGCTCTTGTAAGAACTATGGCAGCTGCGAGTGGAGGAGTGGGGAATCAAACCAGTTCTCCAAGATTAGAGTCCACAGTCTTCACCACTACACCTGTTCCACTGAGGAACCGCTCTAACTGTCAGGAAGTTCTTCCTAATGTTTAGCTGAAAACTCTTCTAATTTAATTTCAAAGTGTTGGTTCTGGTCTGACCTTCTGGGGCAACAGAAAACAACTCCATACCATCCTCTATATGACAGCCCTTCAAGTACTTGAAAATGGTTATCATATCACCTCTCAGTCATCTCCTCTCCAGGCTAAACATACCCAGCTCCTTCAACCTTTCCTCATAGGACTTGGTCTCCAGATCCCTTACTATCTTCATTGCCCTCCTCTGGACACGTTCCAGCTTGTCTATATCCTTCTTAAACTGTGGTGACCAAAGCTGAACACAATACTCTAGGTGAGATCTAGCCAAAGCAGAGTAAAACGATACCATCACTTCACATGATCTGGACACTATACTTCTTTTGATACATCCCAAAATCGCATTTGCCTTTTTAGCTACCACATCACACTGCTGACTCATGTTCAGTGTATGGTCTACTAAGACCCCTAGATCCTTTTCGCACATAAGACTGCCAAGACAAGTCTCCTCCATCCTATAATTATGCATTAAATTTTTCCTACCTAAATGCAGAACTTTACATGTATCCCCAATGAAATTCATTTTATTTGTTTTAGCCCAGTTTTCCAGCCTGTCAAGAACATCCTGTATCCTGACTCTGTCTTCTACCATATTTGCTACCCCTCCCAATTTAGTATCATCTGCAAATTTAATAAGCATTCCCTCTATTCCTTCATCCAGATTATATATAAAGATGTTGAACAAACCAGCTCCCAGGACAGATCCTTGAGGCACTCTACTTGTCACTCCTCTCCAAGAGGATGAGGAACCATTAACAAGTGCTCTTTAGATTTTTTGTTGAAGCAATTTTAGCGGCCACTTCATCCTTTTTAACATTTTTGCATCCCTTGTTTAATGTTGAAAAGATTTTCGCCCCAGCTGTGAAGCAAGAGGCTAACCATATTCTCTCAGGAGGGAATCAAGTGTCCTGTCATCACTGCTCAAATTACAAACCAATCTTCCTTAACACCTCATTAATTTCCTTTGAATATAACCAATTCTGAATATTGGCTAACTGTAAGACATTGGAATTTTACAGGACTAGTTAACAAAAACATATGTTTCCTATATTATACAAAATCAATGCCTTGCACGTATTTACATATGAATTTCATTTAAGGTGATATCCAGTAGCCTTTCCTTTAGGAGTTGTCTTTTATTAACACTTCCTAACTTCAGGATTTCATAACTTGGCTCTAAAAATGCTGCATGGTGGAATTTAAAGTAACATTTTAATTCACTGTAGTTTGGAACACTAACTATGTAATGTAGGAAATTCTAAAAATAACATTTTGAAATATCCACAAAAATCACCTCTTATACAAAAGTAATCCCATTGACATCAGTTGTCCTAATGAGTAGTGTTTTTTGCCTCCTTTCCTGCTATATTAATTTAGCCTTTTAGACAAAATATAATATGTGGTTTTAATCATAAGTCGCCTTGAGCAGGACTTTGAAGAGGTAGCATAGAAATATCATAAATAGTAGGTTGCTTGAACCAAATGTCGTGGGTCAGCCAGGCACAGTTTACCCTAAACAGGCAGAGGACTCTTCAGAAGAGGAATGGGCATGTGAAGAAGGTCCAACTTCAATGTTTCAGAAGCAAAAATATCTTTAAAGACCATGTGACAATGAAGATACAATTCATATGGCAGAACAGGAGACCAAGAATAAAACTTAAAGATACATAAAAGAAAGAGCTGGACTGGTAGCAACACAGAAGAAGACCAGAAATACTCCTAAAATAAGCAACAATAGACATTAAACTTAAAAATCTCAATGATTTAAAAACTAAAATATCTGAAATAAAGTATAAAGAACTGGACTGACATTAACAATGAAGAAGATGTGATAAGATAAGAAATACGAAGTGTTGAAAGGACGGGATAGACTGAACAAAAATTTTGAAAATATATAGTTAAGATTTTAAAAATGATTTGGAGAATATATCAAGTAAAATATATAGATTTATAGCCAATCTAGAAGATGATAAGAATTCTTTATTTTTAACTATTCGCAAAAGATATACATAAGAATATAAAATGAAATTTAGAAGATAAATATAGTGTATGAGGTCCTTGAATAGCCAATCTAATGATGTATGGAAATCCCCCAATGTATATGTATGTTTGTTTGTAATTGTTTGTCTATATAAAAAAATAAAAAATATGGTGGGGGGAAGAGTACAGCATAGGATGTCATCACCTCTGTGACCATCCTGCAGGGGAAAGAGGAGCTCAGCATCAGCTCCAATGACTGGCTGACCCTCTCCCAAATGGTGCATGTCCTGAAGTCATTCCGGGCCACCTTGGATGTGCTCTGCACCCATACAGCCAGCCTGGAGCAAGTCATCCCCCTGATTAGAGGACTGGACTGGATGCTGGCCTCCACACTGCAGCTGGGCCCTGAGGGCATGGCTGATCTCAACGTGGGTCAGGGCCTTGGCAGAGAGGTTGCAGGTGGGCATCACCACCAGGTTGCATCCTCTCTGCAAGGAACAGGAGTCCAGACTGTGTGTGCAACCCACAGATAAAAGGCAGCATCACTCCCTGTAATGCAGAGTTCAGGGACTAGAAATGTGAGTTCTGCAGAGAGGTCTGGAGATTTCAGGCCAGCAAACATAGCCAGAGGAAACAGCTGGTGGAAGAAGCTGGGGAGGAGGAGGAGGAGGAGGAGGAGGGTGCACACCCCTCTTAGAGCCAGGTGAAGCAGAAGTTACAGTACTGGTTGTCGGTGGTTAAGTGGGAGATCAGGAGCAGTGCGGGGGGGCAGGCATGCTATGGCGGAGGATTCTGCCGAGGTTATGGTCAGGGAGTACCTCGCTGAATCCAATGAGAATGCCAGCTTCGATTCCCTGGACTATTGGTTGCATGGAGCTGTTATCTGGCCTGACCTCTCTTGCATGAACATGAATCTTCTCTCATATCCTCCCACCAGTACCCAGAGTGAGCGGATGTTCTTCCACCTGCGAGACATCCTCAGTCCCCACTGTTCCCATCTGGACATGGCCAGGGTGGATGAGTTTTCCTTTCTTAAAATCAATCTTCCCCTGCTGGGCCACCCTGCTTTGGACTGGCAGACTAAGATCCAGGCCTCCCAGTGTTGTTCCTCTCCCCCGTGTGTCCCCTTGCCCCATTCCTCCTCCTCTCTGTGTGATCCAGCATGTGGCTCACGGGTTGCACCCTTGGTGCTTGGGTGGGAGGATGACCGCCTCTGATGGGTGGGGTTGGGCTTGCCCCACAGCCAACCCAAACAGCATCTATTTCATAAGCTTACACTTATGTCATGAACCAACATAAGAAAACACCTACATCATGAACCAAACAACATCTGCCTCATAGCACAACACCTCCCTCATGGAATGACATTCACCTCTTCAAACATTTGCCTGTACAAATATGCCCCTGTTTGACTACCCCTTTCCATTGCATTTGTACAATTCACAATCACAACAGATGATCTCTCTGTACAATGTGTTCCACTAATGGTCAAAAACCATCCAGAATTTTCATGTAGGGGTGGGCTGAGACCAGGGAATGTGAGTGTTTGGGCCTGAAGGGGTGTCTGGCTGGGATGTCTTGCTGGGGTGCCCACGAAGCTGCCGTGGCATCATTGTGGGAAGCCACCATCAAAACTCTGGGGATGCCTGGTCTGCTTTTCTGATGTCTCTGCTTATCAGCTGAGTAGAAGTATTCACCGCAATGAATAGATGTTCTCCAGACCCGAGTGCAGAGTCAAAAAACCACCCCCATTGGTGGGTGTCCTCTGCACCTGTCTGTTTCCACCCTAGCTAGTGGGTGCCTCAACTAAGTACCCACATCCTTTACACTCTCCCAGTTGCTGCAGGGGTACTTTGAGGAGTCCCCTTCCAAAGTCTGGGGATTCCTGCCTTAACATTGGTCTTCCAGAGACTGGCTGCTGCATGTTTCAGCCCTTGGTTGGTGTGCTCTGAACCCAGGTGCAGAGTCGAATAATATACCCCTGCCCATGGGTGTGCTCTGCACCTGTATCTTTCCACCGTAGCTAGTGGGTGCCTTGGCTGAGTACCCACATCCATTATACACTCCCTGCTGTCATGGGGTTACTTTAGGGAGCCCCTGTCGAAAGTCTGGGGGTGCCTGCCTTTACATGGTATTTTTCGGATAGTAGCTGCATGTGTTGGCCATGGGAGGGGGGGCAGTGAGCAGATGGATGCACTCTGGACCCAGGTGCAGAGTCAGATAATACATCCTCGTCAGGACATCTTTGACTTGTACCACAAAAGAGAGGGAATAAATCTGAAATACTACCATTAATAGAGATTCTGGTGAATTTTCCTTCAAGATTAAAACAGTCCAGAACTTCAAGTAATTGTGTCCTACTCTATCAAAAGCCTTTTCAGCATCTAGAAAGATCAACATGACTTCCTCTTCAATATTATTAGCTTTATGAATTACATTAAAGATTCATTTAATATTAGGTTTCATCCTCCTGCTTTCAAGAAAATCTTGCTGATCAGAATCTGTATATGAAGATACGATTCTGTTTAACCTTTTTAGTAATTACTGAAGGCTAGATATTAAGATCATTATTAAGCAAAGAAAATGTAATCTAAATCAGTGTGATTCTTCCCTGGTTTGGGTATCACAATTACTTTGGTTTCTTTCCCAAGAAGTCGGGCTCTTTTGTGAATTTGTGATCTCATTAATCACTGTGATTAAAGGATGTTTAATTGTATCTGTAAATGTCTTATAAAATTCTGCAATAAATACATCAGGGCTGGGGGCTTTATTAGTTTTAAGACTGTACTGAAGTAACAACTTCAGTAATAAAAGGAGCTTCCAGCAATTCAATATCTGTAAAACTAATTATTAATATTGTTAAGAAATTTATGAACTGAAACATTAGATTCTCCTGAAGTATGTAACTCCTCATAGTACTACTTGAATGTAGCTGACATCCTTTGTTGTAACAAATATATTGCTATTTACTGCAGTGAAGTAACCAAATTCTTGTTTCTCTCCTTCAAGAAAAGCCTATCTAATAACTTTGATGGTTTGTCACTAAATTCATAATGCCTCTGTCTGATATTATTCATCAAACATTCAAATGTATAGGACCATTTTAATTCTGAGTGCTCAAGTTCATCCAACATTTCTTAAGTTGTTACCTCTACCAGCTTTGAATCAAGAAGCTGATTAGCTGACTTTAGTTTCTGGGGAAAATTAGTCAAATGACAGGCCTCAGCAAGTGGTGGGGTAATAGCGGAGATCTTGCTACCAGTGTTTATGGGGATTTTTCTCTTTACGAGAGCTCTTAATAACCAGTCCAAGGGTAAAAGAGAGAATGTTTTATTACAGGATATGTAGGGAATGTAACACACGGTAAAAGGCAGGACTTGTCATTGTCAAGGAAGGACTTAGGGATATTTAGGGAATGTAACACACGGTAAAAGGCAGGACTTGTCATTGTCAAGGAGATGCAGGAAGGAAAGATGAGAGATTGATGGGATTAGCATTTGAGATTGAAAGAAGTTACCCTGGGGCAAGGCAGGTTCATTTTCCAGAGTGTGCAGATGTCGGCAGGGTAGGTGGGTAGTCACAGCTGTCAAATCAATATCTCATGTGCTAGGTCATGTCCTAGGCATGATTATGGCCCGCCAATCCTGGCTTCCATCTTTGTGTCCACTTATGTCAAGTTGCCTGGTACAGGGACCCTGGGGTACCCCAATGAGGTCCATTGATGGTGGAAACTTGATGGTCAGTGTACTTACAGAGTTCTCATAGCCTAAATCTCAAGTGTCAGTGACTTGAATTTAATCTATAAATCTCTTTTCTTGAGCTACCGCTATTATTATTTCTATATCATTTTTTATCCTACACTTTTTCCATGGATACCAAAGCGGCATACATGGTTCACCTCCCCTCTGCCCATTTTATCCTTACAATGATCCCATGATGAAGTAGATTTAAGAATACAGGACTAGCCAAAGGACACCCTTGCGAGTTTCAAAACCTCACCGTGTGAAGATTTCAAGTATGATCTCCTCAGTCCTACTCTGTCCAGTGCATAATGATGTCTGACAAATGGCATGGCCCTCACTGGAAAACCACAAATGTTCATTTCTACTTTTGACTTGCAGAATTGTATACCCTCTTTCTAGAAATACCACTATCAGGTTCTCATTATATTATCTGCATTTAACATACATTAATTGTGTTGGACTAGTGTTCAGAAGTTTCATTAGTGCCTTCAATATGAAGTGGTACTTTTGGCTCTGCTTAATATTTTATTTGTTTTTATGTTAGAGAGTAGAATTACTTTAACCTTCATTTTTTATTCTAGTAGTTGCTTATCAATCTACATATTCCTATACATATTTAGAACAAGTTATCTTAAAAATATGTTTGTGACATAGATTTACCCTTCTTGGTTTCTTTAAAAAAACAGAACTTTGAGGGACCATGAAGCTGTAAAACTTTCATTAATATCTGTTCTACGTTAGAAATAATGTGAAAACTGAAAGTATTGGGCAAAGACTGAGCCCTGCACCGATGGATACTTTTTAAATGCAATAATATATGACTACCAACAGGCGCATTTGTTTCCCTAGGATATTGATCTGCGGGTAAAGTGGCCGAATGATATCTACTACAGTGATCTTATGAAGCTTGGTGGAGTTTTAATAAATTCCACACTAACAGGAACTACATTCCACATACTTATTGGTAAGAACATAAATTATGTCAAATATTCTTGTCCTTTCTCTGGTTTGAAGCCCCTTTTGGATTTTGTAATTCCAGAGTAGTAATCATATTAGTCTGTTTCAGAAAAAAATAAACATTACTCCAATGGTATCTTAAATACTAACACAATTTATTTCAGCACAAGATTTTGCAAGTCTGAACTTACTTCATTATCTGTATGATGTGCACACTCATTTGGTATCCATGTATATCCAGAGCTACAAACAGAACAGCAGGTGCGGGGGAATTATTACAAAGAGAGACCTGTTGTAAATCCTTCAGGTGTAAATCACTGACCAAAGGATTAGAAGAAATGCAGTTGTGACAAAGAGAGATCAGAAGGCCCAGTTTTTCATGGTATATGTATGTGACATTACATTGCAGTACACAGATAAAACAATCTCCAAGCAAAGGAATAATAAATTCTGTCACAGTGAGTAAGTACCACTCTCACCTGCTGATATACTGGAAAAATATTTTTATTTAGATATTTACATCCTGCTTTTTCCCCAATGGGAACCCAAAGTGGCTTACAATATCTTTTCCCCCTTTTCAATTTTATCCCCACAACAAGAACCCTGTGATGTAGGTTAAGCAAAGAGAAAGTAACTGACCCAAGGTCAACCAACAAACTTCCATGACAGCTTGGAGATTTGAAACTGTGTCTCCTAGTTCCTAGTCCATTACTCTAACTGCTATAACATTCTAGTTGAGTATAGATTCAACTCTAAGCAAGGAAAGTACAGGTTAAAATTTAAATCTGCTTGAGAAAAAAAATACAGTGAACTATGTTGGGTTTGCTAATCTAGTTAACACCTGTAAAAATATGAGGAGTCCCAGGTTTAGCTATGATATTTAGCACCTATATTAAGTCAGAAATGCCATGTTGCTGTCAAGATCTATGGAAGAGGGCTAGTATTGAACATCTTAATGAATTCTAATTTGGCTGTTCACTAATTTGGCTCTTTGGATTCTCGTTGAAGATCTTGTGTGGGAGAATATTGACTTTTAGACTTTTAGTGGGAGAATATTGACTTTTAGACTTTTAGTGGGAGAATACTGACTTTTAGCAACAATTTGCTAATTGATATTGCTGATTCCCCTTCTTTACACTGACTGGTACATTCTCACGATCATTTATATGTTTTTGTTGTTGTTTTGTTCATATGTTATATTTCTTTCAATGCATCTTCATAAGAACTTTCACACAACACTGTTAACCTGTGTGTAGTACTAACGGAGGGTTTTTATGACAACATTGATTAGAATAATTACTTTACCTTTTTTAAGTAAAGTGTGACTAATCCTCCTAAAGTCAATTTATAAATACTGCCAACTCATTAATTCCATATGTAATTGGCCCTTTAATGTATGCAAGTGCTGTCAAGTCACAGTCAACTTATGGCTTCCCCAGCAAAAGGCTTTCAAGGCAGGTGAGAAGCAGAAATGGTTTGCCATTGCCTTCCTCTACAGAGTTTTCCTTGCTGGTCTCCCATCCAAGTACCAACTCTGGTTAGCTGCCAAGATCTGACAAGACTGGGCTATGCCATGCCACCTTCCCTCCCAATAGGCACTTCAGTGATAAATGATTATAGTAATGGTACCAAAAGCTTCCTCTGTAGGGAGCTGAGCCTTGAATACATTTGGCAAATCTGGATCTGCCATCATCTGCCTCGAGAGCAGAAAAACTATATGTTTGGAAAAGGAATGAAATATAAACAAATAATTCAAGATTTGTGTGAAAGCCAAGATTATGACAGTTTTGAGAGCTTTATTCAAACAGTTACTTTTTGCCAACCATATTATTCATTTCTGGAGAGCAGTGTGAGAATGAGGCTTTGAAAAGGATCTTAGGCAAGAGAGCCTAAGAGATCTAAAAGTTGGCTTGATGGTGGAATTGTTTGGTCTTTTCTGTGAATCCAGTTATTTATTAAACATGTTTTAATGAGTTGAAGTAAAACTCATGTGCCAGTGCTCTGTATGAATTCCAGTGGGTGCACAGAGCTAGTATATGCATGAAATACCCCATTAATTTCAGCAACTAGAGCAGACCCACACATGCAGAGCAAAGAATGTGCATGCAGATTTGCTTGTTCCATTGAAATTGTTAGGACAGTTCTTGCAGGTGCAGCATGTGCACCTTAGAGTTTCCATGTCCATAAGAAATAACTGACCTATCTACAGATAGTAATGTTTTTGTCCCGTAATACTTCTTTAGGCAAGTATGCTGCATAAAAATGTCCTTGTGTTAAATGAAGCTGTTCCGCCTCTCCCTAAGAGCAGCCAATGGGAGTTGATGGAATGTTGACGAGGGAGACTGTGGAAAAGAGCCATTAGTTCCAATGAGAATGAGTCTGGCTGAGTGAAGTCGTGAAGAGAAACTTAAAGCTGTCTGAAAAATGGTCAATTTGTAACAAAGGATCCCCCATGCTGGAATAGGGAAATAGTTCAAAAATTCAATTGAAAAGAAACTATAACTTCTACCTGATCTACACCACTGTTATGTTCAAATCAGAAATTATTTATTTATTTATTATATTAGGCTTTTATACCGCCCTCCCTGCAAGTTCACTCCTTGTTTGTTTAATCCTGTGGACTGGTTGTCTCAGGGAAAGACAGACACACACACTAAGATGGCCTATATATACATACTAAGCCTATATATACATATATAGATGACCTATATAAACATACTAGGAAGAATGCCCGTTGTGG
The DNA here is from genome assembly GCF_001447785.1 of Gekko japonicus. Taxonomy (NCBI): domain Eukaryota; kingdom Metazoa; phylum Chordata; class Lepidosauria; order Squamata; family Gekkonidae; genus Gekko; species Gekko japonicus. The sequence goes on from NW_015159717.1 coordinate 1,407,640, forward strand.
AACTGAAGACAACAGGGCGCTAGCCTGGCCACGGGTGCGGGTCACCGTCTCCATCTGGGCCCCCCATCGCGAAGCTGGCCGTCCTGCCCCACATGGTCAAGGCTCTGGCAGGCCAAGGCACCTGGCCTCGCCCCTCCCCCTGGCACCCCCGCCCGCTCGAGACGCCAGCAGGGGAATTCAGCCAGGCTAGCCCCTCTCCCCACAATGGGCGTGAGCCGGGCACAGGGCACCGTCCACTTCCCGCCCCGCCCCCAACTTGGGGAAACAGTCCACATTCCCCCTCGCAGGGTTGAAGCCCCAGCGGGTCAAGGCGCCTGGGTTGGCCGCTCCCGCCAAGACCCCCAGCCGAGCGAGGCCCCAGCAGGGCAAGTGGACCGGGCTCGTACATCACCCTGCAGTGGGCAGCAGCTTGGGTGGGCGGCTGCAGGCCCTTGTCTCCTTCCCCAGCCCCCTCTCCTCTGCCCTCCTGCCGTGCAGTCGAGGTACCAGCAGGCCAAGCCGCCCGGCCTTGTCTGTCCCCCCAGCATTCCCGCCCAATCGAGGTGCTGGCGGAGGAAGCTGGCCAGTGTATAGATTCTGCCCCCCAGGCCAGTTGAGGGATGAGGGAAAGAACTCTACACTGGCTCAATACATTACTCAATCACCCAGAGATGTAGGTTCTCTGGATTTCAAGACAATAGCCACCAGAACCTTTTTCAACTAGGGTCCCTTTCCAGCCCAAGAGCAAGGTTCAGACTCTTAACTGGCCTCTGGGACTTAACACATTAGCAACTCAATCCAGAGCTGCGCAGTTAATCTTACCAAGGTAGCGCAATTGGTCAGCAGTTTAGGCTGCAAGATTTAGCTTGGAATTCAGTTACACATCAAAACAGACACTAGTTATAAACAAGAATAAGGTTTATTCAGTAGAGAACTTAGCACAGACTAATAAGGATTTCAAAATAACAAGCCTAGGCAAGTTTTGCCTTAACTAAACAGTAAGAAGCATATTTACCAACATCAGGGTAGCATCCAAGAGTTCAATATTGTCCATTGGAATAGTCCAGGAACCCCCAAGGGGGTTTGAGGAGGAACATCCCCTCCTTGCCTTCATGTGCTCTAAGGCACAAGGGGATCCTTTGTTCTCCCACAGACCACATGGCAGGACAAGAGCATTTCAGCGACTGCTAAGTTGACGATAGCGGAAGGATGGAAATCACTAACCGCCCTCGATGGCAAAATGGCATGATAAACTATGGCAACAGTTCGTTATGGCCAAAATCGCGGATTCAGTACAAAGAACGCAACAGACAGGCATAGCTACACATATGAGATATGTGAAAACTTGGTCACCGATACTACACTATCTGTCAATGGGAGGAATTCTCCCAAGTAACATGGCATATCACGAGTGGCTACACGTGTGAGACACATGAAGGGACAAGGTGTACTAATAGGACCATACCCCGCACTTAGACTCCGAACAACACTCATATTAAGTATTGTTAGCAACTCACCAAGGGAAACGTACTATCAACTGTTAACCATAAACAGCTATGTTCAATGAATTGTAAAATGTAGCATGTATTATCTAGATATACTCTGTTGTTAATATGCCAATAAAAATTAATTACAAAAAAAAAGAGCATTTCAGGGGTAAGTCCACAAAGCAGCAGAGATAGCAGGAACAGAAGAGAGGGTTCTCTCCATAGGGTTTGACCAGATATAGGGCAATCTCAGTCTCCAAACTAGCCCTGGCCAGGGGCCAATTGGAGTAGACATGGGAGTGTCCAATTGTTGGGTTGCCATGGGGACAACATTTGAATGGTCAGTACTCCTGAAGGCCACACCTGCAGTCATGTGGTCCCCAAATTCCAACCACCCCATGGCGTACGGGTGTTTTTGCCTGTTTGCTAGGCCATCTGTTCTCTGCCAGCATTGAAGTGTGAAGAATGTAGGGTTATATGGCAGGCTATTGAGGCCATATGGCTTCAATAGGAAATCAACACAGCAGGGTATCAGCAAGAGGCATTCCAGGGGAGACATGAAACCTATAGAAATCAATTTTTCTATACAGCCAGGCTTGCCCCTCTCCCCACAATGGGTGTGAGGCCGGGCGCAGGGCGCCATCCACTTCCTGGCCCCTCCCCACCTTGAGGAAGCATTCCACACTCCCCCCCATGGGGTCGAGGCCTCGGCGGGTCAAGGCACCTGGGTCAACCGCTCCCACTGCCACCCCCGGCCGAGCGGGGCAAGCGGACCAAGCTCGTCCCTCTCCCTGCAATGGGCGGCAGCTCGGCCAGCCGGCTGCGGGCCCACGTCTCCTTCCCTGGACCCCTTTCCTCGGCCCTCCCTCCGCGCACTCGAGGCCCCGGCGGGCCAAGGAATCGCCTGGAGACTTCCTAGCATTCAATTCCTTAGTTGGTTTTCCTAACAGGGTCATTAGCATATATATAGATGTACTCTGGCAGGCAATTGAACTGTCTGCCTGCCACTTCCGGAGAGAAACAAAACCCACACGTTTAAAACCCGGGGGGTTGTCTCCACACTCAAAAACAAATCTCTTCTGGAAACCTATGTTTTTCACAGCTGTGTAGATGAACAGGTTTGCCTTCTATAAAAAAGAAGACATTTTTGCAGATAACTGGAGTATTTCATGTTCTGCTTTTGACTAGTGTTTCTTCCTCAGGCTGTGGATTTAATGTGAATAACAGCAATCCTACTATTTGCATCAATGATCTCATTATGGAGCACAATAAAACAAAGAATACACAATTAAAGCCCTTAAGTGCCGACTGCCTGATTGCAAGAAGCGTAACAGTGCTGGAAAGGCTGATCAACACCTTTCAAGAGAAGGGACCTAATGGGGTTCTTCCCCTGTATTATAAATACTGGATACACAGGTCAGGAAATATGTCTGTTTAATATCCTAAGCTATTCTGAATTGCTTCATAGAAACCGAAACCAATCTATCTTTGAAGGATGGCACATCAGGATCTTAAAACTATACTGATTTAACAAGCTTTTAAATGCAACAAGCTAATTTTTAGTATTTATCAATAGTATTTGTTCATGCTTAGGCATGTTTAACATAATCTTATAGTTCAATATGCATGTATTAAAATCTGCCAGAAAGTTTGTTGTTGTTTCTTAAAGCTAAATATCAACCTATCTTATTCGGAAATGCTGAAAGCAGAGTATTTTTAAACTATGAAGTTTTTAAAAAATTCTACTGCAGTCAAAAAAAGTAGGAAACTAGAAGGTCCTAGTAAAACTGATTATCAAGGTAGTCTGTTAAATTAGCTCTACTGTGTGTAACCTACATTGAATATACATGTGGCACTTAACTGGCTGCTATTGGAAAGTAAGATGCTGAATCAGATGGACCATTGGTCTAATCCAGCATCAGTATTCTTACATAAGAATTCTCTCTCATACAAGGTAGATTACTTGAGTTTCATAGAAGATACTAAAGGAACTATCTGATCAGATGTGTAAGATGCTTGTGGCACTGGCCTGTCTGCCCTTGCTTACATTACATGCAAAAATAGTGGTGGGTGATTATTTGTTTCTTGGCAAAATGTTTAAAATACGATTGCTTGGCTGTAAATCTAGATAATCAGAATAATCAGATATCAAGTTTAAAAATGGAGGAGGGTAGATTACAACTACTATGACTAGGGACTTGATAATTTTCAATTTATTGAGTAATTCTTGCATTTCATTTGCAGCGGTAAGCAAGTCCATTTGAAAAATGATGCTGGACCATTAGCCTGGATCGTTGGAATAGATGATTCTGGATTCCTTCAGGTTCAGGAGGAAGGCAAAGATGTGCTGACTGTGCACCCAGATGGCAATTCTTTTGATATGTTGAGAAATCTTATAATTCCAAAACACCAGTAACTTTTGGAGTTGGCAGCAGCAGGTCTCTAAGAAAACTGTTTTATGCTTCCTAGATTAGGGCTTGAACTAGGCTGGAGGTAGTATATCAAACTAAAATTAGCTAAAGCTGAAGAAAAGAAACGTGTACCAAGCAAAAATTGAATTTTTGCATAATTTAATTCTTCTGGATTTCTGTTGGCTTGGGTGAGGGGAGGTTCATTATATTTTTTTCTCCCAACATTCATGGGAAAGAAGAGGAACCTTATGGTCAGCATGAAAACCCTGGCTTCTAATTTTTGGAATGGGTCGCTTAACTGAACTTTGTAACAGGAAATTTTGTTACATTGTTACTGCATACTTTTACACTTGCACTTACCATTAAAACTAATCTATTACTTTTGTTTCTGTGCATACATAGGAGTAATATACTTTGCAATAGAATATTTATAGTATTAAAATGTTAGCTTTGCTTTGCAATGCCTCAGTGAGGTATAGTTCTTATTGTGGATAAATAATATATAATATGCATGCAAAAGAAAGCTTATTTACATTTTTAATTCATTTTAAGGCATGCCACATGGTTATTAATAGGATTCAGTTCCTTTCCCTGTCAAACAACTGATTGAAAGGAGTTTTCCTGTTTTATTAAAAAGGCTCTGCACATGCTATGCTGGAACAGAGCTGAAGCTTCTGCAAGACCGGGGCTGTACATGTTCAAAATTGTTAGAAAACAATATTGTTTTGAGAGTTGGCCCTGACACCTACATTATTCAACAGCCTTTCACTTTCTTGAAAGCAGGCTTTAATTTCACAGTATCATTTTGAAGCCTGGGAATTTCACAAACAGTGGTGCCTACAAACAGAATTTATCTGCAAATAGATTTGAGCTTTTAACCTATCTTAATACTAGTAGAATCTTTTTCTCAAGGCTGCTTTTTACCTTATTCATTTAAACCTCCTTAATACTGCATACTATTTCATTTAGGCAGCATTTTGCTTAATTATATGCAGGTATACAGTTAAGTCCTCTGAATGCTACTGATAATCAAGTGGAATATTCACCTTCCTTCTGTGCTTTGCTAAAATCCCTCACATGTGTATCTGTTCCCAGGCTTTGTTGCTTAAGCCCTCAAAATTCAAGCTTGCAGCCCAATCAGCTAGACAGTAGTCTGAAATCAATTTCTGTATGTCAAGGGGCTGGAGGTAACCTATCCTGTTATTTGCCATTGGTTTGATCAGATTCCTGTAATTTTTAGATAAGAACATACCCCAGATGCACTGATGTCTTATAACCAGAAGTGGAGCTGAAGCTTAAAGTTTACTTCAAAAGAATCACAAAATAGATTGGCTCAAATACGGATCTACAAAGCATTAGAGAAAGTAGACATTGGCCTATAATGGTAGATTAGCATAATCCCCACATTTTGGAGGGCGAAGAGTTTGGTTATAAATTACTGGAGATTAAGCTGCCTTTCCACTGAAAGTGAGAGATTTCAATCTCTGTTACACAGTCTGTCCACTGTCTAAATATTTTCTTGCATAATGCATTATTTAAGCAACAAAACAGTAAACCAAGAGAGCATTCCTCAGCAGGTCTAACTAGAATCTGATTCAGGTTTATTCATGAGGCTTACCCCCAGGAAAATATACTTATGCTTTGGTAGTCTCTGTAAATTGCTTTATCCTTCACTAAGCAGCAACAGAGCATTTATCCATGTTGTCCATATTTATCTGGAGATGCCAGGAAACGAGGAGGTTTGGCAGCTCCTCCTGTAACTGATGAGCAGCATCCTGCAAACGCCCAAGGGAGTAGAGGCCAGGCCTTGGAGGCAAAGAGAATGGTTCTTAAAAGAATTTGGGGATTCCCTACGACATGCATGATTAGCCAGGCTGCTTTAACCAATGGATGGGAAGCAGGCTAAGGAGGACACTGGTGGAGAGAGCAGGGGAAGAGGAGGAGGAACACAATAGCTGAGAACTGGCTCCCCTTTTTGTGCAGAGAGCTGGGCCAACAGAGGGATGGGCAGCAGATACCCAAGAGCCCCACACGTGTTTTGGACTTGCATCTCAATGAAATCTCTCTTATCCTGTTGTCTTCCTCATAGTGTTTAGTTCATGAATTGTATTTTACCTGGTAGCTGCACAATTATTCATAGAGACTGCATTGGGCTAATCTTTGTGTGTATGAAAGAGACAGAGAGTGTCCAGTGTTCAGATTCTCGGCTCAAGTAGCAGAAATTATCCCATCCCCAGCTTTTCTTTGGGGGGCAACATTGGGAGGGCTTCTGGAGTTCTGGTGGACCTCCTGATGGCACCTGGGTTTTGGCCACTGTATGACACCCATGGGGACGGCACTCTCTGGAGGCATGCCCAGAGATTTATGTCTTCACAGGGAGATAAGGGAATTAGTGTGCTGGGTACCGGTAAACATCTGCTGAGCTCTGCTGAGCTCACCATGAGAAGACGGTGGAGTGCAGATAAGAGGTGGGCTGTCTGCAAACCACATTCCTGTTAGTTTAGTTCACTGTATGTAGGGGGAAAGGAAGGAGGGGGGAAGTTTTAATAAAACGCTGCTGGTCCAGGTTGGGTCAGACAGATTCTGCAGAGCTGTGTCTTGTGTCATTCTTGAACCCTCAAGCCTTCAAGTGGCACCCGAACAGGGAGCCTCTCCAGGAAAAGCTCCATCTCACCAACGCCTGGCATAGGCCCCTGAGTGCACTCCTCGGCGTGTTTTCACGACCCCTTCATTGATGAGTATGGGTGGAAGATTAATACTGCCGCAGCAGAAACATTTGAAAGAACTACAGTTCCTAGCCCAGAAGGCCAGCCGGTCTGTGTCTTCTGCGTCCCTTACCCAACAGAATATCCAAAAGCACCAACACCCTTAGAGTATTTACCCTCGACGCCTCAAAAGCCGTCGCCAGTGGATCCGCCAGATAAGCATCATCCGTCCTCACACCTCACTCCGCGAAGTGTTCTTATGGACCACTTAAAGAATCAGAACCCTTCCTTAGAGGAAATTAAAGAGATTTCTGAAATGTTATCTGTGTGTCCGGTGCATCTCACCGGAGACCAAGATAATGCTGGTAATAACATAGTGGAATACAAACCCCTTTCTTACCCCATTTTAACAGAATTGCAAAAGGGAATTCGAGACATGGGGATGTTGGAGGCTATAATGAGGAATCACATGCTAGTCCCAGAGGACTGGAAAACTACATGTCCCTATGCTTTTGTCCCCGGCTCAGTATGTAGTGTGGGATAGTGAGTTCCAACAACAATGTTACATCCGGGGGTAAGCCTCTAATGGTGCTTATACAGCAGAACAACTTTATGGTTATGGAGCCTTTGGCTCAGCCCATTCAGCAGATAGTCCTGCCCGCAGCTACCCTAGAAGTTTCTTCTGGGTGTGCCTTTCGAGCTTTTCAGCGAGTCCCAGCCTCTGGCAAGCCAGTACAGACTTTTTCTAGTATTCGACAAAAAGCCACTGAGCCCTACATTGAGTTCATTAATAGACTACAGGAGGCTTTAAAGCATCAAATTGATAATGAAGAGGCTCAGGTAGAACTCGTGAAGAAGTTAGCTAAAGAGAATGCTACTCAGGAGTGTCGCCGTTTAATAACTGGATTGGGCAAGGATCCCTCTTTCTGATATGCTTAAAGTGTGCCAGGAAGTGGGTACTCAGTCCTACCAGGCGAACCTGTTGGCAGCAGCTATACAACAAGGCAATAAGCCCCAGGGTAAGTGCTTCAATCCAATGGAAGGTATTACCCCAAGGGATGTTAAACCTTATTACAGTCCGTTCCACACTCTCTCCGCCACTTAGACCGCTCACAGCCCCTATCAGCTGCCCCCACGGTTTTTTCTGATGGAGGGAGGCAGCGCGGTGCTATTGTATATCAACAAGCCAGGGTGTGGCAAACCCAATATACTGCACCCCAGGCAACCCCGCAACGAGCTGAGCTTGCTGCTGCTATTTTAGCTTTTCAGATTTTGGCTACTTCTCCTTTCAATTTGATTGCTGACACTCAATATGTAGTCCAGTTAATTTCTAGCCTCCCCGGGGCTTATGTTGCCCCTAGAGTGGATGCTAACCTCATGGCGCTTTTCCTTACCCTATAACAACTCTTGCAAGCCCGGGAGCACCCTTACTATGTGGCCCATATCCGCAGCCATTCTGGCCTCCCTGGCCCCTTAGCAGAGGGGAATGCCAGGGCTGATCAGGCAGTGCATGGCCTCTTCACCAATCCTGTGGAGAGCCATCAGTTCTTTCATCAAAACTCCCGTGGCTTAGTTGCACAGTTTTGTATTCCTTTGGGGGAGGCCCAGGCCATTGTGGCTTCCTGCCCCCATTGTGCAGGTTTTTCCCACTGCCCTGAGGGAGGCGTCAATCCTCATGGCCTGGGTCCTTGTGAACTTTGGCAAATGGATGTTACTCATGTTCCTACCTTAGCCCCTTGGAAATATGTGCATGTTTCTGTTGACACTTTCTCTGGTGCGCTTTGGGCTATCCCTTTGCATGGTGAAACAACTGCTCATGTCATTTCCCACTGTATTGCCGCTTTTGCAGCCCTGGGCCGTCCGGCCAGGTTGAAAACTGATAACGCCCCTGCCTATACCTCCCAGGCCTTCCAGCAATTTTGCACCTGTTGGGACATTGCTCTCTCCCACGGGATCCCCTACAACTCTACAGGACAGGCCGTGGTGGAGCGGACCAATCGCTCCTTCAAAACTATTTTAGAAAAACATTTAAAAGGGGTGAAAGGTGGTCGTGTCCCAAATCAGGCCTGGATCCTGCAACAAGTACATCTGGTCTTATTCACTTATAATCATTTAAATTTTTCTCAGCTCCCTGGAGCTGTCTCTTCGTCAGCCTATGACTGGCACTGTCGCAGCCGGCCACCGCTCCCTTAGCCTGAAGTTTTCTACAGGGCTCTGCCAGACCGCACTTGGTTGGGCCCGGTCCCCTTGTTGACCTGGGGGAGGGGGTATGCTTCTGTTTTGTCGCCCACAGGTCCTCTCTGGGTTCCAGCGAAGTGTGTGC